>NC_136148.1:3054907-3563052 GCF_965212315.1 Lampetra planeri
TTTTACTGGTAGAAACCTCCTGGTTACACCAGCCCACAGGGGATTATTGTGTCCGTCCGTCCGTCGTGGAGGGAGGGGCTGGGTGGGGAGGGAGGGGCTGGGTGGGTGAGGAGGGGAGGGTGGGGAGGGGCTGGGTGGGGAGGGGCTGGGTGGGAAGGGGCTGGTCACCCCGTGGTGCCCTTATAAAACTCAACGTTTAACCTACTCACGCCGGCTTGTGCCCACCCTCACAGTCGGGCATATTTGCGGAATACACCACGCCGCCGTTGACCCTGGCCATTGACCGAGCAACCCAACGTTCCTATCAGCTCCCTCCGCAGGAATGTGTTTCAATCTAAAAGCAGGGGTATGGCTGGGTTTGCTGAGACTTGGGCGAGATTTCGTGTACAACAGGTTCCGTGTGCAAAATGTGGAGCTATTGGGCTGTTGCCGTCACCACTACCCAACTCTACTCTCGCTACCTCCCCGCTACGTACAACCGCCGGGGAACGGTGGCACAGTGGTTTGCACACTGCACTGGGAACTCGGCTACCTTGCAGATGCCCTTCTGCGGCCGTCTGGAACGCTCTTACTTCCGATATTAGGAAGCCACTGGAGCTATGCACTTTTAAATCTAGATTGAAAACTCATTTCTTTAAAGCAGTTTTTGTGTGTTTTAGTTTGTTGTACTTACCCCGAACCTTCGCTCAGCACGGTTGGCTATGTATGGTGCGAAAGAAGTTCAACATACGGTACGTATTCGCAATCTGAGCCTTGGTTAACATCAGTGGTGAGTAATATCTCTGAACGGTGTTGTACCCCTACGGTGACCAACTTTGTGAAACCAAGTCAAACAATCCCCATCTCCGGATCCTCCGGTTTTCCCCTCCACATTTAGAAACGTGCATTGAGATTATTTACATTATTTTGTTTGCTTCAAATGTCCAAATGATGGGCCACCTTTTGTTGAGCTATCATTTGTGGCCAGGTCGCTTCTGAACAATGAGTTCATACCTCAGTGGGTTTTGCCTGGTAGGATGGGGATGGTTTAGTTGCATTTCGATTTAAACCTTTCGTGACTGCAGGGATTCATCTTCTTGGTTTTTTCGGTAAAGTCACGTAGAAGGGAAATAATAAAATAATAAAAATAAAACATAATACATTTGCAATTCTCACATTTTGAGAATTGTATTTTATTATGTTTTACTTTTATTATTTTATTATTTCCCTTCTACGTGACTTTACCGAAAGAACCAAGAAGATTAGTTGGATTTGTTTGTGTTTGAGTGATGTTTACCTTTCTTTTATTTTGCACTACTATTATGCCTTTGTATTGTTTGTTGTTGTAACGTTCTTACCCAACCCTAATAGACATCAGTGAAAAATAGCTTTATAGCTCATCATATTCCTCCGGTATAAATACAAAGTCAGATTCTGACAAAGGGGTGCAAAAATGCAACATAACAATTGTTGTCGTATACAGTATATGTATGTTGAACTTATTTCGCACTGCACGCAGTCAACCGTACTCATGTGAGCATGACAGTTTAGAAGAGCCTGCCGAAGCTGTTATGCCCTATCGCATGTTTTTAGTATTCAAAAACAACCAAGCGTGACCGCGTCAAGCCTAGGGACGTCTAACCTAAAGGTAGCACTTGCCAATAATGCTAATGTTGGCTTGGGTGTGCGACAGTGGTATTGCTATAGAGCAGTGGTTCTTAACCTGGGGTGCACGAACCCCTGGTTGTGCGAGATGTAAAACTACTGTCCTTTGTTTCATCAAACCCATGTGTTAATTAACATTATATATTTGTCCATAATCAACGTTTTTGGGTTTAGATCGCGTTATTTATAAATGTGTCGTAACCCTCCACCACCCGACACGGCCAATCAGTAAAACAGTGTCACGTTGACAAAAGACAAATAGTTCACTGCTTTAGCCCACCGGTGTGTTGAAGCGTGAAACCATAACATTTACAATTTGTAAATGTTGTGGTTTCACACTATGTTTTTTGTCAACGTGACACTTTTTTTACTGATTGGCCGTGTCGGGTGGTGGAGGGTTACGACACATTTATAAATAACGCGATCTAAACACGAAAACGTTGATTATGAATAATATTGGCCGCGAAAGCCTACGTGTTAAACTGATTATATATTTGTTTTTACTGCAGCCTCACCGGGATTCATGGACCGGTGGGACCCAAGGCACTTGGCTATGCAGAGAGGAGAACATTGGATGGGGGGAGGCAGGGAGGCATTTCGTTCCTCTCACCATGCCCCAGGCTAATTATGTTCTGCCATTGCTGCGTGCCACATTACAGTGAGAGGTATGCAAGTGTGTTCTTTGGGGGAGATGCTTCACAGTTGAATCTCCAGGCAACCGGTGATCACCGGAAACCCCTGGTATTGTAGGAGGTTGTGGGTTCGATCCCTGACCCTGACGCCTGCATATTTGGAGTTTTGCATGTCTCTCCACGTGGTCACGTGAATTTCCCTCCGAATTTTGAAACAGGCCTTTCTAGTATTTGTTAGAAATGTCCACATGGTTAAGCCGCTTCGTTGAGCTGTCATTTGTGACCAGGTCGCTCCTAAAAAAAACTTATATAGCTCAGTGAGCCTTACCTGGTAAAATAAAAAAAAGTTTAGTTCAATTAATAGTTTGTTTACATTGTGCATTCCACGCGGTATAAACGCGACCACATCTTCAAGACACTATGTAGAAACAGATAAAGACAGTAAAATAAACAACAACACCACGATTTCGATTTAAAGCTTTCGTGACTGCAGGGATTCATCTTCTTGGTTCTTTCGGTAAAGTCACGTAGAAGGAAAATAATAAAATAATAAAAATAAAACATGATAAAATAATTCTGAAATTTCAGACTCTGCCTTCCCGACAGACCTGTTCTCCACCTGAAGACGGCTGCTTGCGTTGTGGCTGAAACGTCGTGAGAATGATTTTATTATGTTTTATTTACATTATTTTATTATTTTCCTTCTACGTGACTTTACCGAAAAAACCAAGAAGAACAACACACCACGGTTGCCCAGGTTGGATGCGAGGGAGGAAACAAGTTGGGGTGGGTCACGAGGAATGTCTGACGATCCAATGGGCACTGCGGAATCCGATAATCGTTGTTTTTTTTGCACAACCACCAGAAAGCCATCGGAAAGATAAAAACAACTTTTGAGGCAGCAACCACTTTGTGGGCTATTCCACTCGAGCTGTTCCAGCTTTCATTTTAATTTTGTGGCAATACAAGGAGCAGGCGTTCCTGGAGAAATGTGCTGCGAACGGAGATAACCACCGCACCAAGGGTTGGTTTTGCCATGTGGAGACCATGGGACTTTAAAAGTTATTCATCCTTATTTTTTGGGGGCAAAACATTTGCTGACGTCTGCATTTGCAAATGTTTCGCCACAGCAGACACGAGCAAATCCATCAGCAACAACTGCACAATTTTGGAGGGCATTTAATTTTCTGCCGTATAGCTACGGTCTGAATTTGCCACGAAAGTTGGGGCACACCTTACCCAGAAATATGAATGCACCAAAAAAAATAACTACAATGAAATACATTATTTTCAGAAAACATATAAGAATAACCTCAAATGACTGTTACAGGTTATCTTTCTAATTCTGTGTATTCTCCGTTGTGTATCATGTATGTTCTATTGTGTATAGGGTGGTCCAGATGTCTTGTGACCCCATGCATGTCTCCAAAACGTAATGTGTTCAAGCAAGGTTTATTTTAAGCAGAAATAAATATAAAAGGGAAGAAAATGTTGGGGACCAATTCATTGGGGGGGTGGGTCACAAGACATCTGGACCACACTGTACATCATACTTGCTCTGCAATCGCTTCCTTTACCGAGTAATAATCTCAAAGACCCCTTTGTCCGGACACTTCGAGATGCTTCTTGCATTGTGCTTCACTCGTTACAAAACATCAGCTCGAAACAAAAAATGAACGCGCGTGACATCATGCTGCCCTGCTGCGTGTGCGCGCGTGTACGATCCCTCTACCTGCGAAGCTGCAGGTGATCTTGCCCACCTCGCCCTCTGATCTCTTCGCAATGTCTCGCGAGCGCCTCTGTTGCTGCTTCGTGCCGTCAACGACTTGTGGCTCTGGGTGGGTTTTTTTTTCGTCTCCTCCACGTCACCGGGAGACGGAAAATTAAACGGGCGGGGTTCAGACCCACGCCTCTCTCCCCCTCCCTCCAGGTGAGCGTCGATCCGCTGCAGGTGAGTTCAAGTTGAAGTTCATTTATTAGGTATAGCCCTGTGAGCCATTCGGCTCTTGAATCGGGTGCAACCGCAACAAACAAAAAACTAAAACATGAACAAAAAAACATCTTAAAGTTAATATGTGACTGAGTGCAAACAGAAAATCCAAGAAAAAGAAGTTAAATATTGCAGAAAAAAACACCGTACACCAACGCTGTGTGCAAAAATCCCAGTGGGATGCAAGTCAAACAACCAACAACAACCACAAGACAACTTAGATTAAGGCCATCAGTCTAACTCTGTACTACAACAAACAAACATGGCTAAACCAATACACTTTTCGAAATCACCAAAATAAAGCCACGAAACCAATGAAACAGTGATCATAGGAACTGTGACGGAATTTTCACAATAAGGGGGTGGTTTTGCTGCTTTCACGAAAGCGAATGAAGTGTGGTGTCACGTAGCGTCTTAAGACGCCGCCGCCGCATATCAAGAATGCGAACGCGCAGAAATAGAGACATTTATTTAACGTCAATACAGAGCCGGTCATACGAGTTGCTGTGTGTGAGTCTATAGGAGCCTCCGTCAGTCAATACAATATACTGTGGATTTATTTAGCAACTAGACCTCAAGATAGCGGACAGAAGCAGTGGGCATATTTATTTTATATTATTTGGTTCATGGATCCTTGCAATCACGAAAACTTCAAATCTAGAATGACATATTGATTTTATAGATGCAGTCAGTCATTGTACCTGGACGTGAACACATGTAGAGTAGACAATCTCACACGCATGCGGAGAATACAAGGAAGGTACAAGTCTCGACTTGAATAGGGGTATGGATTTGAAAGCACGGATTACGAGTTCAAGGGAGTTCTCGCTTATGGGAGTGGCAAACGATGAATGTCATCACTACTGTGTAAACATGAAACCTAATATTTAACTAACAATGTAAAAAAATAACTTTTGGAGACCAACGTAGAAGAAATTTTCTTGCCAAATCATAATTCCCCGGTAAAGTCACCTAGAAGGGAAATAATAAAATAAAAAAATATATATTATTTCCCTTCTACGTGACTTTACAGAAAGAACCAAGAATATAAGTTATAGACTCTTTGGCTTTTTGAAGCTATTAACTTACATTTGTTATCATGTTACAGTGTATATTATCTGTTATGCTTCCATTTAAAACGATAGTCCCATGTCAGTGTTAACGTTTTTTTGAAGCACTCAGTATAACAAATTACGGTTTTGGCCAATAACCCTTTGCAGTATTTTACAGCACATCATTTCATAATCTAGACAAATACTTTTACATATTCTCTTTTTATTATATTTCTCCTTTTGAGGCAGTGTTATTGACCAATTTGTAAACAACAACAACAAACAAACAAAAAAATAGTTCCGCAAAAATCCTGACCGCGTGACGTCACCACGCCCTATTTAAACCGCGCGATGACGTCGCCGTTCACGCGCGCGATGACGTCACCGCAGCCGTCCAACATTACGTCGTGACGTCATTACGTTGGCCGCACCCCGCAGCGCGACGTGACGTCAGGAGTTGTCCGCGTGACGTCACGGCGAGGCGGGCTTTGTTGTTGTTGTGGGTGTCCCACGTGCTCGCGGAGTAGGCGGAGTAGGAGGAGGAGGCCGTTGCATCCCTCCGAGCGCCGTCTCTTTGTCTCGGCGCGCAAGCAGCAGCAGCAACAACAACAACACCAGTAAGCAAGCGCAATGCCGTGCGACGACGAGGACAGCAGCGGCGGCAGCAGCAGCGGCGGCGACAGCAGCAGCAGCAGCGGCGGCAGCGTGGACGAGCTGGCGACCCGCATGGCAGAGTCACTGCGGCTGAAGATGCCACGAAGGGCCGCGGCGGCTCAGCGAGCCCGCGCCGCCCCTTACCCGGCTCGCCGCGAGCCTCCTCCTCCACCCTCCCTCGCCGGGGGTGCCCTCGGTGTGCCGCCGGCGGGGGGGGGAGCCTCCCTCGGAGGTCTCCCTCCGGGGTCGGCGTCCCCTGGGCGCCCCGAGGAGCCGGAGCCTGAGCCGGAGACGCTGTCCGAACCCCGCGATGTCCTCCACGAGCTGCTGATGAGCGGCAATTTGATCAAAGAAGCCGTGAACCGACTCCGTGCCACGTGTCGCGCGTGAAGGATGCAGGCGAGCCGGAGTTGTGGAGGTGAAGGAGTCGTGTTTCGTTCGTTGGTTTGTTCGTTCGTTCTCCATCATTCTGTCGTCTTTGTTCATTCGTTTCACGAGAGCTTGTTAGAATTATAAGATGGTGATTTGTGAAATGTTGTTTTTCGTATGCTTGGTTTTTTCGGTAAAGTCACCTGATGATGATTGCTTGTGTTGTAATCGAAACGTCGTGAGAATTTTATTGTTTTATTTTTTTTATAAATGTTTTGTTTCCCCTTCTACGTGACTTTACCGAAAGAACCAAGAATATGAATCCCTGCAGTCAGGAAAGCTTTAAATCGAAAATTAAGATTCTTATTCAAATAATCTTAAGAGCCCTATTCAGACAAAGGTCTATTGGAAGAGGGATCTGGGATGCAAGCCAAAAACATGTTTCAGCGTACGATGAACAACAAATGTAACGAAACATTCAAACAGAAAAACAATCGTATTCTTGGTTCTTTCGGTAAAGTCACGTAGAAGAGAAATAATAAAATAATAAAATAAAACATTATATAATAATAAAAATAAAACGATAAAATTCTCACGACGTTTCGATTGCAACACAAGCAATCATCATTAGGTGTGAAACCCACAGCAAGCAAATTGTCTTGTTTTTCGCTTGCTGTGGAAGAAAATATTGCTGTGGTTTTCACACCTGATAATGATGGCTTGTGTTGCAATCGAAACGTCGTGAGAATTTTATTGTTTTATTTTTTATTATTTTTTTATTTCCCCTTCTACGTGACTTTACTGAAATAACCAAGAATATTAATCCCTGCAGTCAGGAAAGCTTTACGTCGAAATTTAGTTTTTCGTTCATTTATCTGTTCATTGCATTCTTCATTCACTCATTCTTGTTTTGACCATTCAACCGTTCTTGTCATTGATTTACGGTCGTTCAGTTGTCGATTGTTTTTTCTTCATTCACATTCAATGGATGCATTGTTAATTCACTCATTGATTCGTCACATTTGTATTAACTCATTCATTGCCTTGTTTATTTGTTCATTCATCGGTTGACCTTGTAAGTTCAGTCGATTAGTTGTCTTGTTCATTCGTTCACTCATTCCTTCGTCGCCTTGTTCACACACTCGTCAATTCCTTAATTTCCCTATGCTTTGCTTAATAGACCAATGTGATCGTTTGTTGATTTGTTAGTTCATTTTGCCATTCCGTTGGCCATTCACATGTTCAGTTATTCTTTTATCCGCCTATTCAATCGTTCATTTAGTTTTGGTTGGTCAGTTCCTTCGCATGTTAAATTGTTCATTAGGTTTTTATTTTAAATGTAAGGTATTCTCCCTGAAATATTGGCCTTTCATCCAACACGTGGATAAATCGTGGCCCAAAAATGTTGACGGTCACGACGCGATTTGAGTCATTCAGGCATTCCTTAAATCTCCCTCCCAAGATGGAAAAGTCCCCTGGTGGCCTTCCCATCACCTTTGGGGTGGGAATCGCCGATAAGAAACAAAATAAATGTTGCGTAATCTTCTTCGCTTCCTCTCTCGCCCATGCATTTCCTCTGCAGCGTCTTTCACAATCATCGCAACTATCAAGATGTGCCTGCCCCCCTCTCCCCTTGCCTCCCTTTTGTCCACCGCTACATCACGAGGCCATCTCCCCCACTGCGTTAAGGATCGTGGGTGGGGGGGGGGTGATATTTTGACCATACTTCACCACACCGGTCCACGCGTAGTGTTGCAGAGACACGGGAGCCCCCCTCAGTAACGGGACAGCAAGTACCGTGATTATAGAGGGCTTCTGCTGCCAAAACGTGGCACCGTTGCGATGGGTTGCCCTGACAAGGGGAACTATTATATCCATGTTCAAGTTTGCGTAGCTTCATAGATCTCTGATGATGGCCACTGTCCGGCTTCATCCGGTGGCTTTGTGCTGTAGCTACAACGCATTAGTATTTGCAATCCAGAGGTTAGATTCGATCTCGACACGCCGCGCTTGGTGTTGGTTGTAAACGCGGGTGGGGTGCTTGCCCACATCTCCTCTGAGTTTATCTGCCGAGTGTTGAAGGCTGGACCCAAATGCCCCCTCTCACATCCAGGTGGTGGGCCCCTTCGTAGCTCCCCAAGGCCGTAGCCATGGAGTCAACATTGGGGGGGGGACCAAATCTTACAGGGGGTCTGGGGTCCACCCCCAGAAAAGAAATCTAAATTTGAAAACTAATTTCCTGCCTAAAATATAAAAAAATTCACTAACAGGGCATGGACTTTTTATTTATTTTTAACAATAATGTCTCTAATAGTGTATTTTATTACATTGCTGTTTTTTCTTGTTTTTTTACCTTGTTTTATTGTATGTAATGGCAGAGATTAGGGATTCATAAAGTACAACCATAACCACAATCATATTTAACAGAAATCTATGCATTGTTTTATGAAGACAAGTCCAGATGTTGTGGCCAAGGTTTTAGCAAATTGTTGTTTTTATTTACATAGCATCACAATTATTATGTTTACAAATATTTTTATAGCAATATATTGGGGGGGGGGGACATTTTGAGCATATTTGATTATTGGGGGGGGGGATGTGTCCCCCCCCCCCCCCAATATCTATTGTAATTACGTCCTTGTAGCTCCCTATAGTGAACTCCACTCCATCAGCAGTGGGCGAGAGCAAGCGATTGTGTAGGGCTTCACCTTTGTCTCTTGTGTCATTATTAGCAGCAGCATGTCCACTTGCTCTAAAAATTACAACTCTTGTAATCGGATAAGAAGAAAGCGGGAATTGCCCCAATTTAGAGCAAAGGGCTCTGGGTAGATCGATACTTTTAAGAACCCATTGTTGTGTTTTGCCAACCCAATGCTGGCTGCACGTGTCTCCACGCCATGTCGGTTATGGGGGAGTTGTTTGACCATACTTTATACCACATTGCTCAGTGCAGGAACCAAACAGATGAGAAAAGAAAGTGGTTATGGACAGGGATTCTTTGCTCGGAAGAGATTTTTATTTATTTATTTTAGTTTCATCCACGCGCGGTCAAGAGACTAATGACGGGGAGTGCCAGCCGGGGGAGTGAATGCGTCCGACAGGACATCCTCTGCGGAGATGGAGCAATGAAGCCGGCTCGTGTGTTTGTGTGTGTATAGGCGCTGGACCCATTTTTTTGCATCGCTCAGAGCTGCGAAAGATCACTGTTCAGCTCGCGGTTGGGCTTCATCCAGCAGTGGATATATCGCGGCTGGTGAGAAAGAACACGGATGAAAACGGAGATCGCCTCGAAAGCACATGAGCAAGCGTAATGGGTTGTAATAATGGCGTCGATAAGCTCTTGCTGTAACCTTGGCCTCAGGGGACGTGTGACAACTTCCCGATTCTAGTGCGTATGTGTGCAATGATGAAACACGGATTGCATAACAAATCTTGCTTTATAGCCCCCTCTATGCTGAGTTTGTATCCGATCAAATCGCTTGCAACGTCGTTTAAGCCATCATCGTCATACCCCAGAAGCTGAGCATGGCCGGGATGGGTTGGTCCTTGAGTGGAGGGCCACCACGCACGACAAGTGCCGCCGACTGTGTTTGGCTATGGGGCTGCGTGGTGGGTGAAATGCATTGTTGTTGTTGTTGTGCATTTGTCTGCTCTCTAGCCTCTCTCCTCCCAATCCTTCGTTGACCCACGCTGATCAAACGTGGTGAAGTGTGGTCAAATATAACCCCTTCGCAATGACCCGCAAATTGTGCGGGGAGTCCCTCCATCCAGCAGTGAATGGACGCATGGGCCTGTGCCGTGTACACGATGAGCTGTGACTCCGCGGGAGTTTTCTGTTTTTTTTTTACGGCGATGAATTTTGGAAGGAAAACGTCCCCTCGGCAGAGTTTGTCACCAAAAATTGCCTGATAGCAATTATTAGGAGGCAGGCGTTTCAGGCGAATAGAAATGCTTCCAAGCTGAGAGTTGAGCAATTGAATGATTGTAGTTGGATATTGCACATTTTACACTCTGGGGTCCTGATGCCTGATAAAACTGGAGACTTTTAAGAGTTAACATGTGAACACTTTGAATTAACATGAAGAAATTGAGTGTAAAAAAAACCCCTTTTTTTCAAACTAAATTTATCAAATTTGTGCATGTTGCTGCGAATGCAGTCAACAATAATTATTATCGTGACAACTTTGATTGAACAACAAAACGAAACGGGTATTACTTAAAAAAACACAACCGAATGTGCATCGACTCTAAGGGGTTAATTTAATTTGTTTTAATGCAGTTTTTTTTAAAGCATCAATGGAAATTAACAATATGCTGTTATTACATTGTGGCGCAAACGTCACAGTATATTTAAAATAAAAAGAATAGAACGTGACAACCCTTACTAGTTGGCTGTGTCGGGTGGTGACGGATTTTAACGACACATATATATTTACGCAATCTCACCCAAAACCCTCTATTATGGAGAATAGAACTCCAAATTAAAAAAAATAATGTCGCTTTTTGCAACAAGCTGTAGGTTTGCTGCATTCGCTATTCCATCCCTGTCGTTGCATTGCCATCCGCTGGAGTATTGAACACGAGAATTCCCCAGCGGCTATAAATATTCAAACAAATAACAAAAATGCAGACGCTGCAAAAATACGCAACTACTTGCAATCGGAGATAACGATGAAAAAAATAACCGAGGTGCAGAAGGAAATTAAATAACAAAAAAAACTTGACACTTTAGTTGCAAAACCTAAGAGGTCGCGTGTGGCGTAGCTTTGACCTCAAAGCAACACCATCTCTTCCTGTCGACTTCTCGTAATTAGCTGACCAGTCCGGCCTCTGAGAACTGTGAGGTTGGATTACTTCTAGGAATGGGCGGCTGACTCAACACCGCAGACCATGTGACGTGCGAACGTTCCCGCCGCTACCACCACCACCGCGCCCCCGGCTCAGTGGTGCGGAACATTGCAAACACCGTTAGGGGACAACCGTGAATGAACGTAGTTCGATCCCGACCCTAACAATGCCTGCTGTATATTTGGAGCTTGCGTGTCTCTGTTTCTCGCCGTAGTGAGATGTTAACGACCTCGCCTGGTATACAGGAGGTCTAGGGTTCGATCCCGACCCTAACGATCCCGACCCTGACGATGCCTGCTGTATATTTGGAGCTTGCGTGTCTCTCTTTCTCGCCGTGGTGAGATGTTAACTACCTCGCCTGGTATACAGGAGGTCGAGGGTTCGATCACGACCCTAACGATCCCGACCCTGACGATCCCGACCCTGACGATGCCTGCTGTATATTTGGAGTTTACGTTTCTCTCTCCCTGTGGTCGTGTGGACTTTTCTCCGTGTCCTCCGGTTTTTCCCTCCACATTTAGAAACGTGGGTTTTAAAGAGTATTTGGCTGCTATATATTTCCACGTGATGAGCCACTTTGTTAAACCATCATTTGTGGCCAGGTCGCTTCTGAAAAAGAGCTATATAGTTCAGTGGGTCTTACCTGGTAAAAGAAAAAAAATATTTAAATACTTTCAACCAATGGTGCCGAGTTATTTAAAGTTTCTCCACTCCCTTGCTTGTGTTGTTTCGCTGGTTTGTGTTGGCTTTCACACTTGCGTACGAGCAGCCTTGCACCTGTCGGCATTGTTCCATTGAACGTGTTTGTGTGTACGTACGTATGTTGACCTTCTTTCATACTGTTCGCAGCCAACCGTGCTCATCGAAGGTGCGTGTTTGTTCGTCTGCTCAGTTATCTGAGATGTAATGGAGGGCAGGGGCGGCCCTGATAAAACAAAAGCACTGACAATGCATTTTGTTTTAATCAGGATATAGAAACGTATTGTTGACTCGTGTGTCGTTCGCCTACGTGGAATGGAGGGCGCAGGCATCAAAAGTGTGTTTTTTAATTGATTCTCACAGTAATTGGTTTGCTTCCCAACACATTTGCGGTTACGGAAGCACAGAGTCACTGACCCTCAACGAGTCAGAGGAAGCAGTTCGTAATTAAACCGGCGCATGCACATTTATATTCTTGTTTTATTTTTCAAGTACCGTTCATCCACATCCCGAATAATCCTTCCACGGATTATAATCAATTATGGAGAGTTGACCGTATACACACACTGAATTGTAAATATTACGGATTGACGAATATAAAGTTCTAGTGGATTCCCATCGTTGCAAACTTTAGAAATTCAATCTCATCAGGTGGAACGCCTCATTAAGTGTTTCCCAAGGCAGGGGACCGAGGGGGTCAGAGGTCAGAGCAGTGAGCCCAGCATCACTAAGATCCTGGGTTTGAATCTGGGTTTCAGCTGCCCTGATTAAATTGCCTGGCCACCAATGACTGCACATAAACAAACAACATTACATTTGGTTTTGCACTTAATTTTGAATACACTTCCAGCTGTCAGAATTAAAAACATTAGTTTTCTGCAACAACAACAAAAATAATTCTCTGTAGCAGGGCATGCGGCAAATTGCAGAGCCCGCCCCCCCCCCCCCCCCCCCACTAGTTTGTCAGGACCCTTGATGGGATCACAGAGGTAGTTCTGCTTTACTACCGTTTTCCAACACGGGGGTCATGCATTGCTCCCTGAGATTTCTGAATTGATTGTTCACCTCATGCCCCCACGATACCATTAACCCACTGGAACTTGAAAGCCCCCATTTATCAGGAGGCGGCTGCTTGGGTTTGAACCTCTCCCCCCCGCCCACCACCATCTCAGTTGTGCAAGCTCCACCACTGATCTGTGAGCCGCCTGGCCATCTCCAGAGCATGTTCGTGTTTTGACCATCTCTCTTATCACGCCGCTGTTGTCAACCCAGAACAAAAAACAAGTTCCGTTGAAACCTCTGCCAAAGTATCTGTTCCTGACCTCTGACTTTTTTGTTGCCAAGTCAGACAAAAAGGAATATTTATAGATTCCACAGTAACGAGACACCAACATGTGGGCTCAAATGTTTTGTCAACTTTCGGAGACCGGTTTGGTTTTAACTGTACTCGTTCTTGCCAGTCACATTTCTAACGTAGCTCTCCTCTCTAATTTTGTCATCCGCAGGTGGCAGATACGGAACGCCTGCGACATCCAATATTTATTTTGTAAACAACCGTCCGAAGAAGGATCACCGTGTCGTCGGACACGTTGGCTCTCAGCCACGAGAGGCTCCTGCAAAGTGATTGGACCAAGTGCACAACTGTGTGATTTGTTTTTAAATGCAATTTTTAAGAAGAACTTGCAAGCCCTCTTGTCAACAGCACTGCCAAGACACCCGTGGCCCAAAATGCGCCCAAGACATCGAGCGGACCGAATACGCAGCACATTCCGCGCAGCGCAAGTGCACGCTGAAGTCTCAGAACTGCAAACACAAATGGTCCAGAAGGCACCGATATTTTGCCGTCGTCATGATCAGTATTTTTTTACCATCATAAATATCACCACGATCAATCCACTGCCGAACGAACGCCTCCCCAAGCCGTGACCATCTCAATGTTTTGTGATGTAGCAGTGTGATATCTTAACTGTATTTTAAAAGCACTCTTTGGGCGATCGGTCGCGTCTGTGGCACCCGGAGTGTGGAACTTTCTGCCCAAAGGTTGTCACTTTGGTTCATTTGGGGTCTTCAAAGTCACATCACCTAAAAACATTTCTAATGAGAAGGGAATTACCTATGTTCACTTAACCATTTATTGCACAACCCCCTTCCCCCCCCCACTGTCATCGATAAATAACACGCCTTGAGATTGTATGAAAGGCGTTATGTGAGCCGGTATCTATTCTTAAATGTCCCGACAACGAGGGGTTGGTTACGTTGTAGGCCGTGAGAAGCAGTACAGTAAAATCCTCTGTTGTGACCTACTACTACGCTCCCACATTCACGCCCCTCTCCCGCCTTGTCGTGTCGCGTACGCTCACGGCACTTGGCTTAGCCGAGCGCACGCCACGAAGGGACGACATCCTGCGGCGGGGCAAGTGTATGGGAAGTTGTACGCACGTTATTGCGTGAGATGTTAACCCCCCTCGCCTGGTATGCAAGGAGGTCGTGGGTTCGATCCCGATCCCGACCCTGACGCCTGCTGTATATTTGGAGTTTGCGTGTTCTCCCCCTGGTTGCGTGGATTTTTCTCCGAAACGTACGTCGGCAGTTGCTATAAATTGTCCACGTGGAGAGCCACTTCGTTGAGCTATCGTTTGCGGTAGCCAGGTAGCATCTGAACAAGACCTATATAGCTCAAGTGGGCCTTACCTGGTAAAATAAAAATAGTAAAAAAATATAGTATCAGCTGTTTGCCGTTTTTAGCCTTAAGAAATGGGACCTATGTTGTGGGCTTTCTAGAGGCGAAGGAGCTAATACTTTTAGCACCCGCAGGTACACACGCGAATTATCTATTAGTCTTTATTTGGGGTTCTGACCTCGCTAGAATGGCAGTAATTAACGTGTGAATATTTAGGAGTCTTTTACTGTTACCGACCGACCAACGGGGCCATGTCGTCTTTGTTGCCAGTGATGTGCATTGTCGCGCCGTGCCAGCGGGATATTTAACGGTGTAACTTGGTCTTGTGATGTCATACCGTTGTTGTGAAGCGCAGGGTTTCAAGGCCTGTAGCGTCATGCCTGCTTGTAAGACCACAGCAGCACTGAACTTTGAACGCTCACAACCTCAGCGGTCTGATAATGTGATTCCGGGTGAGCGATTCGAGCCGAGGATTGATTCTCTTCGGTGTTGGGTGTTTATAAATCCTTTATATTAAGTTCGCTTGCTTGCTTAGGACCGTGCAAATCTTTCGGTCGTTTTTTAACCCACTTCCCGTGATCCAATCGAGCTGACATTTTCCACACAGACTCGTTGTGCGTGACAATTAATGTTCGTGAAAAAATATTTCCAAAATTTTACACTTTTTAGGACAAAAATATTATATTTAATTACCAATTGCTTAATGGTGCAATGCAATCATCTGACCCATAGGTGGCAGCCATCTCAAGACAGAGGACGAGAGGACTCTAGCCGCCACGTATATAAAGGATTTATAGTGAAAAACTTTGTTTTTACGGGTTATACTTAATTACTGCCTCGGTATTCTTTGTACAATAGCATATCTTTAGATTTGAAGCTTTCGTGACTGCAATGATTCATATTCTCAGGTTTTTTCGGTAAAGTCACGTAGGTAAAAACATTAAAATTAATGAAAGTAAAATAAAACAAAACAAAATAAAATTCACGACGTTTCGGAGGCAACACAAGTCTCCGTCATCAGGTGGGACCGTCACAGCCGAATTAGCTGCATCAAGACTTGATGCAGCTAATTCGGCTGTGACGGTCCCACCTGATGACGGAGACTTGTGTTGCCTCCGAAACGTCGTGAATTTTATTTTGTTTTGTTTTATTTTACTTTCATTAATTTTAATGTTTTTACCTACGTGACTTTACCGAAAAAACCTGAGAATATGAATACAATAGCATATCATTTTTTTTGTTACCCACAGAATTTGCACACGTAGTAAATGCTCTATTGTTATGCGGTACAGTTCTGTAGAATTTCGGTGAAATGATCCACATGCCTAAGAGACACCAAGCGGTCAGCAGTAAGGAAAAACACCGTCACCAGAACTTTCCCCATCTCTCCCAACTCTCATTCGTCGTCTCGTTGACCCCCGCCCCTCTCTCCAAAACGTTTTGGTTTCTGCTGCCTCTGGGAAGGAATTTTTGGCGTTGCCGGCTGCGCGCAATTTGAAACGTAACGTAGCCCAGGGCTCCTCCTCCTCGGATCTGTTCAGCTTGAAGGTGCAAGGCCGCATGGGAGAGGGATGCATCTGGGTTGTAACCGAAGCGCCTGCGTCGTCGCTGAGACTTTACGAGAACAACGACAACGAAAAAAACCATTCCGAACTCTGCAGGGAAACAAAAAGCTACGTTTTGAGATGTTTTGTATCGAATTTTCTTTTTTTACTCGTGTAATTTAACTGAACGTTGCTGTACTTTTTTTCCAGTACAGGATTTGCACTACATGCAAATCGCCATTACGACACGGTGCGTACTGTTATTGTGTTTTATTGTTACTATCAATAATAAGTGTTTATTTAAAGTAAAGTGAACGATGGATTTCGAAACTAATCTTTCCGAGTTTTTAAACAACTGCGGCAGTCGATGCGTGCTGACGCTTGCCTCAACAGCAGCAGCAGCAGCAACCGCCACCCAGATAAGGAAGTTTTTCTTCCCACTGCACCACATTTATGACAGGTCGCACTGCAACAGCTCTCCCGATGTGTTTTCCTGTTGCGACGCGCGCTGTTCGGCACCATGCCCGGGACAAGGTTCTGATTCGTGCGCTGGGAGCTTCTCGGTTCAGTTCTCCCCGAATGAAGAAGATCTTCCGTTGCGTGGCGCGAAAGGCTTCGGACGCCGTGCCGGACGACAACGTGGTACACAAGCAGCACGCGGCACAACACCTCGAGAACGCGTCGGGAGAGCGCAGAGGGTTTTCGTTGGCCACTTTTAATGCCTCGCGCCATGGCTAGCAACAAGATCGTCACCTGGTACCTCGTGCAAATGATGACGACAAAGAGTCCGCCCGTGTTATAGCCTGCACGGGCTTTCGGGGCAAGTGCTGTTAGCGGGCACCTGTGAAGGCCGGCGCGGTGGACGAGCAGGTGGGTGGCCAGCACCACGCCCGACCGCCTTTGTCTCTCCAGTGGCGATGTTTACACACCGCACCAGGTACTTACTTGAGGCGGAGTCGACCTAGGGCAGGCCCAGGACCGGTTCCGATAATCGTCACTGGTGTTGGCCGTGAGTGTTACGCGCGTTCGTAGCGCAGCGCGCGAACCGGCTACATTACCGCTCCCCGCAACTGGTGCACGAAGACTCTTCCCCCCATAGCCTTAAAAGACTGTTGGAGCAAAGTGTTGTTGTTCGTGAGCACCATGGAAAGCCGGCACAGCAAACACAGGGGGTGGGTGGCTAGCACCACGCCCCCGACCGCCTTTGCACGCACGCACGCAGCAAGAGTAACGGCTGATAAAGCCAAAGCCATCTCGCCAGGCAAATCAGCTGGATCTGGTGTAAAGGCACATTTATGAAAAAGCGACAACCTCTAACACTGCCCTTGTAGCATAAAAATGTTAAAGTATCGTGAGGTGGCCCAAGTGGGTTTGAACCCTTGAGCTGGCACTGCTGAAATGCTGGGGTTTGAACCCAGACAGCTGTCCAGGATTTAATCAAGTCTTCAAGTGTAGTGAATTAATGGTCTCCGTTGGCTCACCAATGGCTGGACAACGAAAAATAACCGTGCACTTTATTACGTGGTTTTGTACTTAAATCTGGCTACATTCCAGCTCTTGGTAATTCAACATATCGGCGGGGCTGTCCAGTGACTATCGTTATCAGAATATTTATTCTGGAGGAATCCGATGAGCTATAAAGATCTTTTTCGCAGATGTCCAGTGGGGCAGGGTCAGAAAGTAACAAAACAAGCAAAATACAAACACGATAGGTTTGCCGAGTAGAGAAAAGGTGAGTAAATCAGTAGAAAATAATAACTCTTTAATTTTACCAGGTGAAGCCCACCAACCTATATTAGCCGCTTGTTCAGAAGCGACTGCCCACAAATGATAGCTCAACCAAGTGGCTTATGTGGACAATTATAGTAGCCAAATACTAAAAAAAAATTTGATGTGGAGGGAAAACCCAAAGGACCTGGAGAAAAAATCACGTGACCACGGGGAGAACTTTCAAACTCCAAATATACAGCAGCAGGCGTCAGTGTTGGGATCGAGCCCACGACCTCCTGTATGCCAAGCGAGGTAGTTAACATCTCGCAATGCACGTGGATACGAGACGGTGGTGGTCCCTTAATAAGCAACGCCACGAAGCAGTCTTTGAAGAGCCGCAAGTTTGCCGACCCCAGCACTCGAAGAATATGTCTTTAACCTGGAGAAATCCGATGAGCTATGAAGCTATTTTCCTCCCCCCAGAAAGGTGGAGTATTGTGTGTGGTGTGCGTGACCGGCACAGTTGCCATCTGTTGCCATGGCATAACTTCCATTGGGTGGCCGGTGGGAGGGGTGACATTTTTGGTTTTCTAGTAACGCGATCTGGGGATATGTGGGGAGGGTCAGATGCAGGCAAGCGCACCGCTGGTGTAAGTAGAAGTCTTGTAAGGGCACGGCCGCGGTTGCTGAACGATGGCCATAATCACGGCAGCCTAACAACGAGGGAATGCACAGTAGAGGGGTTTTTGTTGTTGTTGGGGGTTCGATCGCGTAAATATAAATGTGTCGTTTAACCCGCCGCCACCCGACACGGCCAGTAAGGTTTGCCACGTAAACAAAAGGTGGCAATTCGTTACTGGCACGGCACACCGGTGTGTGTTGGAGAGTAAACACCCACGACATTTACAATTCGAGACCGACGTTTCGCCAGTCAATACAAACCAGCGTCGTCAAGCGATGACCAGGTGATGCCGTTTCACCAGGGCCGTGTAGAGCTACCCTTAAAGTCACCGCCCTTGTCATGCTCGGATGTGAGGAACGGCTGCGGTCAGGGGTTAACTTGGGGGGGTCTGACCCGGCCCCCCTATTTGGACATCTGAGAAAAAAAACAGCTTGAAACCTCATCGGATTCCTCCAGTATTAAACCACGATTCTTATCCTCGAGTTTGATATTCACGGCACTCTCCATCGTCCGTGCGCGTGCCGTTTTAAAATAACTCGTGCGCTCGATATATTTAGTGTCCGCGTTGGGTTGTTTATTCACGAATGGAATGACGGCAATCGAAAAACACGAACAACACAACGAGGTTTTGCTCTCGCGGTCAGCTGGAGGGCGTCGAAGGATGAGCTGGTGACCTGCAGACGAATTCGAATTTTGAGTTAATCTGATCCAATGCAGTCCTCCTCTGAGTACTTTGTCAGTTGTGTGCTATAGATCCGGGTTCTTGGACTCAAGGCCGTAATTATAATTTAAATTGGGGGTGCCGAAAATGTTGGGGACCGCTGTCCTAACCCGCATCTCTTAATGCCAAGGCGAGGCGTACATCTCAACGGACCGTAGCTGCTGAGTGCGGCATCGTTACGTAAAAAAGTAATAATCTGAGCATTTCAAAATTATTCATGTTCTTCTTGGTTCTTTCGGTAAAGTCACGTAGAAGGGAAGTAATAAAATAATAAAAATAAAACATAATAAAATAATTCTCACGACGTTTCGGCCACAATGCAAGCAGCCGTCCTCAGGTGAAGACCAGGTCTGTCGAGGCGACAGCGTCTGAATGACAGACCTGGTCTTCACCTGAGGACGGCTGCTTGCGTTGTGGCCGAAACGTCGTGAGAATTATTTTATTATGTTTCATTTTTATTATTTTATTACTTCCCTTCTACGTGACTTTACCGAAAGAACCAAGAAGATGAATCCCTGCAGTCACGAAAGCTTTAAATCGAAATAATTCACGCTGACCATATTTTTGATGCTGACCGTTTTTTCTGAAGGGGGCAGCGATGGAGAAGAGCACATTCACATTCAGCACCGTTTGAAAACTCTCGAGGTGGAAGCGCCCAGGTGCCACAGTGGCGAAATGTGAACGCCTTCCGTGCAGGAACGCGTGAGTTCGACCCCGACCCCGTCGCCTGGATCTTTTCACGTTCTTCCCGTGGCAACGTGGATTATTCCACGGGTCTTCCCGTTATTCCCCCCCCCCTCCACATGTAGAATCGACACGCGCTCTGCGTATTTGGCTGCTCTACATTCCCACGTGATAAGGGGCCGTCCATAAATGACGTCACGCGATTTTGGACGATTTTTGACCCCCCCCCCTCTCGTCACGCGGTGTCACAAAAAGTCAGACCCCCCCCCATCAAATATGACGTCACAAAGCTCTGCCCCTCCCCCCAAAAATAAATTAAACGTGCTTACTTAATGTGCCGCTGCACTCTGATGTTGTAGGAGAAAACATTTATTAAAAAAGTCTATTTAATTAAGTAGAACGTGTTGTCTATATGTATTTAAAGTTAGCATTTTGATGTGACGTCACATTTATAAACCCCCCCCCCTCCCCTTGTCACAAATGTCTGACCCCCCCCCCCCCCAGGTGCGTGACGTCATTTATGGACGGCCCCACACCACCGGTGACTGCCACTGAGCCCCACCGACCGGACCATACCGCACGCGACTTTTAAAAAACAATCGACTCACGCCCTTTAAAGAATGCGACTCATCGCGAGCGGTGAGGATGGGTTCATCGATGCGTCGCTACGTTGATAATGGTCACGAGCGACCGTATTGAACTGGTGGGGGGGCCCTGAAGGTGGATTCTCCTGTTGGTGTTGAGTTTTGCATTCAATAGTTTCAGATATTGGGGGGTTAAAGCGTCATAAAGTTGGTGATTTCATATTTTCGGATTCATATTTGTTCGCCTTGAATAACTTACATTTTATATGCGCCACATTAATTCGTTTTTTTATGAATGTTAACAGTTAATCTTAGAATTTTTTTTCTAGAGTTCCATCAGTCAAACATTTATTTTAATTTGCGCATTTTTATAGTTTAAGGCGAAGCAACGTCATCATGATGTCATGTGACAAACTTTTGCCTGGAAAGGTGCGGAAGGGATAGCGTGGAAGATTGACGTCACAATTTGAGATCAACCCGAAACATTTAGGATAATGTCATATTTAGCCCCAATGTTGGAACTTTCAAGATCAATCCGGAATGAACTTAATTGATCGTAGATTCATGCGTGTAGTAACAAGGCTATCACAAAGGCGCCATATTTTACACGCACAGCCTACTCTTTAAAATACCGTCACTTTATCTTATTTTTTACGTACATTGAGCAGCAGACGGTGCATTCGCGGTTAACACACCCACAGTATTAACCGGGGTGGCCGCTGGGTTCCACGAAACCACGAAACTCTGCAACGAGCGGCGATGGCGCCACCAGCTGGGCCGCGTGGCCGCCCGCGATTATTTTGCTGCCGAAAATGTCCAAATGATAAGCCACGTTGTTGCGCTGTGATTTTTTTAGCAAGGTCGCTTTTGAGAAATGAATGCAATACCTCCGTGGGGTTTGCCTGGTAGGATGTGGATGGTTTAGTTGTATTTGTTTGGGTGATTTGTTTACCCTCTGTGTACTTTGTGCTGTTTGTTGCTGTAACGTTCTTCTCACCCGCCGCGACTGGACGTCTGTTAAAAAGAGCTTTACAGCTCGTCGGATTCCTCCAGGATAAATAAATATTCCGATTCTGATTCTGCAAACCGACGAACGGGTCCCTCGTTCTCGTGCGTTTTTTTCCGTCTTGGTGCGGCTGCTGCCTTGCCACTTGCGGCGAGGCCAGGCGGGCAGCCTTGTGCATCGACTCACGGAGGGCATGGGGGGGGGGGGGCGTGGGGAGGGGTTAGGGGGGGCTTGTGGGGGGAGGGTGGTGCGTGCCCTGCGCCTGGAACAGCTGATTCTGTAAGTGCGCCGGGTGCCGGGTCTCAGGTGGCTCGGTGCATTTTAGGATTCGTACTTGGCCACTCCCTGACCCCCCCTGACCCTCCCCTCTACCTCTTTTCAGCTCGGGAGGTCAATGAAATACGCTCCAGAATAGTTCGGCACGCTGCCCCGGGGCACGCAGCACACCTGCGCGATCGTCATTCTGCATCCATCGTTCCAACTTAGTCGGATCAATGGCCGTCCGAGCAAAGGTGGTCACCGCATTGCGCGGCGCTTTCGGATGCGCTTCTGCGGCCGTCTGGAACGCTCTCCCTTCCGATATTGGGAAGCCACTGGGAACAATGCGCTTTTAAATCATCGTCCAAATTGAAAACTAATTTCTTTAGAACTGCTTTCGGTGTTTGGTTTCCTGTCCTTCTCCCGCACCTCCAATTAGCACGGGTTGGCTACGTACGGCGCGAAATAAGTTCAACGCACGGCACATGCGTACGAGCCATTTGCGGGCGCAGGGCCGTGCACGGTCAGCATTTGGCGTTTCAGTCATCAGCTGTGCGCAGCTCCTCTCACAGACGAAACCGGAGCGGACGAGTGAGGCAACGTCTGCTCTTCGCCGGAGGCACACTTTCCGTTCTGGTACCTACGCGATTAAATATGAGCACGATGTTCCCGCTAATCCTGGAGGCATTCAGCGAGGGGTCTCGAATGGCGCGGGGCGATAAATTGTGGGGGCGGTCGCGGTCGCTCGACTCTCTCTCTCGTTTCGGGTTGCGATCGCGAACTCCCCCCCCTGCCCCGCGATGAGAGTTTTTGTTGTTGTTGTTGTTGTTACGCGTCATTGTGATTTCCTCCCGCGCGTGCTCAACGCTCAAACAAAGAGGAATTCGGTTGCTGACCATCCCAAGCAAGGACCCTCCTTAAACACAAAAAAGAACTGGTCTGACACTAAAGCAAGACCCTTTTAATTTGGTGAAGGTAAATTTAAAAAGATTAAGATGCAGCCCTGCCATTGCTGTCTCGCAGAAATATCGCCACCAGAAGACAGTGGGCCCTACTCTTCCACCTTTGCGCCAGACATCTTGCAACGGTGCGAGTACCCACACTTTACCCCACCACGCGCGCGCGGCCTCCACAGTTGTTTCAACTTCCCTGCCGGGATCGCAATGTTACATCGTGTGCTAATCATGACACATTTTTGTGCAGGTTCCCTTGCATTCTACATTAAAAGCCTGGAACTCGCCTCCGATTAGCACGATTGGCTACGGAGGGTGCGAAAGAAGTTGAACAGACGTACATGCATACTGCCCATAGACTCAACACTGCCCATAGACTCAACACTGCCCATAGACTCAACACTGCCCATAGACTAACACTGCCCATAGACTCAACACTGCCCATAGACTAACACTGCCCATAGACTCAACACTGCCCATAGACTCAACACTGCCCATAGACTAACACTGCCCATAGACTTACACTGCCCATAGATTAACACTGCCCATAGACTAACACTACCCATAGACTAACACTACCCATAGACTCAGCACTGCGCTTAGACTCAACACTGCCCATAGACTCAGCACTGCCCATAGACTCAACACTCGCGACCAATATTTACGCGTTCTAACCCCAAAAAAATCCCTGTATTATGCATTCTAAAAGAGTGTTTGAATTGTCATACTTGGCGCTTTGGAAAAAAAAACTCTTCACGTCGACTGACTGCGAAGCTCATTTCCACCATCTGTCCTGGAACTGCGGAGAGGCGCACGCTCGCAATTACCTCGAGCGATATCAACACGAACACGTCGATTTGAGAACATGCTCCGCAAATCGTATTGGCTCAAGTAAAAGTGCCTCCGTGCAGGACATGTCCGGGACACGTCGCTGGACCTGTCGCTGGACCTGTCGCTGGAAGGGGACGATGGCGAAGGGACGGGACCACCGGGGGAGTGGCAACCCAAGGAAGGAAGCACGCCCGAGAGGACATCCACCTCGGAGACGAAGCGATGAAATCAGCCCATGCGCAGGAGCTCGATGGATCGTTGCTACGCAGGACCGTGAAAGGTGCACGTACGTGGGTTCAACTTCTTTCGTACCGTACGTAGCCAACCGTGCTCATCGGAGGTGCGGGGGAAGGACAACGCACTAAATAATTGACTTTTCAGACATACGACAGCCTTCATCATCGAGCGGTGGATCTCCAACGGCTAACGACGGCGATGACGGGACAACGATTCTCGTGGCCTGGCGAAAACGGCGCTACTTCAAGTTCCCGGCGAACACCAAACGCGCGGGACACACGCCGCCCGACACGACGCTGCCTCTCCGTGACCCATGACCTTCACCGCATTCCTCTGCGCGGCCGAGGGCCGTCGCGGGACGAGGCGACCGCGGCGACGCTGACCGGCGGCGTCGGAGGCGGCGGGGGCCGAGGAGGCCGCCTTTCTCGCTCGTCACCGTCAAATCCTCCAGCTGCTGCAGCTGGAGCAGCCGCCAGAGGAACGGCGTCCCTCCCAGAGCCCCGTGGATCGCCGCCCGGCGCTCGTCCCGTTTGCCGTCGCCGGAGTCCGGCGTGTCGGGGTCGCCGAGGTCGCCGCCAGCGATCTTGTCGGCGGCCGCGGCGAGGTCTCGCAGGCTGCAGGCGCCCGCCGGTGCCGGGAGGACGTCTGGGTAAGGGAAGATCTCCGTCTCCTCGTCGCCTTGCTGCGCCTGCGAGCGAGCGGGCAACTTTAGTCGGTTGAAACTGGCAATTGCGCCGGTGAGAGGGCGACGACAACGTGTTGTCCTGCTGGTGGAGAACTTCACACCGACGCGAACACCCGTCGCGCACGAGCACGGATCCTGATGGCGAGACCTCTCGAATCTCCTCCTTTGTCCCCCTCTCTATTATATAGCCTCTCTTTTCGCCACTGGGGTTTCCCCCCAATTCCCTATCCCCAATGCCCATTTTCTCACCTTTCTTGCCAGCAGCCCTCCGCTTTATTTCTGTGTGCGTGATCCCTTGTGTTCTATGTGACCCCCACGCTCAACCGAATGTGTCACCATGAACTCTACAAAATCGGTGTTTTTTTTCTATTCTTCAATTCGAGTATAATTCGAAGCGTGTATCGGGAGCGCAAGGATGGATTCATTATTGCGTGCCTAGAGGCTGCGCTGTTGGGAAGCAACGATTTGGAGTAAGATATTAACTACCTCTCCTGCTATACGGGAGGCCGTAGATACGATCCCCACCCTGACACCTGTACATTTGGAGTTTGCACGTTCTCTCCGTGGTCACGTAGATTTTTCTCCGGGTCCTTCAGTTTTCCCCTCCACAATTAGAATCAACATGCGTTCAGAGCATTTGGCTGCTATACATTTCTACATGATGAGCCGGGTTGGCTACGTATGGTGCAAAAGAAGTTCAACATACATACATAAACCACTTCGTTGATCTATCATTGCTGATAGCCAGGTCGCTTCTTTAAAAAAAAGAGCTATATAGCTCAGTGGGCCTTATCTGGTAAAACAAAAAAAACTTGAGTTTTAGTTTAGTTTGTGATACCTCGATCAGGCGCTCGTCCTTAAGCTCCTGGCCATCTTGTTCACCCGGTGGCCCACCAACATCTCCTCCACCTTGGCCCCCACCGGGTCCACCAGCGGCATCGTTGACGCACCCGAGCAGAGACGATCCGCAAACTTCCAGCCGGCTCGCGCGGTCCTCCACTCCGAGCCCTGCCGGACGCCGGGCCGACGCCGCGTGAGCTTCGCCCTCCGTCGCTCGACCCCGCGACCTTCCTCCCCTCTCCCTCCAGACTCCGCTGGGAGGCGAGAACAACCGCTCGGCCAGAACGCAGCCGCCACCACCACCACCGCCACCACCGCCACCACCGCCACCACCAGCGCCACCACCGCACCTTCCCCGCCGTCGCTCGGCCGTCGCGCCGTCCGGAGAAAAATATATCCGCGGCGTTGCCAGGTGCATCTCGGTGGCGCGGCGCATTTTGTTGGCGTGGTTTGGCCTTTCGTTCTCCTTCCAAGGCGTAGCGGGCGACTCGGCGGTCGGGAGGGTCGGGACGGCCGTGTGAGCGTGGGGTCTTCGGCCGCGACGGGGGTCGCCGGTGGGAGACGACGTTTCCCTCGGCCATGGAGCCGGTGACCTCCTGCGCAACGAGAGGACAAGATTGCAGACTCTTGTTGCCGTGGCTAGCTGCCACGGAGGTGATTCAGAAGCATCTCAGCAGGCGGTGTAGAGACGGGATATCCGGTTATTTAATTAACCGATTACTGGACTGGTTATCGGTTCGATTACTGAACGGGACCAAGCTGAAATTCATCCCTGGCTGCATGCCTATGAACGAGCCCAGTGTCTGATATAACTAGGGGCACACAACATCATCCAGTATTCCTTAGCCTTCATCAGCTCGAGGCCATCGGTGACATTTTGAAATGAGTGACTTGAGAAAATAATTCTAGATTTGAAGCTTTCGTGACTGCAAGGATTCATACTCTTAGATTTTTTCGGTAAAATCACGTAGGTAAAAAATAAGAATAAAATTAATAAAAGTAAAATAAAAAATCACGACGTTTCGGAGACAACACAAGCTTCCGTCTTCAGGTGGAACCGTCACAGCACGATTGCTGTATCAAGTAAAGAGAAATTCCAAGAGACCCGACCTTGTATATATATACTGGTTGAGGGGGGAGGAGCCAGGGTAGGCCCCTGGCTAGGAGTTTTTTTATCATGATAAGATATCATATAAAATTTTTAAATTTTTACTTTTATTAATTTTATTTTTTACCTACGTGACTATACCGAAAAAACCTAAGAGTTTGAGAAAATAAGTAATAAATAAATCGCAGGGGTGGTAAAGGTGATGGCAGGAGGTCGGGGTTGGTCGGTCGGTGGGGGGGGCATCAACGGCTGAGTGAGTGCGCGCGCGCACCCGTGGACCCCCCTGTGCTCCGTCGCCGTGGCAACAGAGAGCGCGGTGCCGGTGCAGCGCAGGAGCGACGAGGCATGGCCGCCCCACGTGGACGGCGGCCATTGCGCCACGTGCCCGCACGGGCTGCCCCAGGCAGGCGCACGGGTGCTCCCGGCTCCTCCGTGCTGACGACGCACGGGCGACGAGTCCTCTGCGTCGCCACCGCCGCCGCAGCCTCCTCCCGCCTGCCCGTGGTGTCCGGCAGCACGAAAGGCTGGTTAGTTAGCGTCGTCGTCGTCGTGCATAACGTACAGTGAAGAGCACTACTCTTTGTTTTTTTCGGTAAAGTCACGTAGGTAAAAAATGAAATAATTAAACGGTTGCGCTTTCGCTACGTTGTCCCCCACCTGAAGAAGGACGCTTGTGTTTTATGATGTTTTATTTGTATTATTTCCATTCTACGTGACTTTACCCAAAGAACCAAGAAGGATGCTTGTGTTGCGCCAGAAACGTCGTGATTTAATTTAGTTGTTTTCATTTATTTTATTTTTTACCTACGTGACTTTACCGAAAAAAACAAAGATGATGAATCCTTGCAGTTTTCACGAAAGCTTCAAATCTAAAAGAGAGAGCACTACTCTTTGTAGCGGCCTCCTTGGGGGCCTTCCATAAATGACGTCACGCGATTTTGGACGATTTTTTACCCCCCCCCTCGTCACACGGTGTCACAAAAAGTCAGACCCCCCTCAAATATGACGTCACAAAGCTAAAGCTCTGCCCCCCCCCCCCAAAACCATATTCCCATTTTGAAAATAAAACATTCTTCAAATCGCTTTAAACTATTTATTAATACGTGACTTTACCGAAAAAAACCTAAGAGTATGAATCCTTGCAGTCACGAAAGCTTCAAATCTAGAATTGACACCTATGAAGGCCGGAACAGCACACGAGGGGTTGGGTGGCCAGCACCACACCTGGCCGACCGTCTCCCCCAGTGGCGACGTTTACACACTGCACCAGGTACTCATTTGAGGCTGAGTCGACCTAGGGGAGGCCCAGAACCGGTTCAGATACTCGTCACTGGTAAGCGGGAATCGAACTCGGGTTGCCGGGTTCGTAGCGCAGCGCTCTAAGCGCTACACTGCCGCTCCTTTACCGAACAGATACACAGACGTGCACTGGAGGCCCTCTTACCTTCAGACTGCAGATCTGGAACGAATCTCCAGAACCTTCAGTCAACAAAAGCGCGACGCCAGGGAGCTTCCGTCCCTTCGCCGCCGCTTTCCCCTCGCTCGTGTTGCCGTCCTGTCTCTTTGTCCTCCTCCTCCTCCTGTGTCGTTTGGGCCGTGGGCTCCCAGACAAAACCCCACACTCTGCCCCGAGAGGAGCCGGTGGCCATGATGTGCCAGACACCCCAAATTTGATGTCACTTTCGTTCCGACAACCTGGCCCAGAGCTCATTTCTCAGGCAGCGACCTAAACCTAACCAACTGGTGGCCAAGGTGCCGGCTGCATTTGACTTTGTACTTTCACGCAGTAGCGGGAGGGCTAACTTACTTTGTAATCATTAAGGGACAGGCAACATTTTTTTTTTAGATCATCCTCGGCTTCGGTTGACTGCGGCGGGTTAATAATTACTCGGTTAACGCTGTTGCATTGCGACGGACGTTTGTGGGGAGTCGAGTGGCTGTGAAATGACGACACTGAAACGCGGAGAGGCAGTGAAGCGTGCGTTCTAGAAATTAGTTTGGTGGCCGGCCATATGGCTCACCAGCGGCAAAGGGGGGGGGGGGGGGGGAGAGCGCATTGGACGCAGTTGTCCTCACCATCCGTCATGATCAATCCACTGCCAGATGAATACCTCCCAAAGCAATCGCCACCTCTTATGTCCCTGCCATGTAACAATCCATCTCGCAACTTGCACAACAAGACGAGCCAATTGCTTCGTCTTGCAAGTGGATGCCATCTTGGGCTTGTTCCCTTCTTTGGCTGCCACTCTTGATGCGAGTCTTGGCCACCAGCCATAAACCTCTTCGTAATTCATTGCATACCTCTATTATATGCTCTCATCCATGTGCTACAAGCCAGACCCATCTACATCCCAGTACAACACAAGCGACCCAGAAAAAGTTATGGACACGACACGCGGCGGGGTCCACAAAAACGCACGCGACTACGGTTGCGTAAAAAGCTTAAACAGCTCGCACTTACAGTCTCGTACAATTACACTTTATTGCTACATACAAAACATTCTGCGCAATGGCAGACTTTACATTCCTAACTCAGTCCGTGCGGCCTCCGGAGGGCGCGCGTGTCCGTCATCGGCGGTGGCTGCTGCCCAGCTGCCGGATGTCATCGTCCACGGGGCCCGCGTCGCCGTCAGGACGGGCATCCATCGTTGGTGCCGACTGCGCGGAGCAGCCAGTAGTTTCCGTTGGCGAAGGCGAGCAGGGTCTGCAGGTTCTCTCCGCCCTTGTGGAAGCCGTGCTCCATGCTTGCCCATGACACGGGCGAGTCGGCGAAGCCGTGCGCAGTCAACGTCGCCCAGCACGCCAGCTTTGGCTCCTCAAAGTAACGCCTGCCGGAGGGGGGGGGGGTGTCATCATACAATCACACAGATCGGTCATATTTCGATTTGAAGCTTTCGTGACTGCAGGGATTCATCTTCTTGGTTCTTTCGGTAAAGTCACGTAGAAGGGAAATAATACATTAATACAAATAAAACATTATAAAATAATTCAGACGCTGTCTTCCCGACAGACCTGTTCTTCACCTGAGGACGGCTGCTTGCGTTGTGGCCGAAACGTCGTGAGAATTATTTTATTACTTTATTATGTTTTATTTTTATTATTTTATTATTGCCCTTCTACGTGACTTTACCGAAAGAACCAAGAAGAGAGCGGTCATAGTGTAAATGTAGAAGCGCCAATATGTAACCACGTGATGAGCCACTTATAATTGGGCTATTGTTTGTGGCCAGGTCGCGTCTGAAACGAGTTATATAACTCAGTGGACCTTACCTGGTCAAATGAAATATAGTATAGTTTAGTTTTAGGAGCCGTTCTAAGAAGTGCACTTGTACATAGTTGGTGTTATGAGAAGTGCCGGTATATCATATGGCCACAGAAAATATCTACTGATTTAATAAGCAGCTTAATTCCATATTCTTGGTTCTTTCGGTAAAGACACGTAGAAGGGAAGTAATAAAATAATATAAATATAAAACAATTAAAAAAAAATTCAAATTTTCTTTCTGTGGATTTCACACCTCATGATGATTGCTTGTGTTGCAGTCGAAACGTCGTGAGCATTTTTATTGTTTTATATTTTTATTATTTTATTATTTCCCTTCTACGTGACTTTACCGAAAGAACCAAGAATATGAATCCCTGCAGTCACGAAAGCTTTAAATAAATAAAAAGCTTAATTCCAGTTCAGATATCATTCACCAATGATGTCAGCCGAGGCTGGGAACGGAACTCGGGGTGCTAGGTTCAGAACACAGTTCACTAACCTTGCTATGCCTCCACCCTGAACATGATGTAGTCATACATCTGTAAAGATGTAATATTATATTTGAACATTTCGCGTTTAAAATTACTCACCATGCAAGCGTACAAATGAATAAACAATATAGAAAATGCATGTTGATGCATTATTTACCCCTTACTGTTTGCAGTCTTGCCACTGAAACTAATTTACAGGCTTGTTTATAAATTGTGTATCTCCTCGTGGCTCTCACTCGCTGGAGGCACACATTTTTCCACTCCTCTGGCCCTTTTGTGACCTCTGTGCTGTTCCTCCACGACCCCGATGGGGTTAACCGTTAGCGTCACACACGCGGCAGTCTGACGCCTCCTACTGGCCGCTAAAGGTTTGAACGCTGCTTCAGATAACGTTTTCAGCTCCGAGTAATCTTATACAGTAAAACCTTGGATTGCGAGCATAATTCGTTCCGGAAACGTGTTTGTAATCCAAAGCACTCGTATATCAAAGCACTCGTATATCAATTGTGATCACGTGACGTTCGGCAGACAAAGCGTATACGCGTACTACTCGTATTGCAAGACCTCGCTCATTTATCAAATTAATATTTATTAAAAAATTTAGCTCGTCTTGCAAAACACTCGCAGACCAAGTTACTCGCAATCCAAGGTTTTACTGTACCCTGCAATTTTGACGCTCGATGAATAACACGTTCTTTTCAGGGGCGGAAATATAAAACACTACCTTGAAATCATGAGTACAGTGATACCTCGGTTCACGAACTTAATTCGTGAACTGACTCTGGTCGCGAACCGAATTGGTCGTGAACCGAGGCACATTTTCCCATAGGGTTCAATGTAAATCCGGTTAATCCGTTCTGACCTTTTTTTTTGGTTTTTGAAGCACAAAAATATTAAACAAATTACAATACACATTAGTACTGTACAGTATAGTAATGTATAAAGAGAGAACCTTGCTTGAGATGACTTCAGTAAGCACTCAAACGGGTGAACTGTACAATACAGTAAGTACAGTATTGTACAGTACAGTAGTACAGTACAGTACTGTATGTGCTACAAAGCACACCAAAAAGCAAAAAGTCACTGAAAGTGTCTTCACAGTACTCACAGTACTTCTTTCTGCGTCTCTTCTTCTCTCCACGATCTTCCTACAGGAAGTCACGACCATGTGACAGCCTGGAAATAGCATTGAAATTGCCGCGGCTCCGGTTCGTGAACCGAAGCGGAGTTCGTGAACCGGAGCAGATTTTTATGAACTTTTCTGTTCGTGAACCGAGTTGTTCGTGAACAGAAGCGTTCGTGAACCGAGGTATCACTGTACTTTTTGAAAAACACTGTACGATCTTTAATGCGAAAATAATGATGTACATGCACGAGGTACTGAAATTATAACTGGAGTGACGGTGGCCGGGTGGCTCAGAGGGCAAAGCACTGAGCTGGCACTGATGGGATGAGACGCTGGGTTCTAATCCAGGTAAGCCGCCTTTGATTAAACAGAGGTCTCAAGTGTAGTGAGTACTCTAAATGCATGCTCCTAAATGTGCAGCGAAAAAAATAATACACGAGACTAGGGGGAGAGAGGCATGCAGACTCCAAACATACAGCAGCCGTCAGGGTCGGGGATCGAACCCACACATTCCTGTATACCAGGCGAGGTAGTTAACATAACGCCACTGTGGAGCCTTTGTTTTACCCATGATTCTCTGCAACGTATGAGTTTGTATTCAGAAGTTAAGGCTACCAATTGATTGACTAATGACCAAATCTGTTGGCATTCTCATCTCATCAGATATCGGATACTACCCAGTTAAAATGGAACGTTTGGCCAATATCGCCATGCAGTCGGAACCTTTGGAACAACACTGCCCCAACGTCACGTGTTTACTGGGTAAGCAGTGCTTCCGGGAACGGCGGGGAACTCGCAAGCACCTGAGAGCGGACAGGAGGCGGATGACGGTGTCGGGCCGAATCAGACCCGTGATGGAGCAGAGCAGGCTGGGGCCCATGGGCAGGCTTGGCTCCGGGCACCTCATCGACGCAGAGCTGTCACTGGAGCTGCGCGAGAGATCAAAGCGAACCATGTTTTTAAAATGTATTATTCCGTTATAATAATAATGATTTTAACTTGGAGCTGGCACAAAATTCCCTCTCAATCTCCTGCGTTCCTGTATGTTAGCAGGCAATGTGTGTTTACATGTGACCGCACCACCCAGAGGAAACACCACGCATGCGAGGGGGCAACACAGACTCAACAGGTGTAGTCTTCATTTGCTGTACCGCCTTCTACCAAAGCCAGGGTATGGAACCTCGACACCAACAGGAAAGGAGTTTAACAACATACAAGTTGCATATACAAGGTGATCCATTCACGTTCATCAAAATCATCAGCAGGAGCCATGGTGAATCCACTGCTGGTTGAAGGCCTCCCCAAGTTAATCAAATAAGATTTTATTTAAAAGCATCGACATGTATCCCACCAATGTTCTTCCGTGAACAACGGAGCTATAGCTTTCACAGTATTTAAATTTCACTTATCAGTGTGGTGAATTATAGTTAAATAACTTCGCGACCCACGCGGCATGAGTAGGCCTTCATCTAGCAGTGAATTGACAAAGGGCTGTACGAGTACTTCACCATGTTGGTCGGTAGAGGGCATAAACACAGGAGCAAATAAGTACAGTACCACAATTCATTTGACCTCACTGCCCTCGGCTGCCCACATTGCACGTGCACACATTTCTTCCGTGGTTCTGACACACATTCACCTCCCTGCCAATCGCACGCTCACCAGTCTACGTCACATGACACAGCTCCCAGCCAATCAAAGAAGTCTTGGGCCCCACAGGCCACCCCGTCTTCTGGCTGGAGGCTGAGGCTGTCGAGCGCGGGGCAGGCCCGCGCGGCCACCGGCCTCACCGTCACGTCCGCACGCACCTCCCTGCAGTCCCATTCGGCAAAGAACTTTGCGGGTGCCTTTGCCGCCTTCCCTTCTTGACGGTGCGATCGTGTAGGCGGCATCACCGTCACATTGAGAGAACAGGCAGTGCAAGGATTAGTAGAGGGTAAGAGAAAGACAAAGACTTGCGAAGCTAAGCAGGAATTTGAGTCTTGAGTGTGCTTTGATTGTCGACCCCCATGAACAACAGGTTGTCTATATAGGCTGAGGAGCCACATCGTGGGCAGAAGAGGGTAGTGCAGAAAAACCCATTTCTGTACTTCTACACCAAACTACGCTGACCAGCGTGGTCAAATGAGGGAAGGGCCCTCAAAATCAGTTGCCTGACAAAGGGCTGTGTACATTTTTGTAAACTAAACTAAAACAATTTTTTGTTTACCAGGTAAGGCCCACTGAGCTATATAGATTTTTTTCAAAACGACCTGGCCACAAACAATAGCTCAACGAAGCGCATTATCATACGGAAATGTATAGCAGCCAAATACTAAATACGCATGTTGATTCTGAACGTGGAGGGGAAAACAGGAGGACCCGAATAAAATCAACGCGACAAGGGGGAGAGAGGCATGCAAACTCCAAATTTGCAGGCGTCAGGGTCGGGATCGAACACACGACCTCCTGTATACCTGGCGAGGTAGTTAACATCTCGCCACTGCGGCTCCCTAAAGAGGACGGCACGAATTGAGGGACCCACCAGGCGGCTGCCAGCTGACGAGGACATCGAAGCGCAAGGGCACCTTTTCGGAGAGGGCCCACACAGCTCGCTCGTAGCATTTCCTTCCCGGGGCCATCGCGGGTTCAGTGAGCTGCAGCTTGATCACTGTGGAGCAGGGCAGGGAGACCGATGAATTGGCGAGGAACCTCAGATCGTGCTGACGCTCTCCATGGCTTACCGGCGATGCAAAACCCAGGGCAAAGCAAGTTTTAGAAACGGAAGCAATGAACGGGAGAGACAAAGTGGAATCAGTGTGGGGCAGAGTGGAGGGAATGGGAACGGAGTGTGGATGTCACAGGTGCATTCGGGGAAAACAGTGGATAGCTATAATGCGAAGGAGGTGACTAAAATTATTTGGTTACACAAACCACTACTGGCAATACTTGGGAGGGGAAAGCTGCAACGGTTCGACTGTGTAACTCGATTAGCATGGTTGGCTACGTACGGTGCGAAAGAAGTTCAACAACTTTACATCATCCTGTTGAGCAAAGTCGGAGGGAAGAGGAAAGAGCATGTTGGCCAAGGAGCAGCTGGGTGATGAACGGAGCGACTTAGGGGAGGGAGATCAGCAGCAGAACGTTGTACAGATTACAAAAGAATGAAAGAGGTTGTGAAATGTGATTTCCAAAGCACCAATGGCAACTTCATTAGGGGCCATCCATAAATGACGTCACGCGATTTTGGACGATTTTTGACCACCCCCCCCCTCGTCACACGGCGTCACAAAAAGTCAGACCCGCCCAATGAAGTGGTTCATCATGTGGAAATTTATAGCAGCCAAAAACTGTCAACTCATGTTTCTAAATGTGGAGGGAAAAATCGGAGGACCCGGAGAAAAATCCACACAACCACGGGGAGAACATGGCAAGTCCAAGATACAGGCGTCAGGGTCGGGATCACTTCCACGAGCTCCTGTGAGGGAGAACACATTGTCCTGCGGAGGGAGCTGGTAGGAACGTTGGGTTGCTCGGTCAATGGCCAGGGTCAATGGCGGCGTGGTGTATTCCGCAAATATGCCCGACTGTGAGGGTGGGCACAAGCCGGCGTGAGTAGGTGAAACGTTGAGTTTTATAAGGGCACCACGGGGTGACCAGCCCCTCCCCACCCAGCCCTACCTCTCCCACTCCCCACCCAGCCCCACCCACCCTCCCCACCCAGCCCCTCCCCACCCAGCCCCTCCCCACCTTCCCCTCCCCACCCAGCCCCACCCTCCCTCCCCACCCAGCCCCCCCCAACCCAGCCCCTCCCTCCCCACCCAGTCCCTCCCTGCATGACGGACACAATAATCCCCTGTGGGCTGGTGTAACCTGGAGGTTCCTACCAGTATAACATCGTACAATCCTGGAGTTTAACTCATTGACAGCAAGTTTAGTTTAATCTCCGAGGTACTGGGAAGGCATAGAGAAGCAAGGTGAACGGTTACCATATCGGAGGGGCTTCCGGCCGGTGTACTGCGACGGCTGACCCTGCAGTCCAAGCTCCTCGTACGTATCTTTGGTCACACTCAGTATCAACGTTCCTGCGAGCGCAAACACACAAATGTCACATCACTGAGCACATAGTCCCTGATCAGCTGTTCCTAAACTCCAGGTGTTGCTTTCATAACGTCCATTAGGCTGGGGAGTTGATAGTCGGAGTTAATAGAATCGTTGTTGTGAATGCATTGGTAGATCTTCGAATTACTCCCGGATGAATAAAGATTCTGATTCTTGGGGGTGGTGGATCATGCAGGTTTCTTAATGCACTGCGAGACTCCTAAACCTGCTGAGCTGCAAGTTGGGAAGCAGATGTCAGTGTAACAAGTGGGTTCGTGATGACCTGTCTGTGTGGATGTTGGTGTGCTTTCCCTCCTATAGGTGTGACTTTTCTCCGAGTACAGTAAAACCTTGGATTGCGAGTAACTTGGTCTGTGAGTGTTTTGCAAGACGAGCAATTTTTTTAAATAAATAATAATTTGATAAACCAGCGAGGTCTTGCAATACGAGTAGTACGTGTTTACGCTTTGTCTGCCGAGCGTCACGTGATCACAACTGATATACGAGTGCTTTGATATACGAGTGCTTTGGATTACAAACACGTTGTCCGGAACGAATTATGCTCGCAATCCAAGGTTTTACTGTACTCTGGTTTCCTTCTCTATGCAACATACTTAAAAAAAAAAAGAAATTGGCCAAACATCCTGATGTAGGCCTCAAACTGAAATTTAAAAGTTTGAAGACCTGGTGACTCAGCGAGTCCTGAATACGTAAATGTTGTTTAGTTTTACTTATATCTGTAGAGTTGTGTGCAGCTGGCTTACCTGTTGGCAGCAGGGCCAGTGTGTTGTCCTGGTCTATCCGAGTGTTGTAAGACAATGCATAAATCGCCCCTGTAAAGAAAAACGCAAAACTCTTAAGACTTTTCATTATGGACATTTGGACAATGGCAGATCATAGTTTTTTTCTGATGTGTTGTTCAGCTGTACCGCGTGTTGTTCGGCATGATGTCTGACGTTTCGCTCCACGTGGTGGCACTTCCTCAGGTACTAGATTCAGTTTGTGAAGAAGCTTTCAGCAAAAAAACTTCTGACGTAATGCTGAATATGCGGTACAACCCAAAAACACATTGTAGATCTATACAGTACAACCAGTCAAGGAATTTTGTCTTGAGAAGAGGTTTTCCCCTTTTTTCTGGCAACAAAACAGGTATTAATATGTTAAAATACCAAACTGAAACCTTTTACAAGGAATAATGTCTGCATTAACCACAATACTTGTGGGCAGAATGCAAACAAAAAACATACTCTGAAAATATATTGGCATTGTCTTTGAAACTAATTGGTCCACACCAGAGACAGCTTTCTTTCGAGCGAAGTCTCAAACGGTGCCTGAAAAGAGGGACAAACGTATTCTCATATTTTGGTACCGGCAAAGGAGGTCCCATGAATTTTGTCTTTTATGTAAATCACACACCATTGCTGACCTTGGGAGACAAATTGCTGAATGAAGTCTTGTCGCAGGAAGGCAGCCGCTGGGACGCCCCGAACCCGGAGGTAAGGGTTGACCTCCTTGCACAGGGCGGCTATGGGTTCGGGTAGCAGTTGGCACTCTGGTATGAATACCTCCACCTGGGAAAACGGGGTACATGCCAGAGGTCGCAACCGGGTACCCGATACTCGTACCCTACCAGATACCCGGCCGGGTACGGGTACGGCCGGGTACGGGTACCCGTTTGCGACCCTGGTGCGGCCGGGTACGGGTAAGGAATCAAAACCCGTTTGCGACCTCTGGCACACGCCGAGGCTGCGGACTCCACATCTTGATTCTCAAGCTGCCTTCTCACTTGGGCCTCACCGTTTAATTTGTCGTCAAAGATTATTTAACGTTTGAAAAGTGTAGGCCATGCATCATGGTCCAAATTTAACAGTATATTTCGATTTAAAGCTTTCGTGACTGCAGGGATTCATCTTATTGGTTCTTTCGGTAAAGTCACGTAGAAGGGAAATAATAAAATAATAAAAATAAAACATAACAAAATTATTCTCACTTCTGTCGGCAGACCTGTTCTTCACCTGAGGACGGCTGCTTGCGTTGTGGCCGTGACTTTACCGAAAGAACCAAGAAGATTTAACAGTATACTCGTAAATTATTTAATTAGGACAAACCCCCATTTGAAGATCGTCACCCTTAAGGCAGAATTATGCTCATTTGCTGACTGGTGATGTGTACACCTTATGCCACACCCGACAGCTGCCACTTGGGTCCCCTTGGCTCGACTGCAGCAGACTATTGGAATGGTTGAAATGTGATGGAAGATATTTACATTTTCTTAGGCATTGAAGTGCCTTATAAATGGAAATCCTTATTCTCAACCGTACATCCGCAGCTGATGTTTAGCAAGTTTAGACATTTGATATGTGTATTTGAATACAACTACATCAATGCAAAAAAGCTCTGCAAAACCACACGTATTGTGGAGTATTTCAAAAGGCAAAGTGTTGCCAATCCTGTTCTGTCGTAACTAGCGCCGGGCGTGAGTGTTTTGCCTAACATGCAAATGACAACTGACAATGCGATGAGAACCGATGTAAAGCACGGTATGGCTTTCAAATGAGTATTTAAACTTGCATACAAGATCGCCTGCCTCTGCCACCATGCCTTCACATCTGCCTGCCCGCCGTACCTTCCTTCATTATTGACGACTTGCAGCTCAGCACACGGCAGATGCCTGCGCAGCGCAACTCACGACCTCCTCTTGATACCAAGATCCAGGATGGTCATGTCTATGCGCCGCTTCTGGGTGGCAGCCCCAACAATCTGGAACGCTATCCCTCTGCACATTCGCAGCATCACCTCAATCGCCTCCCCTTCAAGAGACACTTAAAAACTCACCTCTATAACCACGTGCTTTCGAGCGACTCTGAGCTTGGCTCCGCGCCTCTGAGTTGCGGCCGTTAGGTCCGCAAATTTGCGCGCGTTATAAATTGCATTATTATTATAAGACGGTCGGATGGCTCAGAGGTCTGAGCCAGCATCGCTGAGATTCTTCGTCTAAATGTTGGTAAAGCCGCATGCGATTAAACTACGTATATTTTTTTACCAGGTAAGGCCCACTGAGCTATATAGCTTATTTTCAGAAGCGACCTGGCTAGAAACGATAGCCCAATGAAGTGGCTTATCGTGTGGAAATTTATAGCAGCCAAATACTACAAACACATGTTTCCAAATGTGGAGGAAAATCCACGCGACCATGGGGATAACATGCAAACTCCAAATACACAGGCGTCAGGGTCGAACCCACGACCTCTTGTATACCTGGCGAGGTAGTTCACATCTCGCCAACCGAGGCAACCCAATAAACTGGGTTCTCAGCGGTAGTGTGACAATGGTCCCAGCTTGGTCAACGATGACCGCACAATGAAAACAACACCTTGTAGACGAAGTGATGGTCTTTGAGATGTCGGTCATGCTTTGACTTCTCGTTGCTAAAGTGGGACTTCTCGCAGACGAGCTTGAAGCCCGGGTGCTTGGAGATGGCTTGCAGCATGGCAGCTTGTTCATGTACTTTACACACACGACACGACAGGGTGGAAACATTTAGACCTTTCGATCCCAAAGCTTTTCGAACAAACAGTTTGAATGGGCAGTTACAAACATTGATGCCTTCGTTTATGAGAAAACATTTGTGAGTTTTTTAAAGTACTTTTTGAAGTTACATTAAAGACACCAGGACAGCAATAGGTCAGCCTATGTATGACTAATCTAAATACAGTCAGTGACCATTACCTATCAACAGTTGGATTATTTTATAACATTGCTAAGTTACACCCCTTGCATACAACACACGTACATATCCGCTGCTGGATGAGGGCCTCGTGTGTGTCGTACGGAGTTATTTGACCATACTTCACCACATTGTGCAGTGTGGGTTGAAGGGGGGAGGGGGTGGATTCCAAGGCGGGGGAGGAGGGGTAAACACGTTTGTAGCACAGAAGTACACTACAACAATGGGCTTTTCTGCCCTCTGCTTGTCCCACCACACAGCCCCACAGCAGCCTATAGCACCCGGTATGCATGGTGGACACCCATGCAATCAACTACATCCCGGGTTAGATTTCTGCTTCCGAGCATCCGAGATCCAGCGAATTCCGGCTGACTCGGTCACGCTATGGGTTACAACATTGTATAAACACATCCGTTACAAATTAAGAGAAGTTAATTATATTAACTGTAATACTATTCTAAGGCAGCATTATGGGTTATTTACCTCAAAAAACTGGTGATACGGTAACTGGTGTATGCTTGTTACGAGTTGTACACATAGGCCACGGGACATTAGCGCACTAAATCTAATAAGCGTGATGACGATGGTCACTGTTATAACAACAAAATACACTACTTGAAAATGTACGATACGTTAACTTAATAATATTTAAAATTCTCGAAGTCTCCGTACCCACAGACACACACACACGCACGTGCGCGTCCTGTGCATTGCGTCTCGACTTGATGACGCGTCATTATTAATAAGGTAATTCAGCGTTTTTTTTGTATTAAACACACATATACAGACACGGTTATAAATATCGGTTTAATCGCTCGAGTTAAAGCAAAAAAATTCATTTGTATGATAATAATAAAAAAGTTAACGTTGACGGTGAGGGGAGGGGAGGTTGGGTATTTGAGGGTGAACCGGACGTGATGTCATCACTCCGCGACTCGCAAAGTCGGTGGCCGCGTTGCTGAGGGAACATCACTGTCGGTACTAAACATTACAATCTTAAACTTTACATTGTTACACATTACATTGTTAAACATCACAATCTTAAACTTTACATTGTTACACATTACATTGTTAAACATTACATTGTTAAACGTTACATTATTAAACATTACATTGTTAAACATTACAATCTTAAACATTACATTGTTAAACATTACAATCTTAAACATTACATTGTTAAACATTACATTGTTAAACATTACATTGTTAAACATTACATTATTAAACATTACAATCTTAAGCATTACATTATTAAACATTACATTATTAAACATTACATTAATAAGCATTACCATATTAAACATTACATTCGTAAACATTACAATCTTAAACATTTCGTTCGTAAACATTACATTATTAACCATTACAATCCTAACCATTCGATTCTAACCATTCAATACTAACCATTACATTCCTTTTCCTCTTATTTTCAACTCTTTAATAACACATAACCGTGTCAATCCATGCGGTTTTACCCCGTATTCTTGTACGGGGAAATTGAGTTTTGAGGTCTATACGGCGTACAGCCGTTTCAATGTGGACAAAATAACAGAAATGGTCAATTTGTGTTTATCTCGCTTGTGATGGGACTTTTTGTAGGATGAACGTTGAGATTTATAAAGGGGGCTCGAGGTGACAAATACGGTATTGGTCTGTAATAAGGTAGGGCACTGATAAGGGTTCGACAGATCTGGGATCTCGTTACATCTCAAAAACTAAGCTTTGTGTGGAAGTAGAGGACAGTTGAACAAAATCAATTGTTGTCCTGTGCACTGTACTGTACTTCTATGCTTCCGCATCCGACTTGACCAGCATGGTCAAATAGCCGTCAAGGACCCGCGCGACGCTATAAGGCCCCTCATCTGGCAGTGGTTTGATAAACTGGCTGTATCTGTACATGTGTGTTTAGGCGTTGCTGTTGGTTGCTATATCACCCGGATTACCCTTCTGTGGCCTTTGCACAAAACACCTTAAATACTTTTTTTATTTCCCATAAGCTCCCAGCGCATGGACCGAAATAGTCGGAAATCACGCCGAACAACACACCGCATACTCTTTGGTAGAAAAATAATAGATCATGACGTTTCGAGAAAAAAAATGCAGTTTTTTCTTGCTGTGGTTGTCCCACCTGATGACGATTGCTTGTGTTGCGATCGAAACGTCGTGATCTATTATTTTTCTACCTACGTGACTTTACCGAAAGAACCAAAGAGTACGGATTCCTACAGTCACGAAAGTTTGAAATCAAGATTGCTTTTTCTGCAATATTTTACTGTCTTTTCTTGGATTTTCTGTTTGCACTCAGTTACATAGTCACTTTAAGATGTTTTTTGTTCTTGTTTTTGTTTTTTGTTTGTTGCGGTTGCACCCGATTCAAGAGCCGAATGGCTCACAGGGCTATACCTAATAAATGAACTTGAACACACCGCAGTTACGACCTGAAAAGGCATCGGTGAGTGATTTTGATTACAAACCAATTGCGTGACATTTACATTGCGTGTGATTTTGCATTAACCGCGCAGGGAGAAGTGACGGGGGAGATGGCGGCGGTGCGGGTGGCTCTGCCGGCCGGCGAGATGGTTTGGGTCTGCCGGAGAGTAGACACGGAGCCCACCCTGGACCACAAGGCCGTGGACGCATTCCTGGTGGAGCTGTACCGCTGCCGGCGCTGCTTCTTCACCAGCTGTGTTACCGCCACCATGCTGGACCACCTCCACCAAAACCACAGCGATGGCTTGGCCACGACACCACAACCGGCACCAGCATCACCAGCAGCAGCACCGAGCCAATCTCCCTCCTCTCCCACTTCCAGGGTATTGTCATCGGCCGATCCCGAGCCGTGCGGTGATACCGACGCGGCATCGGCTGCCGAAAGGTTTTCTTCCGGAATGGATGAATGCGGAGGATCTTCCGCAGACACGGCTACCGATGGCACGTTGGCGATCGGCTCGTGTCCCGTCAGGGAAGACGCGCCGCAATCTCCGCAGCGGCACGCGGCCATTGAACACGGAGAAGAGGACGCTTCACTCAAGGCGTCGTCTGGTTTGAGTGTGGCCAGGGAGGCGCCGCCGTGCGGGAGCCATTCGGAGCTGGGAGACGACCTCGATCGCGAGGAGTGCAGGCTGACCTTGACGAAGGGCGAAAGCGCCGGCAGTAGTAATCTGCAGGCCGAGTGCAGGGGCAAACACCAAACAGGCGCTGCTCTGGAAAACGAGCAGGCCGGCAGTGGGATGGAGTCGGCAGTGTGCGGCCCTGAAAACCTGGATCGCATTTCCCGCGAGGTCGACCGGATGCTGCGCTGCCTGAGCCCCGCATCGTGCGAGATGATCGGCCTGGTGGGCGGCTGCCACGACGACGCCGACGACGCCGGATTCTTCGAGGCGATGATGGAGGCCGCTCGCCCGCTCCCGAGGTCGAGGGACGAAGCGGAGGAGACGGACGAGGCGGACGAGGCACAGTCGGAGCACCTGTTCTCGCTTGGCCTCTGCCGAACTTCGGCGATGGCTCGGCGGCCCCTTGGTGGCGAGCCCGGCGTGAAGGTGCGGTGCGCTCCGCCAAATGTGGCGTGTGAAGGCGCAGGATTGACTGTAAAGACATCTGACGTCTGTGTGGAGCCGGGCGGCCAGGGGCCTATCCCTGAAGTGGAAAAGAAGAATGTATTCTTTGCGTTGGATGCCGTGGGTGGAAATACAACAGCGGCTGAACACGAAGAAGCAGAAGACGGAGAGGAGGCGTGCTACTCTTCCTTGGTTGTTGATTTATCAGCCAGCGCGAGTGCAAAAAGGAAGAGGGCCACACGCAGAACTTCGTCCCCGAAAGACTGCCCACCTGCAAGCCACCCTCGGCGCAATGTCAAAAAGTCTTGTGCTAAGTCAGCTGCTAATAAGAAGAAAAAACTGGAGAGAAAACCCGTTAAGTTGGGGCTTACGCGCGTATCACAGAGGCGTGCTCATACTTCACAGCCCGCCGTTAGCAGCTGCTCTGAGGCTGCCACCTTCATGGACCCGTGTTTTCTCAAGGATCACACGGATTGGGTTGTGCGTAACGTACACCAGCAGTTGGACAGGAAACTGCCGGAGCAAACTCTCAACGGTGCAACTGTCTGCATCCCAAGAAGGCAGCAGCAGCAGCACAACAGGCGATGTGGTGGAGCGAAATCGGGGAAACGATTCCGGTGCTCGGAGTGCCCGCGCATGTTTGTGAGCGAGCCTCTGAGAGACGTTCATTTAGTGTGTCACTGTCCTCAAGGATTCCAGTGCTGCTATTGTGACTTCACCGGTAAATTGCATCCACTGTGCACGCATTGTTGCCATGTCATATTGCTTATTGCATTGTCCACGTGTATGTGAATTGTATCCCTATTCTATTATTTTCCCCCTATAAACCATGATCAAGTAGTAGGCATCTAACAAAGCATTAATGATTTAAAGCTTTCGTGACTGCAGGGATCCATCTTCTTGGTTCTTTCGGTAAAGTCACGCAGACGCTGTCTTTCCGACAGACCTGTTCTTCACCTGAGGACGGCTGCTTGCGTTGTGGCCGAAACGTCGTGAGAATTGTATTTTATTATGTTTTATTTTTATTATTTCCCTTCTACGTGGCTTTACCGAAAGAACCAAGAAGATGAAAGCATTAATGGATTAAAATCTTTCCCCTGCACTTCCGATTAGCACGGTTGGCTAAGTACAGTGCAAAACAAGTTAAACATACAAACACAAATCATGGATAAAATGGCATGTGATAATTGATTAATTACATTTATTTACATATGATATGAAATATGTTACGTTTAAGCAAATGAAGCAAACAAAATTATCTTTTTTTCACATTTTATGAAGCGCGTTTCTGATCGTGCTCCGTTTTAACGAGAGACCACGTTGGATACGGTCGCAGGTCGCAAATGGAAGAGAATGCGTAAGCACCTGGTGACCCATGACCTCGTTTCACTGGTCTGGAGCTCGGACTCGCCCCGTGTGCCGCGCCTGGCCACGAGAGGGCATCCGCCTCACGGAGGGGCATCCCTTGGTGCGCCATCGGCTCGCGCTCGCGTTCAGAGCCGCCCTCCTGAGAGCGGTGAAGATTCGCGTGTCTCTACGAAGCCACACTCTGACCGCACGTTCAGGTGCACCGCCTGTGGCAGGTGAGCGTTTGCGCCGTCAAGTGTAATTCAACTAAACTAGTTTTTTATTTTACCAGGTAAGGCTTACTGAGCAATATAGCTTTTTTTTCAGAAAGGACCTGGCCATAAATGATAGCTCAACGAAAGTGGTCTATGTGGAAATTTCTAGCAGCCAAATACTCTAAATGCATGATGTTGATTCTAAATTTGGAGGGAGACACCAGAGGACCCGGTGAAAAATTCACACAACCACGGAGAGAACATTTAAACTCCAAATATACAGGCGTCAAGAGTCGGGTTCGAACCCACGATCTCGTACAATTTGCCCGATCTCGTACAATCTTGGAAGCTAAGCAGGAAAAAAAGACCTGCACAGCGCTTCGACGCACGAGCACCATGCACAGCAGTCTATTACAGGTGGCCGCTAGGCTACAGGGTGAGCAGCAGAGAGCAGTACAGCAAAATCAATTGTACCATATGTCTATGTTCTCTGCCATCACAAACCCACCCTGACCGTCGTGGTAGAATATGGTCATATAACCCCCATAACAAGCATGGTATGGGGAGGCCATTATCAAGCAGTGAATTGAAAAATAGGGTCGTACATGCAAATAAATTAAATTAGTTACCGCTCAAATGAGTGTTTGACTGTGCTCACCTACTGTGGGACTAACTCGATTTAAAACTGGACAAATTCATTAAAGGGTTGCTCAATGTTGAATTAAAGCCTGAATAGTCCGTGGATGGGTGGCAACTGCACGCAACAGGCTGTTATAGGGATATGTGGTGAGGAGCAGATTGACAATGTCTAAAACGTGGAGACAATCCTGAAAAAAGGACTTTGCAAATATGCAAGTGATTTTTTTTTCCTACAGCTACCCTATGGAAGAATGCAAATACATTTTACCCTGACACCTGCTTCTATGCTGATCAACGAACGAATGTTTGAGAGTAGTGCATAATCCATGCGCACGCATGATTTTGCCGCACTTGTTTCGACTACGTACAGATTATTCGCAACCTCGGGTAGGCCTCTTTTAACGCGTGTACATTTTTCTCATGCAACTGACAAACCGGAGAAGTAAAGGATTCACGTGGCTTAGCAGCGTATAAACACACGACTCGTCACCCTCTTTTATTGCCCCCTGCTCTAGGGAGTGCTCAACCAGGCAGGCGCTTTATCGGCACGTGAAGACGCACACCAACGAGAAGCCGTACATCTGCTCGCAGTGCGGCCACCAGACGCGGCTGAAGGCCTCACTCGACATGCACATGCGCACGCACACAGGTGATGTGCTCGAGAGTGACGGCACACCACACGCGGCTGCCCTTGTCATCATATATATACACTATACGAGACTAAAGTTTTGCTGGCTGGCTTCCTGCCTGGGTTCCTGGATGACTGGCGCCCAAGTGTGCATGCGTGGTGACGTCACAGCGCACATCTGCGCAGTGATGTCACCCACATCCCACAGCGTTGAGCCGGGTTCATGCGTCGTGCTGACGCCCCCCCCCCACTCGCCCTCCACCCTGGCTGTGCGCAAATTCTGCTAAATACAGTGATACTGTCATATTAAAAATATGTTTTCTGGTTGAAGGGAGGGAGGGACGGATGGTCAAAACCCAAAGGAGTAAAACAACCTAAAGAAAATAGCTTTCAAAGTAATTTTATTTTTTATAAGATTCCTGACATTGTGCGTTGCAGGTGAAAAGCCCTTCCAGTGTGAACTTTGCCCATACAGCAGCTCGGACGCCAGCTGTCTGCGACGACACAAGCGCACGCACGCCTCCGAGAAGCCCCACAAGTGCACGCTCTGCTCCTACACATGGTGGGTGCTCCGGTGAGGCCCTGTGGGTTCCTCGTGTACTCTTCTCCCGCTCCTCCTCCTACTCGCTGATGCTGTTGATGTCAGCACACCTCACCATTTGCTTCCTGGTTGGTGATTGTGGTAGCAGGTCAAGCAATGAGTAGGAGCCACTCGCCTTCCAGCAGGAGCCCTTCTTGAAATAACTGTTCTATTTTTTCGTGTCCTGGTTCTTGCCTGAGATGTAAAAAGGCATTATGAAGCTGCTTCATGTTCTTTTTGTTACACCACATAAATAAGCTCCAATAATGTACGAGTTGTCTTGTGGGAAAAAAAAAATCATTGCTCACCCTATGTAGTTCTGGCTGACAACAATACTGTGTAAACATCTGTGACATTCACGTAGTCTGTCAAGTGTTGGCATCCTATTGAATTCCCCATAGTGACTGCAAGTTTGTTTTATTGACTAGGACCGTTTTTCTGTTGACTTGACTTAAATAAACGTTGCTCTATTGATCTCCACACATACGTAGTAGCAGCAGCAGCAGCTACATCTCCCTTTCTGATGTAACGATTGAGTTAAAATAAAAATGTGCACAATATGTAAGTTCAGACTTGCATGACAGCATTGGTAGACCATCACTTACACTTCCTTCATCAGTGTGGTAAATTATGTTCAAATAACCCCCATGACTTGCAAGGCAAGGCCCTTATCCAGCAGGAGATTGACAATGCGGGTAATGTGCATGTATTCCTCAGCAAACATGAATAGTTGCCTCCGAATGCAGGATACACCAAGGAAGGAGAGAACACCACAAAATAACTCCATTTTTTTTAAAATAAGGAACCCATATTCCATTTTTGAGGGGTTATCTGCTAATTTTATCAGTGTGTGAATGAGTTTGTCAATGAGTTGGTGCGTTGTGGGAAACTTTGGGTGGGTGATGAGTCGCTCACCCATTCATTCACGCATTCACTCAACACATTCATTTGCACACTCACCACAATGCAGGTCACAGCACTTCTCTTTCTGGTTATTCCCATTGTCTCTTTTCCCAAGCCTCCATAACCTTGCTCAATTCAAGACACACTTGTGAAATCTTATCAATTACAACTTTGATAGTGCTGATTGTTGCTGGTCACTCCATGTTTTGGACCTTTTGGCCTGGCTCAAAAACTGTTAAATATAGATAATCACCACTGATATATTTGCCATGACTGGGATTCAAACTGGGCCTCCGGTTTTGTAACGCAGTGCACTATGAACCATGATCAATCCACTGCTGCATGAAGGCCTCTCCAAGCTTACACCACCTGTCCCGCCACATCTAGATGCAACAATGTATCCACCAACTGCATGTCAAGTAATTCCATCAGTCCATCTCTTTGGTAGACGTACCCTTGGATGTGTTCCATTCTTTGGCTGTCAATCCGTTACTATTATTGAATCATCCATCTTTCCTTCGAGCAATGATGCATGTTTCAAGGGTCGCAGATAATAGGAGGTCTGTTCTGTTCATTATGATGGCACGTGTTCCAATAGGTCCCCCCCAATAAAATTGACACTTTGGCCTGAGATCAGTTGGCACTATAATCACACTCGCATAGGTAGGAAGTGCCTCTACAAATTGTACCTAGTGGATATGATGCCTTGTATAAAGGTGTCAGTTTTTCTACCAGTTGAAAGGGTAAAAACCTATTACTATATTTTGCCACTGGTAAAGGAAGTCTCATAGTGTAATGCTTACCCCGAGCTCTCAATACTCTGATAGTGCGCTGTTTTTGAGTTGTACGCCTTTTGGCGTCATCTGGTCCAACACCAATGGAGAGTAGGCTCTAAGAAAAGCTGTCTCGGGTGTGGACCAATCAACTTCAAGGACAGTGCATATCATTATCATCATCAGAGTTGTTTCTTTTTGTTTGAATTTTGACTGCTTGTGTTGTGGTTATTGCAAACATGATGCCTTGTATAAAGGTGTCAGTTTTTTGTACCAGTTGAAAGGGTAAAAACCTATTACTGTACCTAGTGGAGTTCACTGCTGATGTTTACACTGTGTTTATCTCCCCTCTACCGCCTCGCAGCATCCAAAAGAAATGCATGGACACTCACATGCGGCGGACGCACACTGGGGAGTCTCTAAGCTGCCCGCGTTGCCCCTTCTCCACATACAACCGCCAAAGCCTGGGCCGCCACCTCGCTCGTCACCGCTCGTCGGCCAAGCAACTGCCCCGCTCGGAACTTGCACCGCACGTGCAGAGCACGCGGCGCGTCGGGCGCGGTGGCCGAGCGCGGACACGCGGGGGCCACACCGGCCACGACCAACCCCAGGACTTTAAGAAGGTGGAAGTGCAGGTGGTCGCCGAGTGGCTGACGGGAACGATTTAAAGCCGGCGAACGTGTTTTATCTTTCGATTTAAAGCTTTCGTGACTGCAGGGATTCATCTTCTTGGTTCTTTCGGTAAAGTCACGTAGAAGGGAAATAATAAAATAATAAAAATAAAATATAATAAAATAATTCTCGTCTGACGCTGTCTTTCCGACAGACCTGTTCTTCACCTGAGGACGGCTGCTTGCGTTGTGGCCGAAACGTCGTGAAATTATTTTATTTTTATTATTTTATTATTTCCCTTCTACGTGACTTTACCGAAAGAACCAAGAAGGTGTTGTATCTTGGTGATCTGAGGCGGTGGAGTTAATAAGGGCTTAATGAGGATGGTTTGGACACTGCGCTCCGCTGTAAATGAAACGCTGCGAGTTTTTTAACTCTCTTCAGTTCTCTAGTCACTGATGTTTGACATTTGTAGACATTTTAGATGTTTATTATTTGAATTCCAAGGCATCGATGCAACAGAGGTCTGTCGTTCACACTTATCAGGAAATGCAAGCTCTTGGATGAAGAGGCAAAATCTTTCCACGCTCTCCTTTTGCGTGGTTTGACATTAGTCTTCACAGGTGACGTCGTGTTCATGAACTATTGTTACTGAGCAATTGGTTCGTGGGTACAGACACGGAGCACACCACATGGTGACCCCTCATGGATCTGCATCGTCTCTGCCAAGCGAAAGTGCAAGTGAAACAGCTCTGGACTTTCCTTTATCCACTGCCGGTAATGCAGTACACATTGTCTGGAATAAAGTACATAGTCTGTAATGCGGTATACATAGCATCTAAATAATGTACATGCTCTAATAAAGTGTACAAAGCCTGTAGTACAGTATTCTGAGTTCTCCTGTCACTTGAAAGGATGCATGTTCAGCTATTGTTGGCTTTCATCCTGGTGTTTATTTTCATGGCTAGTCAAGTGGGAGACAATTCCGATCTTAGGCTTACAAGTGCCGTTACATATCTTACAAGTGTGTTGGGGGGGAGGCTTTGAAGCACTAGTTTTAGGATGCAGAGACCTGACACGACACTCAGCAGTGGATAGAACATTACAGTACAGGTCTGTACATCTGCGTCTGTTCAGTGCGACAAGTTCCCAAGTTTGAATATCTCGCGTGCTTTGAAGTTTAAAGGGTCCCTTTGCTCGGTTGGTTGCAGAGCACCAGATTTGAAGCTTTCGTGACTGCAAGGATTCATATTCTTAGGTTTTTTCGGTAAAGTCACGTAGGTAAATTTTTTTTTAAATTAATAAAAGTAAAATAAGTAAAAAAAAAATGTGTATTTTATTTGATTAATTTTTTTTTTACACCTACGTGACTTTACCGAAAAAACCTAATAATATGCAGAGCACCACTTTCGGTGTACGGGAATCTTCCATATGGACCGAATGTCCGACCCAGTGAAGGTGTGCCCGAATGAGCGTGCTCTCAGTGGCAGAGATCTCTCAAGGACTTCAGTGTTGGGGATCCTGTTTCTGTCATTGTATGTTGAAGCAGTCGCAAATAGGTTACGTCCAAAAAAGACGAGTATAAATGTTCAGACGCTGTCTTTCCGACGGACCTGTTCTTCACCTGAGGACGGCTGCTTGCGTTGTGGCCAAAACGTGAGAATTGTATTTTATTATGTTTTATTTTTATTATTTTAATAATTCCCTTCTACGTGACTTTACCGAAAGAACCAAGAAGAATATAAATGTTTTATTAAATATGCATATGTGCCCGTAAGCATTTTAACACAACTCCAACGGTACTATACACCGTACATTCAATTAGCATTTTTATTATTTTAAAAAACACCATCCCACATGTGATTATTTTGTAAATTCTAAAATGTTGTACACTAACGCCAACTTGGCGGCCTTCCAACTGTTGTGCAATGCCTTTGCATGACTCGGCCTTTGTTAGCTTGGAGAGAGAAATGGTGGCAAAGTTCTTTGTAACTTAATTGCATTACGCTCGTATGATGTGCATGCAACACATCGGAGGGGGTGACTGTTTTGTGAATGGATGTCAAATTCCATGTGACGTAGCGGAGCAAGTATACTTGGTTGATCCAAAAACAAGCAATTAAACCCTGTGCTTCGGAAAACATGGTCATTAAGAAAACAGTATTTTACATAAAATGTGTACAAAAAAAGCATAGAGAGCTCCATGCTCGACGTTCCACTGAGCAATGCAAAGAGGAACAACATGGATAGAACATGTGCAGGTTAATGACGTCATTTGATTTTTGTTTAAACACATTCCTGCGGAGGGAGCTGGTAGGAACGTTGGGTTGCTCGGTCAATGGCCAGGGTCAACGGCGGCGTGGTGTATTCCGCAAATATGGCCGACTGTGAGGGCGGGCACAAGCCGGCATGAGTAGGTTAAACGTTGAGTTTTATAAGGGCACCACGGGGTGATCAGCCCCTCCCCACCCAGCCCCACCCTCCCCACCCAGCCCCACCCTCCCCACCCAGCCCCTCTCCACCCAGTATCTCCCCACCCAGCCCCTCCCCACCCAGCTCCACCCTCCCCACCCAGCCCCTTCCTGCAGGACGGACGGACACAATAATCCCCTGTGGGCTGGTGTAACCAGGAGGTTCCTACCAGTAAAAGGTGGCTTGTTCAGTTCATTCATTAGGTATAACCCTGTGAGCCATTCGGCTCTTGACTCGGGCGCAACCGCAACAAACAAAAACACGAACAAGAAACATCTTAAAATGACTTCGCGCAACAGAAAAATCCGGGAAAAAATCAGCAATGTCTCATGGCCAATAAATAATGAGTGGCAGCCAAAGAACGGAACACGTCCAAGAGCATCCCAAGCCAAAGAGATTGAGCGATGAAATCAGCTCGTGTCGTGAATTCATGATGCCATCGCGTGGCTGATGGTGACTTGTATGACGGACATACAACGCAGGAAGGCGGGTGGCTGTTTTCTGAATTTAAGTCAAAATGCTTCATGGGGCTCCGTGGCCAACAGAAGGCAGTGCAAAATCCATTGTCGTACTGCACTTCTATGATCTCACGTCTTCAAGTTTTAAAGTTTCATGTATTTGGTATGTGAGCCATGCGGCTCTTGAGTCGGGTGCAACCGCAACAAACAAAATATGAACAGAGAACATCCCAAAGCGACGACGCGCAACAGAAACATCCTGGAATAAACCAGCAAATATAAAAAAAAAGTATTAAAACGCTGTGTGCACAAAAATCACAAAGTGGTGCAAGCCAACAACAACAACAACCACGAGACAATTTAGACTAACCATGTTTTCGAATCGCCAAGATAAAGCTATAAAAACAATGTAACAACAGTAATCATAGGAACTGTGATTTAAAATGTAACAATAAACGATATACATAACGTCTTATGCTGCCTTCTTTCACCAAACCGCAGCAACCAGCGGAAAGTAAATAACCCGCACTGCACAGGGAAGCCGCCATTCAACAGTGGATGAACAAGAGGGCTGCATGCAAGAAGATGAATCCCTGCAGTCACGAAAGCTTTAAATCGAAAGAGGGCTGCACGTGAACAGATACCAAGATAGGGATATAAAAATTAACCCGTAAAAACAAAGTTTTTCACTATAAATCCTTTATATGCGTGGCATCGGGGCGGCTAGAGTCATCTCGTCCTCTGGCTTGAGATGGCTGCCACCTATGGGTCAGATGATTGTCTGCCACCATTAAGCAATTGGTAATTCAATATTTACAAAAAATTCCCTAAACAGTGTAAAATTTGGGAATTTTTTTTTCACGAAAATTAATTGTCACGCACATGTCAGCTCGATTGGATCACGGGAAGTGGGTTAAAAAACGACCGAAAGATTTGCACGGTCGTAAGTAAGCAAGCAAGCACGCACGCAAGCAAGCAAGCGAACTTAATATAAATGATTTAACAAATGACCTTCCATTCCTTTTTGCCATCTCTGCTTTGCATCCAGTTTGCATGTTAGTGTTGCATATCATATGCTGGTACAGTATGATCACGTACTGGAATTGACCAGAGGGGAGCTTTTAACCGCCAGGATATGACTGAAAGATCATTCCGTTTGCAATACTTGCTTAAAGATGTGTGGCCATTAATTCTAGATTTGAAGCTTTCGTGACTGCAAGGATTCATACTCTGGTTTTTTCGGTAAAGTCACGTAGGTAAAAAATAAAATAAATGAAAACTAATCACGACGGACGCTTGTGTTGTGCCCGAAACGTCGTGATTTAATTTAGTTTTCATTTATTTTATTTTTTACCTACGTGAACTTACCGAAAAAACCAAAGCGGATGTATGGCCATTGTAGAAGAGAAGGCAAAAGTACAGTAGAACCTCGGAGATCGAACGCACCAGAACTTGAACAAATCGGTGTTCGAACGATATTTCCGAACATCTTTTGCCCCGGAAACCGAACAAAATTCGGAGGTCGAACGGGGCAATCGCGACTTGAAAGAACCTGTACGGCTGAGACGCATATGGACAGCGTGCATGACGCTTGCCCAGACAAATGGGACTCCCCTTCTAAACAATAACACCAGCAACCACCTCATCCTCCTCATCACCTTCCACTCAAGCCAACAACTCTCCTTACTTCAGGTAAAGTGAAGTTCAATGTTCATTTATTCCATTTATTTATTGTTTCTTGTTTTTTTGTATGATTTTATGCCTGTAATTACTGTGAACTTCGTGTAAAAATGCTTTATAATGAGAGATTTCTTGTGTCTGGAATCAATTAATGTCATATACATTAATTCTTATGGGGAAAATGAATTCGGTGTTCGAACAAATCGATGTTCGAATGGCCTTCTGGAACGAATTAAGTTCGATCTCCGGGGTACCACTGTATCCTGCAGTCGAGGTCTTTCCATCAGCCGTGGTTAGAGAAATGTATGGACTGCACCTTTTAGCATTTCGTCTCCAGAGCCACTGCCATCGTCTGGGCGTTTGACATCCACTCTGCTCTTCTCTGTACAAATTAGCACATTTTAATGTTTTCGTTAAACTTTAATTTGTAAATGTACTACGATTGGTGTAAAAACAATCTGCCCGAGCCGACTTCCTACACTACTGGTAATTGACGATTTAACATTATTGACGTGAACTTTTTTGGACTTTTCGCTTGCACTGGGCACGCATTTTCACGAGATACAGCCGGGGGAGTGGTGGGTGATGCGTGCACAAATCCGTGGGTGACGTCAACGCCACGCAATTGATCGCTAACGCACCAGCCAGCAAAACGAAAACAAAAATAGCGCGATGCGACGCAGTTATTTTCACTCTATTTGCTTCAATGCCGTGCTTTTGTATTTGCTTGTTTTTCCACTTTGGTGACAAACCACGTCACTCTCGCGGACGAGACTCTTGTATCGTGGCCTCCTTAAGTTCTCAGCCGCTTGAACCGGAACGAACTTGACGCTTTACCCGTCTCGCTGACGCCACGCGGAGTCAATCCGCACGTGTGTGGGTTTGCCGTGACGTCACAAAGACATTTCGCAGACCGCATCGGAGGACCCCCCTCCCCCCCCCATCTAATCCCTCCCACCCCCATCTAATCCCTCCCACCAACGGCCCGCAGCGCGCCACGTGCTCGCGCGTCAGCCAATCGCGCGCGCTCCCGAATAACCGGGTTCGGGCGCGTCGCCTGGGCCGCGTCAGCATTAGCGGCGGCCATCTTAGCCAGGGGAAGATCCGACAACGCGCAAAGCCGGTGGATATTGGGGGGGGGATATGGGGGGGGGGATGTGGTGGGGGGGATATGAGGGGTGGTGGGGGGTAATGGGGGGGGGTGGTGGGGGGATGGGGTATTGGGGGTGGTGGTGGTAGTGGGCGCTCCCCTTCCCTCACCTAAGATGGCGGCGCGACGACCTCGCGCGTCTCTAAAACCCGGGACGAGCGAGTCGTTGTCGAGACTGGCACACACACACATTGTAACACACACACACTGTGACACACACACACATTGTAACACACACACACATTGTAACACACACACACATTGTAACACACACACACTGTGACACACACACACATTGTAACACACACACACATTGTGACACACACACACACATTGTGACACACACACATTGTGACAGTGCGTGTGTGCGCACACACACTGTGGCACACACACGGTGCCACACACACACACTTGCACTGTGGCACACAGGGTGACACACACACAGTGACACACACACACAGTGACACACGCATACTGGCGGGGTGCGGGTGGTGGGGGTAGTTGTTGGAGGACGCCGCAGGCGTGTAAACAGCGTCGGCATCGCGGTTAACAAAAAAACCCCAGCAATAATTATATAACCCCAGCAGTAATTATATAACCACAGCAAGCGATAAGAAGACGAAGTGTGGTGGTGGAGGAGGAGGTGGGGGGGGTTAAACATTACGGGCGGCCGTGGTGTGCGCACGCTGTGCCGCCCCACCAAAGCGCCGCTGTCTTCGCCGGCTTCCACTGCAGCAGGTGTAGAGGTTGTCAAGCAGCAGGAAGCAGCAGGGGTAGAGGTTGGCAAGCAGCAGGGTTAGAGGTTGGCAAGCAGTGGCGGCAAACAGCAGCGAGAGTTATAGCATGCAGCAGTAGGGGGTGGTACAGCAGCAGTAGGGGGTGGTGCAGCAGCAGTAGGGGGTGGTGCAGCAGCAGTAGGGGGTGGTACAGCAGCAGTAGGGGGTGGTACAGCAGCAGTAGGGGGTGGTACAGCAGCAGTAGGGGGTGGTACAGCAGCAGTAGGGGGTGGTGCAGCAGCAGTAGAAGCTATAGCAACTGTACGGTGCAACAGTAGCAGCAACAGTCGAAGTCACAGCAGCAGTAGCAGGAGGAAGAGGATTTGTCACGTCGGTGACACCGTGAGTGGGAGCTGCAGCAGGGATGCAGCAGTGACAGCAGCTGTAGCAGCAGGAGGAGCTGCGGCAGCAGAAACCGCAGTATCGCCGACTTCAGAATCGGCGATTGCTACACAATCGATGACAATATTGGCGATATTAGTGTCGGCAACTACACCGGCAGGGATACGCTTACAGCACGAGATGCAGCAGTGTGGCAGCATCGGCTAGAACAGGCGATGGTGGCGTCATTAAAGTAGTTGTAGAAGCAGCAGCAACAGTCGTGGCGCCAGACGGCGGCATTTAGAACTGCAACAGGAGGGGGGGATAGAGCGAGAGCAGCAGTAGCAGCAGCAGAGGCGAGAGAGAGAGGATCGTCATCGCTAACAGCGGCAGCAGCAGCAGCAAGTGGCATCATTGAGGGCGACAGGGAAGGAACCCCCCCCCCATCCCAGAAATATCTGAACCATAAGTATCGATTAAGTCACATGCGGTGCTTACAGCAGCAGCAGTAGCAGCAGGAGCAGCAGTAGCAGCAGCAGTAGGAGCAGCAGTAGCAGCAGCAGCAGTAGCAGCAGCAGCAGCAGGAGCAGGAGCAGCAGCAGCAGGAGCAGTAGCAGCAGCAGCAGGAGGAGCAACAGGAGCAGCAGCAGGAGCAGCAGCAGCAGGAGCAACAGGAGCAGCAGCAGTAGGAGCAGTAGGAGCAGCAGCAGCAGGAGCAGCAGGAGGAGCAGCAGCAGGAGCAGCAGGAGCAGTAGGAGCAGCAGTAGCAGCAGCAGCAGGAGCAGCAGCAGGAGGAGCAACAGGAGCAGCAGCAGTAGGAGCAGTAGGAGCAGCAGGAGGAGCAGCAGCAGGAGCAGCAGCAGCAGCAGGAGCAGCAGGAGGAGCAGCAGCAGGAGCAGCAAAGGGTTTGACGATTCGCAGCATCGCCGTCATCACTTCCAACGGAACCCACTGAGCAGCGGCCGAGGGGGTTTGTCAAACAGCAGGAGGAGTCTGCAACCTCAGCACCCCCCCCCCCCACGTGCACAGCCATCTGCAGGGAATTGTCAAGCACCACCACCACTACCGCCGCTGTCAGCCGTCAGCAGCATCGGTACCAACACAACCACCACCATCATCACCACCACCCCCATCATCATCATCCCCGCCATCAGCTGACACACAATGGCCAGCACGCCGGACACCCCGAGCCTCAGCCCGAGACGCGAGACCACATCGCTCGGCCGCTTTCCGGCCACGCACAGCTCCGACAACGCCGCCGGCTTAGCGGCCGTGTCGGAGGGGGGGGCCTCCTCCTCGTCCTTCGACTGCGCCCTGATGCCAGCCGCCGGGGGCTTCGGACGCCACCAAAAGCTGCACTCTGTGCTCACCTGGTTGCCGTACATCTTCGTGGGCTGCGTGCTTTGCGCAGACGCCTTCAACAGCGCGCCGCTGGACAGCTACCGATGCCGGCCGGACCCCACGGCCTTGCCGGCGAACGCTTCGGACGCGCAAGTGTGGCTCTGGCTCATGCGTCGGGAAGCCCGTAGTGGTCAGCAGTACCTGCAGCAGCAACAGCAGCAGTACCTGCAGCAGCAGCAGATGAACGGTGGTGGCGGTGGTGGTGGTCCGCACTGCGCGCGTGTTCGCTACGGTGCGGTCGGTGGGGCTGCTGGGGTCAACAGGACCGCGGTGGGCACGGGGGAAGAGTGCACGGCGTGGGTGTACAGGGTGAGCCCCAGCCAGCCGGGGCTACGGACAACCATCGTGACCCAGGCAAGTGCATGGGGGGGGGGGGGGGTCAACTGGTGCTGAGATCGTGATTGTTGCTCACGGACCGATGCCCATGGGGGTGAGGGCCGGCTGAGGTTGGCACCGTTGGTGGGCGAGGATGGGTGGTGGTGGTGGTGGTGCCATTTGTCTGTCCGGCTGGGCACGCTTTCCAACTAAGGTTGGAAGTGTTCACATGCATTCGCTCAGTCTTGTCTGTGGCAGATGGTCCAATTATGAATGGATTTTTTAAAAATGTTTTGTTACTGTTATCGACGTACGCTGTAGAAAAGCGGAAGGAAAATATGTGTGTCTCAAAAGGTGGGCGAAAACTTGCCAACGCCAAAATGTAGACTTTGCAAAAGGAAATGTGTCCGGTAGTTTTGACCTGCTGTGTCGTGCTTGAACACAATAGCGGTATGGATATAATTACATAAAACTGTCTCATCCATTCCATCTATGGGTGGAGGGAGGAATCAATGATTGAAGCTCCTGGAGGAAGAACACCCCCCCCCCCCACACATTGGGATGATTGTCCGGACTTGATTCTGGCTCACTGGAGCACTTGTTCCCATTTAATAACCCCCCTACCAGCAAATCTGCAGGCCAATTCGGGGCCGAAGTGAAGGGAGTGAACTTGTGCGTGGAACAATCTCTCTGCAGTGCGGCTAACGATGTGAAGAGACTCGAGTGGGGTGTCAATTGTCATTGATCGTAACTCGACTGGGGCGGGGGGGGGGTGATGCATTTTTCACGATCTACATTGTCGTGAGCATGTGTGTGGTTTCACCTTCACGCAACTCCTCTGCCCCCCTCTCCCCGCTTGGTCACCATGAGTTTGTGACCCCTGCGGGTTTTGTGTGTTACGATGAGTGCGGGGTGCGGGGGACAATTGGCATGGTGAGTGGGGTAAAGGGAGGTTCGCTGTTAGTGTAGATTGGTGGTTAAGCTCACTGCTCCGTGAAACCGGTGACCTGAGTTTATATTTATATTTTAATTTGACTAGCTCAGACCCACTAAGCTGTATATGGAGCAAAAGTGACCTGGCCATCAAAACTGATTGCTGAACGAAGTGGCTTGTCATCATGCTGACATTTATAGCAGCCAAATACTCATAAACGCATGATGTTGATTCTAAATGTGGAGAGAAAAAAAAATTGGAGGGCCCGGAGAAATATCCACACGAGTACAGGGAGAACATGCAAACTCCAGACGTACAGATGTCAGGTTTCGGATTGAACCCACGACCTGCTGTATACCAGGCGATGTAGTTAACATCTCGCCACCGTGGCGCCATCGCCAGCCCAAATTGACCCAGCAGTTGGAATATGTACGGTCGACCAGCCCTTAACGACCGACACAGAGTAGTGAGATCTTCATCCAATTGATAATTGGATGAAGGTCTCACTACCTGCTGTATACCAGGCGATGTAGTTAACATCTCGCCACCGTGGCCCCATCGCCAGCCCAAATTGACCCAGCAGTTGGAATATGTACGGTCGACCAGCCTCAACGACCGACACAGAGTAGTGAGATCTTCATCCAATTGATAATTGGATGAAGGTCTCACTACCTGCTGTATACCAGGCGATGTAGTTAACATCTCGCCACCGTGGCCCCATCGCCAGCCCAAATTGACCCAGCAGTTGGAATATGTACGGTCGACCAGCCTCAACGACCGACACAGAGTAGTGAGATCTTCATCCAATTGATAATTGGATGAAGGTCTCACTACCTGCTGTATACCAGGCGATGTAGTTAACATCTCGCCACCGTGGCCCCATCGCCAGCCCAAATTGACCCAGCAGTTGGAATATGTACGGTCGACCAGCCTCAACGACCGACACAGAGTAGTGAGATCTTCATCCAATTGATAAGAGGATTGACAAAATGCAGTGAAACTGCCACTTGACAAATAACCTTATTACTGTAACATTGAGCTGAAATTTATTTTAAGTTAACACGCCAGCACTGACCTAATTAGGCTACTGACCTTCAATTATCTCAAGTGAAAACATTTTCACTGCTCACTTTGTCACTATCGTCGCCATCGAAATTAATTTTCATCCAGCTACGATGTGGCAAGGCGTCATTGCATTATCTCTTCACAGGCTGCATCATCATCATTACTTTTCGTCACATCTGCCCCGAGTGTATACCTCCCTACTCTGTACATTGTCTAGAGATGAGGTTGCATTTCGACGGAACATAAGCCCAAGATTGTATCAAAACTCATGAAACGTTGTGGAGGATTATGAGTCAAATAAATGTAACACTTAAACATAAATAAATATTGTTTCAACAGCTGAGTCACAGTCGCCTTCTGGCCTTGGGTTATCCAGCAGCATTTGTAATCAAATGTTGGTTTAGTTTTGATCTCATGTGTCTCATCAGCATAGTCGGGCTCATTCAACAAATCCTGCCTGGTCACCAGACGTAGTTGATAAGAGCACCCCACCTTCAAGACAGGGTCCTGTTGTGCGCGTAAAGATATATTGTATAGCAATCTCATCGTGCGCTGTTACGTGGCAATGTAATAAATAATCAGGTCTTCGTAAAAATATATTGTTTACCTCCCAGGCTGCTTGGCTTTCTCTACTTATAAAGCTTTTTTTTGACAATCTACCGATGGATGAGGGCCTCCCATGCCATGCAGGTCACCGGGGTTTTTTTGACCTCATCGCACCGGTGAGTGGGTTGGTAAAGGCAGGGAGTGCAATGTAGAAGTACAATACAACAATCTATTTGGCTGCATTGCCCTCAGCTCAACGTATCCTCACAGCCTATAACAACCTGTTGTGCATGGTGATCACACATGCATGCGCTATGGAGGCTCAACTCTGCTTAGCTGCCAAAGTCTGATGGGATTGGGCGCAAAAGCTGCAATACAGTATCAGTTGTTAAGTGTGCCTTAGGCTTGCCTAAGCTATAGCTGGCTTAGGGCATAGAATTCCATATGGCTAAGCGGTTTAGGTGCGCTGTATGCATGCATGCATTTTTTGGGGGAAAAATGGTTGTGTTGGGTGAGGACGTGTGCAGTGTTTGCAGGGAGGACTCATTACGGAGACAGGTACAGTATTGGAGTGATCACTTTATATCCAGTGGCGAAAGGGAAGAGCTAAGACCAAATGGTGGGGTATTGTTAGGGCAAGTCTTGAAGGGTCACTCGCCTAATGTGCAGCTGCTACGGGATCTGGCGGAGGTGAGAAAGCGTCGGCGAGGTTTGGTGGCATCAACGGATTTTGCCGGGATGATGTCTTGTAGTGCGAGGATTAAATTATCCTTTGCTGTGCAGCATTTACGGCCGTAAATATTGCTCTCTTCCCGCTGTCAACCCTCCTCTTCCCCCCCGTCTTGTTATTCTCGTTGCAGTGGGACCTGGTGTGCAAGAAGTGGTGGCTCGTGCCGGCTGAACGCCTCGCGTTTATGGTCGGCTATGTCGTCGGCTGTGTGGCCATGGGAGCGCTGTCTGACAGGCGAGTGGTGGTGGTGGTGGTGATGTGAACCACAACAAGTTTCTGGTCGAAGCACCTGATGAAGCTCAAAGCAGTTGCAGCGAAACGTCGTACGTTGATGTTAAATTCAGTCGAGGGGATTTATTGGTCAGAAGTCGATCAATACTTTGGCACGTATAAATAATGTCTTTGTTAACATGACAATCTTGTCAGGTGGTGGAGGGTTAATGGTAGAGGGTTGAAGAATTTGGACATAAAACGACTACGGAGCCCAACCCTACACAAATATATGGGTCCATGGCATTGGCTACGAAAAAAACTACATTTTTAAGTTAAAAACAAATTCGGTCTAATCATCCGTACAAGATGGGTTATATGATGCATTCGAACATGCGTTTGTCTAGAGAAGTATTTAATTGTCAATATGAGGGCTGAGGGGTGACTGGGCATTTTGCATATTTCCAACAGTCATATCCATCGGAGCAAAATGCAATTTGCAAATTTGCAAAACAGTCTTGACTTGGCTCTGGTATCCAAATAATGGACACTGCCGTCGGCTTGCCCACCACATACATATTCCCATCGTGTATAGAAGCAACCTATTGTTGGTGGCTGGCCTTACAAGCAGTAGCCAGGCTCATCGGACGAAGTCGGGTGCTTTTCCGGCTGATTTGGTCGCGGGCGACATGTGTGTTAGCCCCCGGCTACCGTTTTGATGGCTCTCCCGTCAAAGAGCAGGCAATCCTCAAAGGAGGCTGTGATCCCACCATCCCATCTGCTCGGAAGACCTCTTCTTACATCAAAGAAAACGCTATGGTTTAGTGGAGCCGAATTGACTGAAGCAATCAATTGTATAATACTCGGTTGAAGTGGGTTATTTTCTCTATGTTGCAATTTAAAATGTACTTCCGTAGGGTTAGTTTTCATTGAATGTTTTGGCGTATACCATTGCACTGAAGTAGTTCAACCAATGGATTGTATATATGTATGTATGTTGAGCTTCTTCTTTTGCACTGTACGGAGCCAACCGTGTTAATCAGAGGTGCGGGGGGGAGGACAACCAACTAAACACAAAAAGCAGTTCTAAAGAAATTAGTTTTCAATCGAGATTTAAAAATGTATAGCTCCAGTGGCTTCCTAAGAAAATGGCGGCAGATTGTAGAGGCCTTCATTCAGTAGTGGATTTACTTTTGCTGATGGTGGAGGATTGGGTGACCACCAGACACGCCAGGTTGTCGTGATCTTGTCGGGCTACGTGGCGGCCAGCGGAGGCCAATACATACAAGTCTTCTTGGTTCTTTCGGTAAAGTCACGTAGAAGGGAAATAATAAAATAATAAAAATAAAACATAATAAAATAATTCTCACGACGTTTCGGCCACAACGCAAGCAGCCGTCCTCAGGTAAAGAACAGGTCTGTCTCTTTCCGACAGACCTGTTCTTCACCTGAGGAAGGCTGCTTGCGTTGTGGCCGAAACGTCGTGAGAATTATTTAATGTTTTATTTTTATTATTTTATTATTTCCCTTCTACGTGACTTTACCAAAAGAACCAAGAAGATGAATCCCTGCAGTCACGAAAGCTTTAAATCGAAACATACAAGTCTATTTTGTACTCTACTTTCTATGCTCCCTGCCGTTACCAGCCTGAACTGACCAGCATGGTGAAGTATGGTAATATAACCCTCGCGACCCCACGTGGTTTTGAGAGGCCCTCATCTCACGAGTGGATTGACAAGAAGTGCTGTACGAGTACACATGTACATCCTGGCAAACACACCAAGCAGGCCGTTGTCCCGTTGAAGCGGTTGAGTGTTTTTATAGCTTCCCGTGTAAAATTCCACCCCTTCAAGAAGTGGACCATAACGAGCTAACTGGGATTAGGGTGTGACTGTGCAATTCACGCGTGTGCGTTCGGCCGAGGGATTAGAGTGACGTAACGCTGTAGCGGACTTAAAGAGCCATAACTCCCTTTGCCTGCTTTAACGGGGCAAAATAAATTAACGCACTTCGAAAACAGCCAAGCAACGGGGGCACAATGGGGGGGACTCATTGAGAAGGAGCCCTCTGGAATCTGGGGTGAGGTGAATTGACTTAACATTGCAAGAATTTCTCATCCTTTCTCTGCTCCTAGGTTTAATGAAATAAACTTGGTTGGACACCGTTTGGCAATGGGAATGTAAAGATTCACTGCTGACTGCCGTTTCCACGCACACAGTGATTTGATTCATTGTCACCATTTGGAATCATGATTCCTTTCAAGACTAAATAAAACATTTTATCTCAATATTTACCATCTGGTTTGTATTGGTTTCTCTTTTCCCACTGCTTTTGTACAGTTTGTACCATTTACTTTAGTATATGTATATATGGTGAACTTCTTTCGCATCGTACGTAGCCAAACGTGCTAACCTGAGGTCCTGGTCGGGTGATGTGCAAAACATTTACTTAACCGGCACACCACAACCAGTATACATTCTGCGATGGCTGTGGCTAGCACTAGTCTCGCGCCCCACGCTCCAGTCTCCTTCCCCGGCACCTCCGATTCCCTCCCCCTGGGATTAGCACGGTTGACTACGTACGGCGCGAAAGAAGTTCAACATATCTACGTGCATGCCAGGAATGTGGATAATGTTCGGTGAGAAATGTATCCCTGCCCAAGCACACCCTTGACTGACGCTCGTCGCGTGGGCTTCAGGCTGGGCCGCCGCTGCGTGCTGCTCATCTCGCTGGTGCTGACGTCGCTGGTGGGATTCGCGATGGGCCTCTCCAGCGGACCCGTCATGTTCACCGTGCTGCGGCTGGGGCAAGGCCTCTTCCTCCCTGGCGTCTTCCTCTCCCTCTACCTCATCCGTGAGCGCCGTCGCGTGCAAACGGGCAGTTGGTTTGGAGAATGGGAACTGAGGCTGTGCATCGCAGTGTTTCTTTTGATCTTTTGCCCCCCACTGCCTCCCCCCGGTTTATATCCCAAGTGTGCTGTCTCGCTGTCGTGCGACCGACCCTTCGTGTTATAGAACATGCCACAGAAGCGGATATCGCAGAGCTAATTATTGAGAGCCTTTCAAGCGACCCTTGTTCCACACAGTAGGGGGCAGCACTTTCCCACACACCTAGCGAAGACTAATCAATCACCCACCTGCCGTGGGCAATTTTCACTTTCCTCGTCTTCGTCCAACGATCTCATCAAACCCGCCCGCTCGATCGCGTCCGTGCGCTGACAAACGATCGGCAACGTCATTTAACAAAGGCAGCGGAACAGAAACAGAATATCTTCTTGGTTCTTTCGGTAAAGTCACGTAGAAGGGAAATAATAAAAATAAAACATAATAAAATAATTCTCACGACGTTTCGGAAAGACAGCGTCTGAATGCATTCAGACGCTGTCTTTCCGACAGACCTGTTCTTCACCTGAGGACGGCTGCTTGCGTTGTGGTAGAAACGTCGTGAGAATTATTTTATTATGTTTTATTTTTATTATTTGATTATTTCCCTTCTACGTGACTTTACCGAAAGAACCAAGAAGATGAATCCCTTTAAATCGAAATAGAAACAGAATATGTATTTATACTGGAGGAATCCGATAAGCTATAAAGCTCTTTCACAGATGTCCAGTCGGGGCGGGTAAGAACATGACAACAACAAACAGCACAAAAACACGACGGCAGTGCAAAGTACAAGAAAGGTAAACAAATCTTCTAAACGCGTACAAATTCGAACGAAACCATCCCCATCCTACCAAGCAAAGCCCACTGAGGTATTCACTTATTTTTCAGAAGCAACCCGGCCACAAATGATAGGACGATTGGGATAACATTGCAGAAAAAGGAAATGAAGAATGTCTACAGCGCCGAAATGCAATCGCACCTCAATACACAGAAAGTTCAAGACGTGCACACGATTATATTGTGGATGAAATAGAAAGGAGTTGTTGTTTTTTTGTAAGCATGAGGGGGGTTTTGGGGGATAGCAGGCTGCCGGGGGAGTATTTAATTTCAGAGGCAAACGGTTAACTCTTGAATATCCGTGGGTGGATTATCCGGGTTGGAGATTTACTGTGCTCATATTCGTTTTACACGAACTCTAGTTCTATTAATAGCTGTTCCTGACTCGTTGCGGTCAGTGACTTAAGTGCCCGCGTGAAGGCAGACAAATCGGAAAGTAAACCGATGAAGACGCTATGAAAACAGCTGACGCATTCTGCGGCATCATCCCCTGTTTTTGCATAGACGAGTGATACATTTTTACACCATAATTACTATAATTTTGATAATTGTTTTTTTACCCTTTTATCTGGCAACAAAACTGCCACCTTTTTTTTTAGGCTCTAAGGAAAGCTGTCTCGGGTGTGGACCAATCAATTTCAAGGACAGTGCATACATTATCAGAGTTGTGTTTTTTGTTTGAATTCCGACTGCAGGTATTGTGGTCAATGCAAACATGACTCCTTGTAAAAAAAAGGTGTCAGTTTTGTTGCCAGATAAAAGGGTAAAAAAACAATTATCAGATTTTGCTACTGTCAAAGGAGGTTCAAATGGTACTATAATTTTCATTATTCTTGGTTTTGTTTTGTCTCCATTACCATTCTTACCTCCCTCCCCCACACCCTCCCGTCACCCCGGATTATCGAGAGTTAACGGCAGTTAACATCAGCCCGGTTAACACAGCCACCGCTCACTGCAGGGCGTCACAAGTGGCCATGTGGAAGAAACGCAGGTGCTCATTATAACCGTGCTAGTACTTCCTCGCAGTCCCGACTTGTTCACGAGTACAGCCTAACGCGTTGAGCGTCGCAACGCTCCCCACGGGCATTTAACATTTCCTTGATAGGCAATAGAAACTCTTTAGTTCGCATAATTGGCTTCACCGCGTTGGAAATTATGCACAATTTCCCTTTGTCTCCGTAGCCGACGGCTTACCGTTGCGATATTTTTTTCGTGCGTGTTTTTCTTTTGCATTCAAATTGATAATTAGTGCTTTTTTTGCCACAGACGAAAAAAAATACTCGGCACGCTTTGATAGCGCTCTTTTTGCGATTCGGATGACAGCGTGATTAATGACACTGGTCAACAAAAAAAAAAATTCTGGCCTGGACTTTTGCAGCCGTTTTAGACTAATTTCAGGGTGCTGATTCTAAATCTGATCTCAGATTTGCTCTATCACATCTCATTTTATGCTATCGGCATACCCCATTTTCATTGATTTTACCCGAAATTAACTCTGTCACTTATGATTGCAAGTTGTTGCGAGTCAGTGACTGCTTTAGTGTTAAAATATGGTGCTGTATTTTTAGGATAGTGTGTTTATAATGTCATTTTATGTAGATATCCACATTTATTTAATATTTTTGTTCTGCAATTTTTATTGAAAATGCAGTATTTGATATCTCAAAAAACCTGATGTGATAGACAAAAACTGATGCCAGATTTGGAATCAGCACCCCAAAATTACCTTAAAACCGTTGGAATACCTTATGCCAGAAAAAGTGTGTTGACCAATGTAATGGAATGGAAATTGACGATTCCGCGATGAGACAGAATGAGACATTGCCAGGTTGGGTTGTTCCATTGTTTGGTGGTGTGACAGGACCGGTCTTTCTTTGTGGTGGAGTGGTTGCGTTTATACGCCATGTTTTTGCTGCAGCGGGTACGCTAGTCCGCAAGAGAAATAGTTAAACTCCGAGCAGTGCCGGCCCGAGCCTCTTGGGGGCCCTAAGCAGAATTTGATTTGGGGGCCCCCCTCCCACCACGCAGACTCATCTGTGCTAGAAGGTGGCCAGGGGGCCCCAAGCAGCCGCTTAGTTCGCTTATGCCTCGGGCCGGCCCTGACTCCGAGTGTAAAATCTGATCGTTGTATTTGATGTTTCGTGGGCACAGACCACGGCTTCAAAAACGACGACGCAATAATGGAGCGATGAAATGCGTAAAAGCGATAAGTGTGTTGCCAAATTAATTGTTACACATTCATTATCACGTCCATACAGTGGGCGTATAACGATTCATTATTCCCTCCCCATCTCCCCTAACTCCCAGCGAATGGATTAATTGTCTCAATCAAGGTCATGATTCGATTTCAGAATCAATAATGGGTTTTTTTTGTCAGAATGCAGTGAATTGTTGTGCCTGCTGTAGCTGCAGTGGTTATTTGCAGTCATTACATTCGACATAATTACAGTAATTTACTACCCTTTGTTCGTTAAGTGGCGGTCGAAAGCCGCCCAATGCCGTGTTAGTCATGGGGATATTTTGACCATACTTCACTACGTTGGTGAAGTGGCAGTGGGGGGGGGGGGGGGTGCTGCCCAGGAGCATTTCAGATATTTCCCAGGTATCGAACCCGGGTCGCCGAGTTCAAAGCAAAGCTAACGACTGCGCCACCGCTACACTGGTGCATAATAACATATACATAGCTGTGAACCCCTTATCAGTGCCTCCCTTATTACAGACCAATTCAGATCTTATTGGTCACCCCGTTCCCTGGAAAATCTCAACATCCATCCTACAAAGTCCAATCACAAGGGAGAAACACAAACAAATAGACAAAGAAATTAGTTTTGCCTTGATTGAAACGGCTGAACGCCGTATGGACCTGAAAACTCAATTTCCCTGTACAAGAATACGGGTGAACTGTATGGGTTGACAGGCATGCCAATGCAAATAGCAAGACCGTTTGATTCCTGTGCACCTTATTCATGCACGTAAGATGAGCTTGATAATCGCCATCAGGTGCTCAATCGATGCATTGTTCCACCCCTGGTATACAGTATATCATTGCATAAAATAAAGATGATAGCCTGAAATGGTGCTAAAAAATTGATAGCGCAATGCTGCATGGGTGTTCGGGGGCTTTGAAGGGAATGATTGGATAACTTAAAAATGCACACATTGCCTGCAGGCAGCATTTAACAAGATCTGTCTTGAAATCACAGATTGTAAGCCCTGTTTGAAGCAGCTGAAGGAAAGCACTTTATGGTAATAATGAACAGCGAAAAGGCGATCATTTCCCGGCGTAATTGGAGCCTTTGGGATAAGGTGCGGTGTCGAGTCACGTGTGTACGTGTGTCACTTGATCCGCTGGAAAGGGACAGGCTTGATTTCCCAAGCCTGGTTGAGAGATAGCTCACCGTGGGCAATGCGGTACCGGCGCGAATGAGGATTTGATTAAACCTAAGAGAGCAATCATGTCTAGGTAGTGTCGTGCCCTGTGACGATATGGTAAGAATTCGTGTTGGGGCCCATAGTAAGGATATAAGCAATACGGTACGTGTTAACTCGTGACGAAATCAATCGGGAATGCACCCGACCTCGTCAGATCTTGGAAGCTGTCTTTCCGTCATTCGGACGCTGTCTTTCCGACAGACCTGTTCTTCACCTGAGGACGGCTGCTTGCGTTGTGGCCGAAACGTCGTGAGAATTGTATTTTATTATGTTTTATTTCTATTATTTTATTATTTCCCTTCTACATGACTTTACCGAAAGAACCAAGAAGGCGAAAACTGATCATTTATATATTTATATTTTAGCATCTGTGAGAAAGATGGTGAGGTTTAAAAAAACATGTATTTTTTATTTCTGCAGTTTGCAAAGTTTAGTTGCGAGCTCTCATTAAAACCAAACACCCCGATGTGTCCCATCTAGGCCCTAGGGTGGCAGATATTGTACCTCTTGTGCCGCTTGCTCTTAACAGATCGTGCCGCGTGTGTGTGCCGCAGTGATCGAGATGTGCGACCCCCCGCGCCGGCTCATGCGCTGCATGATGGCCATGGTGTTCCTAGTGGGCGGAGAGATGGTGCTGCCGGGGCTGGCGCTGCTGTGCCGTGACTGGGCCGTGCTGCAACCCGTGCTGGCCACACCACTCGTGCTCTCCGTCAGCCTGGCGTGGTGCGTGCATGTTGTGCGTGCATGTTGCACGTGCGTGGATGAACGCTGGAGTTTAGGATTCAAGGCGAATTCCGATAGAGTTGCGCACCTAACATGAAATGCCGTATTCTGCCGTGTGGTTTGGCACTGGCGTGGCATCTAACAATGCTTAACTTCGGCTTGAGCCTCTCAATTGCTTCCAAAGATGCATGAGTGGTGGCTCGGCTTAGCCAGAGCCATGACAAAAACTATGGGCCAAAGGCTCTTTAACGCTGTCCTTACCTCGCATCTCTGATTAGCACGGTTGCTTACGTACGGTGCAAAATAAGTTCAACATGCTTGCGTACATCTAAATGAAAAATATGCTCTAATAACTCAGGCTGTTGGAGTGCGTTTATATGAAGGCTTGCCAGGGTTTAAGTGGAGGCTGCCTATGCGTGTGTGGGTTTAGACAGAAGCTCCCGTGTGCGTGTGTGTTTCGATGGAGGCTGCCGGGGTTTAGATGGAGGCTGCCGTGTGTACGTGCGTGTGTTTATATGGAGGCTGCCATGTGTGTGTGCGTGCGTGGCGCGTGTCTGCAGCGTGCTCGGTGAGTCCGCGCGCTGGCTCCTCGCCACGCGCCAGGTGGCGGAGGCTCGCGCTGCCATGGAGACAATTGCCGAGCGTAACGGCGCTACCGAGGACGAGGATGTGGCCCGGCGCAATGATGCTTTCCAGGGTGAGTCAGAGGGGGCGGGGCGTTAAGGAAAAACACATGGCATGGCGTTAGACATTATACTCCTAGTTTTTTCGGTAAAGTCCCGTAGGTAAAAAATTAAATTAAAATTAATAAAAATAAAATAATAAAAAATCACGACGTTTTGGAGGCAACACAAGTCTCCGTCATCAGGTGGGACCGTCACAGCCAGATTTGCTGTATCAAGTGAGGCAGGGATTCCAAGATGCAAGTTCTTAAATACAAGTTAAGGGGGAGGAGAGGGGGGGAGCTTATCAGAATGTGGTAGCCAATGAATGGAACGTATCGAATTCTTACTATCGTATTTTTTACCTACGTGACTTTACCGAAAAAACTAAAGAGTATGAATCCTTGCAGTCACGAAAGCTTCAAATCTAGAATTAAGTGTTAGACATTGCCCCATGCTGCGAAAACTTTGGCGGGAGCCTCAAAAAGTCTTGAGACTCAGTGCGGCACTCCTGGGCAAACAAGCGTAAGAACAAAAGTGTGATGTGTTTTGTCTGTCTTACAGAAATTGAGTGCGCCCTTGAGTTTGCGTCTAAACCGCGTAAGCACAACGTCTTGGAGCTGTTCAGCACACGCAACATATGGAAGAACCTGCTCATCCTCTGCTTTATCACGTGAGACATGTGACCGAGACGCTCACCCACGTAAACAACGGCAAAGATACCCCGTATAACTTTAACAGACTGTTGGGGCAAGTGCTGTTAGCGGCACGTACCACGCGGGGGGTGGTTGGCCAGCACCACACCCGGCCGCCCCTTTGCGCAGTTTGGCAAACAGTCGCTATAATTTGTCCCCACTCGCTCACCCAGGCCCACGGTGATTCTTTGGTTCGGTGCGCAGCGTAAGGTCGAGCAAGCTCGCGAGTGTGCCGTGAAATCAAAGAGCTTGAGAAGCACAGATTTAAATGACAAAATTGCCACCCGTTCAGTTCTTTTGAGCTGGTGGTCTGTACATGCAACGCACGCGTGTTGTTACAACCTCCTATATTTATAACACTGCAAACCGTTTCAATAAATTAACAAAAGCTCAGAAACCCGGCTGCCGAATCACCGATTGTCCCCTCTCCCCCCTCCAACACGACTCTGCACGTGACCCGGCAGCTTCATCGGCAGCGGGCTGCACCTGTGCTTCATGCAGTACCTGCGCGACTCGGGCCACAGCTTCTACGCGCGCTACTACATGATGGCGGGCGCCGCCGCGGTCGGCTGCCTCCTCACGTGCGTGGCGGCCGAGCGCATGGGCCGGCGCGGCACTCTGCTCGCCTGCGTCATCCTCATGGGACTGGCCAGCCTGCTGCTGCTGGCGCTCACGCAGTGTGAGTGTGCGCCTGCTACGATCCACACGCTCACCGCCGGGGTGAATTTTGGTCCCCCCCCGCCAGTGAGCGGCACAGGCGCGGGGGGCGGGTGAGGCCCTCGACCAACGGTGGATTTGTAAAAAAAAAAGGGGGCTGTACGTGTATATTTCTAGCCGGATAAAGCCCACATATGCGTGGCAGCACATGTGGGTCGCGAACCTATTTGCTGTTCAAACACACGCTCTCCGTCACCTGCTTACTCACGGGTGTGCTTTTGCGCACGTGTGTAAACGCGTGTACGTACGTGTGTAAACACACACACGTACGTACGTGTGTAAACTCGCGTGTTGACAAAGAGCCTGGCTCAAGCAAGCGCTGCCACGATGAACGTGTTTGTGACAAACGTGCAGTTGACCCAGAATGCCCTCTTGAGTTGCTCCAATCCTGTTGATGTTACTCGTGTGTGTATCTGTGTACGTGCCGTGCAGTTCGCACACACCGAACTACGATAGCAAATAGCAAATGTTTGATTCCCGGCCATGGTTAACATCATTAACAAGTGATATATTTGTTGTAATTTTCCCCAATTTTACGTATGTATATGTACTTATGTTTATGTATTTATGTCTGTGTATATGCCTGTATGTTTGTGTGTATTGTGTGTATATGTGGGGAACGGTGGTGCAGTAGTTAACTCGCTGCGCTATGAACCTGGCGACCCTGGTTCGATTCCCGCTCATGGCCAACACCAGCGACGATTATCTGAACCGGTCCAGGGCCTCCCCTAGGTCGACTCGGCCTCAAATGAGGACCAAGTGTGATGTGTAAACATCGCCACTGGGGAGACAAAGGCGGCCGTGAATTTGTGCTGGCCACCTACCGGGCCTTCATCGGTGCTCGCAAACAGCACTTGCCTCCAACAGTCTGTTAAGGCTACCTGGGGAATCTTTGTCTCTGTGTGTGTGTGCACACGTGTGTGACGCGCGTGTTCTCGGCCGCCACCGCCGGCCCTGTTGCTCCCCGCAGACTTGGTGCCGGAGCTGGTGCTGGCGCTCACGCTGCTGGGCCTGGTGGTGTCACACGCTGCCGGCGGGCTCGGCGTGTTCGTGGCGGCCGAGGTGACGCCCACGGTGGTCCGGTACGTGAGCGCCTCTCGCCGCCACCGCCACCGCCACCGCCGGGCGTAGCCGTCACGCTGGGGAGCGCGGAGCCGAGGGGGAGAATAGTGGCGGAAAAAATTAAACGCCGTTTCGCCACTCTCGCCAAGTTCTTCCACTGCGACTCCTTGCTGATAATATGAACGGTGAAATTTGGAATTTGGAAGAAGGGCATTTAAGCCAAGCAAGTAGGGTTGGGGGCCACTCAGTCTGTGACTTTTGCAATTGGCATCACTGAGATAAAATGCTTCACCAGGCATACGTGGTTCTCCACCAGATCTACATTTTGACGATGTCACCCCGAATGTGGCCGAACTCATCAGGTCTCTGAAGCCAGGAGGCAAGCGCACTGACCTCCTCAGAGCGACCGGGAATTTAGAGTTTGCTTACAACCAAAATCTTTACATTGTAAACGTGCTTGCAAAGCGTGGCCTGAATTGTGCGGCTCCTCGGATGTTGAGCCAATTCCATTCACGAGCGTTTGGTATGTTGGAAGAAACCCTTGCACACAAGGAGGTAACGGATTCAAGAGTCTGTTGCTACACTGCCACCTCGCAGACCCAGCCGACGACACCTGGTTTTCCCATCCAAATTCTAGTTCAGCTCAATTCAGACCCGTTTGTGAACATGGCCATGCATCCAAAAGCAGCGGCACCCTCCTATGAAGGAGCCATCATGAGACTCCGCTTTACTCTCCTAGGTAAATACATTTAATTAAATGTCCTTGCTTGTGTGTCGGTATGTTTGTGTACATTTATCCGTGTGTGTGTCTGTGTATCTGTGCATGTCAATATATATGTATGTGTGTGTGAAGTATTATTATTACTACACTTGATAATTGGTTTTTTTACCCTTCTATCTGGCAACAAAACTGACACCTTTTTTTACGAGGAGTCATGTTTGCATAGACCACAATACCTGCAGTCATAATGCAAACAAAAAAACATAACTCTGATAATGTATGCACTGTCCTTGAAGTTGATTGGTCCACACCCGAGACAGCTTTCCTTAGAGCCTAGTCTCACATGGTGTTGGACCAGATATTGTGGTCTATGCAAACGAGGTTCCAATGGTGTAAATTATTACACTTGTTTAAACCTCAGTGAAACTCATGACACTCTTTTTAGGAGTATCTCGCCAAGTTTCATAGTAGCATGATTGTTAAGTCTATTACAATTAAGTAATTTGCAGTACATTTTTCAAATTCGCGTGCGTGCGTATGTGCGTGAATTTGTTCATGTGTTCATTTGTATGTACGTATGCGTGCGTGTGTGCGTGGGTGTGTGCGTGTGTGCGTGGGTGCGTGCATGTGTGCGTGTGTGCCTGGTGTGTGCGTGTGTGCGTGTGTGCGTGTGTGCGTGCGTGTGTGCGTGCGTGTGTGCGTGCGTGTGTGCGTGGGTGTGTGCGTGTTTGTGCGTGTGTGCTTGTGTGTGTGCGTGTCTGTGCCTGCGTGTGTGCGCGGGTGTGTGTGTGCGTGTTTGTGCGTGTGCGTGGTGTGTCTGCCGATGGGCGCACGCTCCAGCGGCGCGGGCCTGGGCCTGGCGGCGGGCTGCGCGTCGCTGGGCCGCGTGTCGGCGCCGCTGGAGGAGCTGCTGACGGAGCGCGGCTCCTTCCTGCACCACGTGGTGCTCGCCGCGCTCGACGTCGTCGCCCTGCTCAGCGTCATGTTCCTGCCCGAGAGCCGCGGGCACCCGCTGCCCGAGAGCCTGGACGACGGCGAGACTTACCGCCAGCACCTGCAGCTCTCCTCCGCGCCCGGCGCGTGCGGCGGCGGCGGCGTTGGCGGCGGCGGCGGCGGCACCGGCGTCGATCGAGCCGCTCCCAACGGAGGCGGCGGCGGCGGCATCATCGGAGACGGCTGCTCGCCCGCCGTGCCGTCCCTGCGCACGGCGTCGCGGCGCAAGCGGGACAAGGTGCCGCTGCTGAGCCAGGCGTCGGAGGCCGGGAGCTACGCGTCGGCGCGGTCCGACTCGTCCGAGCTGCGCGACATCACCGCGGGAATTGACTTCTGAGCGCGACGGTAAAACGGGGTCGTCGTCATCGTGCGACCGGCGGGGCGAAGCGGCGTGCGTGGGATTTGCGATGGGAGGAAAAGAACCGGCGATGGCGCCGGCGGGAGTTCGGTCGAGTTAAACTGATTGCGTCGCGAGGGTGATGTGCGATGCCAGTCTCTTGCCAAGAGGTTGACTTCTTCTCGTAACTGCAAGGCTAATGCTGTTTTTGATTATTAATGGTGAACTCGCTTGGCCATTGTTACAAGGTAGTAACGCGTGGGCGAGTTTGAACCGTTCAAGCGTGGTCCTGCGTTTGTTCACATTGGACTGCAAGTCGATGGTGGTTTCGAGTTGGAATAAATGAAAGTGGTTGCAAGTCGACACAAAATAAGTTCTGTTTCGCCAGGAAGTCTGCGAGCGTGGCAGCCTGGTAACTGCTCTGCTAGCTTGGTAACTTCCTTTTTACCAGAGACAAATTATGAGCGCTTTGTTACAGTATGAAATAATACTAATTGTCACGGGATTCGCTATGAAACTTGATTCTTCCAATATTGTTTTTCCGGGTTAAACAATATCTACCGCATGTACGTAACCTATATACAGAGTTCAAGCCATTATTTGTTTGAAGCTAGCTGAGTGACGTATGACGCTGGCTGTGTGGGTGACGTGGAGTTGGGTGAAAGGAGAAGGCTGGCTGGTTAGAGACACGGCCGGAGTGCGAGGGAGTGTGAGACCAGCCAGAGAAGGACATCTATCGGGGCTCGTTGGATAGAAGAAATGTCAGCCGTTATCGATCAATTCAAAACGTCGCTCTTTCAACTGTTCACTGCTCATTGCTCACGTCTACGTATATTTGGGGCAATGTAAGGGTAATAATAACAACATGCTAAGACCATAATGATTATATATATATGAAAATAAATAATGAACATACATTGATTTTGTCAAGTCAGACATTATGACGGAAAAAAATGTCCGATTCAAATATATTCAAACGTGGTGTTCCAATTGCTTTGCGTACGCCACGTGGATCTGTGTATCGCTCGTAGCTGTGCGGTGCATCTCGGACGACGCTCTGCGGTGGGCCCGGTGCACTTTAGCGCTCGCAATGTTTTGACGCGCGCCGCTCGAACGAATGTCGGCGTGCCCGGACGTATGGTGTCTGGGCACGCAACACCGGCGATGTCATTGTTTGGAGTTCCTTTAGGGCTCGGGTTGTTCCATGCCGTCACCCTCTTATCTCGAAGTCATTTGCTCGCAAGCCAGTTCCAAACGGGTGCCTCATCACATTCGCTGCCGCCACCGAGTGGCCTGCTTGTGCACGGCCGAATCGCCCTGAATGCGCCGGATGCTGTGTGGCCTTCCGGAAGCTAAGTGAGGTTAACGTATCTTGGTTCTTTCGGTAAAGTCACGTAGAATGGAAATAATAAAGTAATAAAAATAAAACATAATAAAATAATTCTCACGACGTTTCGGCCACAACGCAAGCAGCCATCCTCAGACAGACTTCCATATGGACCGAATGTCCGACCCAGTGAAGGTGTGCCCGAATGAGCGTGCTCTCAGTGGCAGAGATCTCTCAAGGACTTCAGTGTTGGGGATCCTGTTTCTGTCATTGTATGTTGAAGCAGTCGCAAACAGGTTACGTCCAAAAAAGACGAGTATAAATGTTCAGACGCTGTCTTTCCGACGGACCTGTTCTCCACCTGAGGACGGCTGCTTGCGTTGTGGCCGAAACGTCGTGAGAATTATTTTATTATGTTGAATTTTTATTATTTTATTATTTCCATTCTAGGTGACTTTACCGAAAGAACCAAGAAGATGAATCCCTGCAGTCACGAAAGCTTTAAATCGAAGGTTAACGTATGTTTAACTTCTTTCCCACCGTACTTAGCCAACCGTGATAATGGGAGGTGCAGGGGGAAGAACAACAAACTAAAACACTAAAATAATTTCTAAAGATATTAGTTTTCAATCTAGATTTAATACGTGAACGAAGAGCATTCCAGACGGCCTCCGAAGCGCATCTGAAAGCGCGCGATGCGGTGACCGTTTTTGTTCGATGGCCAGCCAAAAGCCGCTGCTGCGAGGATGACCAGAGTTTGCGTGATGATGGTTTATGCCCCTTGACGAGATCAGCAAGGCATCCCGGTTCATTTGTGGCCTGATTATTACTTAAATGGGTGACCCACCATGACTTGATGTCAGCATGGGGCAGCTGTGTACTGGCTAGGAGATTGGACACGGTACTGGTCATGTGTTACTCCCCTCATGCGTATTTGTTTTCTCCGGGCACTCTGAAGTTATCCCACGCGAAGCCACTTTTCAATGTTATTGGTCAAACATTGCAATTTGGCGGGGGGAAGCCTCACCGAGTCTCAAGATCATTTCTCAGGAGGGTGCTGCATTTGGATGTTTGGCCTATTCCTTTTTTGTGAGGAAACGAGAGTGCTCGGAGAAAACCCGACAGATATGAGGGGACACCACTCGAAAGGTCCCGATACAAACGGGCGCACAAAGCAGAGGTCGCAACCAGGTACCCGATACCCGTACCCTACCCGATACCCGGCTACCCGTACCCGGCCGGGTATGGATACGGGTACCCGTTTGCGACCCTGGTGCGGCCGGGTACGGGTACGGGTAGACCGTGAGTCACTGGTGAGTAACTGTTTGCCACTCATTTCCCAACGTCTTGTCTCTTCTCACAATTCAAGTTTCTAGAATCAACCCACCCGCGCCTGCAACATGGCTTCATGCCAGAGGTCGCAATCAGGTACCCGATACCCGTACCCTACCCGTACCCGGCCGGGTACGGGTAGGGTACGGGTACGGCCGGGTACGGGTACCAGTTTGCGACCCTGGTGCGGCCGGGTACGGGTACGGGTAAGGAATCAAAACCCGTTTGCGACCTCTGGCACAAAGCCACTCACTGCTCATCTATATCCTGGCCACCTTGTGGCCCGAGCCGGCAACACGTGTTATTCCCAGGCAGCCTCAATCGAGTACTAACCAATGCTAGGATTGAGAGAGACACTTTCACAAATGTCTGCGTCATGCACCAAACCTTGCCCCGAAAGTGGCGGGGTTGACAGGCGTGCGACGCCACAGTGAAGTCGTTACACGTGTTTCTAGATTTGAAGCTTTCGTGACTGCAAAGATTCATAATCTTAGGTTTTTTCGGTAAAGTCACGTAGGTAAAAAATAATAGAAATAAAATAATAATAAAAGTGATTTCATAGATTTATTTTCATTTATTATTTTATTTCTATTATTTTTTACCTACGTGACTTTACCGAAAAAACCTAAGATTATTACACGTGCTCTCGTTTGCCTGAACGGTCCGGGTTTTACTTTGCAGACTAGACACAGCCGTGATGCTCAAGTGATGCGTTTAAATATTGTAACGCTAGGACCGTTCATTCCTCTCTGATAAACACACATTCCTATTGATTCAACACGTAGATAATAATATTATTATTCGTAATATATATATTTTTTGGTTGACTGTGAAAATTGTCCCTTCAGCTCACCGGTGAGAAAGCTGATAATAATTGGCGCATTGTTTGGCGCCTGTGCGTGTGCCAGTTTCATTTGTCTGGGCTTCGTCAGGTGGTGGAGGTTCGTACGATAGAAATTTGGCCAGGCCGTTACGTTGGCCAAAACCAAAAATCAATGATGACAACAGAGGGGGGCGGTGTGGCACAATCCGTCGTGCTGCACTCGCGTGCGCCCACGTCTATGCTCCCTCGCCTTCAATGCTCGTTCACCAGCTGTGGTGAAGTATGGTCTAAAGCAATGCCACATGGTAGGCGGCGTGGCGTGGGGGAGGCCCTCACCCAGAGGACTGCACACGAAGTGGCCAGACCCGTCCACTCAAACCTTAGCCACTCCAACCTCCCCGTCTGGGCAAGGGAAGCACACGGTTATATCGTCTCGGATTGGAATCGTTCGCGCGTTTCGTTTTTGTTTATTGCCCGTGCCAAGTCTCTCATTGCGCGCGTGTGGGTTGCCTGTGTTTTTGCGAGCGCATGACTGAGATGACGTAGCCTAACGCTTAAGTCGCGAAGCCTTAAATGTTTTATCGATGAATTTCAGTGTTATTGCGGTGGCTTTGCGTAGCACTTTGTTAGCGCATTTAACTTATTAACTGGAAGGATAGGCAACAGATTACTTAACCATATACTGCTCAGTGTTGTCTAAGTTGCAATTTACACGATCACTGATTTTAACTGTACTGACTTGCTTTAACAATACATTACATATCAGTGTAAATTAGCGGGTCGCGAAAGTGACGGGCATGTTTTTATATCGGCTCTTTGCGTCGAGGGGCGTAACGATAATTATTTGCCATGCTGATACGCTAATTGTCGCAGTGCTAGTTTCATTTCCATGTGCCTAATTAAGCTGCGGTTGTTGATTGTGACGAGTCGTTATGGAATTGAGCGCGTGAGCTGGCGCACTGTAAAACCCGTAGTGGGCACACACATGGGGTGGAACGAAGCCTCGTTTCCAGGGCCAGTTTTGGTTTGTCTGGCCGGGCTATTCCAGCAAAAAAATCGGGTTGCTCCCTGGGGTCAAACATGGTAATGTGGTGCTCAAACAAGGACAGACACACTGGGTTTCCACCTGACTTTTAAACGCTTTGTAAGCTTGAGAACGTTGATGCCTGAGCTCCGTCCGTCCGTAACGGTGGGGGGCACAATAACTCAAACCTTTAGTCCGCGTTGTATAAAAAAAAACCTAAATGACAGCTCAACGGAGTGGAAATTTACAGCAGCCAAACTCTCTGAACACGCGATGTTGATTTGAAATGTGGAGGAGGTAGGGGGGGCAGCATTTTCCCACCCGCTCGGCCACCGACACTAACTAACAATCATCGCGCAAACGTCAACCTGACATCTTTGTCAGAGCTGGAATTTAGCCAAAAATAATATCAGAATCAAATTAACGCGATGGGATTTTTGGTTTGTTTGTTTAGGTGCTGGGAGGATTTACTATTCTTATTCTTATTGTACGATCGCGAGAGACGGAGGTGGCTTTGGAGGTGGGGTGGCGGCGGAGAGGAGGGCTTCATCACAGCAGCAAACGAATCATGGCTGCTAGCGGCTTTTCGTTTTGGCGTGCAGTCAACGGTGACCGTGCCGAGACCGTCAAACTCGCCACGCTCATTGCGAGCCTTCTCTCTGGCCACGGGATGTTGTGGCGAGCGAGATTCGAACTCCCGGATCTCCTTAGTAACGGCTGGAGCGGCGCTCTGACCTCTTGAGCCGCGTGGACACCCCTCCCTATTTTCCCTGCTTCTTAACCCATTCCCGTTTCGACGATGTAAAGCAACTTCATCGGTATGCCGAGGCTCCCACAAGGCCGTGCGAGGAGCTCGTGCAGCACGGTTTTTGGCGCCGGCTCTCGTGCCGCTGTGCTTCTCTGCGGTGAGCAACGTCTTTAGAAACAACGGCGCTTCTACGCCTCTCTGAACAAAATTAACGCCTGAACCGCTTGCGCATTCCACGATTCGGCGGCGAACGGGAAAGGGTGAATGGAAACCCAGCGTGTTCTTGAAACGCTTCACGGAGAACGTGCAGTAACATCCAGATCACGAACTCGAGCATGAGATGGGGGTCACTGGCCTTTGCTGAGCACTACACATCGCCCAGGCTGTCCAGGAGGAAGAGGGGGGTAGGGGGGTTCAAATGCCCTCCTCGTACATTTTCTTCGCAAGAGAAGCAAGCCGCATTTCCCCGCGGGGACGACGTCGTGATGCCTTGTTGATGCAGAGCGACAGCGGCCCGGCGGGGGCTGACACGCCGTCGCGACGATTGTGTGAAACGTATTTCACAGCCTTAAAATGGAAAACATCGCACCTTCGCACCGCACGTGCGAGTCGAGTGTGCGCAGCGAACACGTGCGGGGAGCGGTGGCGCAGCGGTTAGCGCGCTGCGCTACGAACCCGGGCAACCCGAGTTCGATTTCCGCTCACGGACAATACCGGTGAGGATTATTTAAATTGGTCCTGGGCCTCCTCTAGGTCGACTCAACCTCAAATGAGTGCCTGTTGCGGTGTGTGAAAAAAAAAAAATCGCCACTGAAGAGACAAAGGCGGCCAGGCGTGGTGTTGGCCACCCACCCCCTCGTGTGGTGTGCCATCCTTCATAGGTGCTTGCTAACAGCACTTGCCCCAATAGTCTGTTAAGGCTCTACGGGGGTTCTTTGTCTTTGACACGCACACTCAAGACGTGCGAATGTGTCTACGCACACGTGCACACACGTGTGTCCATTTATGTAAATGCGCACAGTGCCCTAAATATACAAAATTAGATTTTTGACAGCCTCTCTCCAGAATGGACAACGTTACAATGCAACAAATTATTTATCAGAATATGTTCTGATCAATTATTCATCTGAATTTTTTCTGATCAATAATTTGTAGACGTGCCACTACCACGTGTTCGTGTAGCAGGTGGTCACGTGCCACTACCACGTGTTGGGTTATTACTACGTTTTGTAAGAGCACACCTTCGTCGGGACGCTAAGGGGCCGTTCATAAATGACGTCACGCACCTGGGGGGGGGGGGGGTCAAACGTTTGTGACGATGTGACGAGGTGGGGGGGGGTTTGAGAAATGTGACGTCACATCAAAATGCGCAACTTTAAATGAATATAGACAACACGTTCTACTTAATTAAATATACTTTGTAATAAATGTTTTCTCCTACAACATCAGAGTGCAGCGCCACATTAAATACGCACTACAATGACAATAGTTTAAAGCGATTTGAAGCATGTTTTATTTTGGGGGGGGGGCAGAGCTTTGTGACGTCATATTTGAGGGGGGGGGGGGTCTGACTTTTTGTGACGCCGTGTGACGACAGGGGGGGGGGGGCGCGGTCAAAAATCGTCCAAAATCGCGTGACGTCATTTATGGACGAGCCCCCAAGGCGCTTCTTGTTGTGAGGCTCAAGTGTTAGCGGCTGCACGCATGTTCGTTGTAACAACGGAGACGTGAGCGTCACCGGTAGGGGGACCACGTGCTCATCGAGTCCGAGCATCTCAAAGTCACAACGGCCCCGTCTCATTCTCGATTTGAAGTTTTCGTGACTGCAGCGATCCATACTCTTTGGTTCTTTCGGTAAAGTCACGTAGGTATAAAATACATTAAATCACAATTATGCCGACACACGCTTTCACCGGACAGATTTCCCTTCTAGCAGCGCCCCACTCCCCCTACCCCACACCCCCCTCTCTATCTCTCCTCCCTGGCTCCTCCCCCCTCTCTTACCTATATGGCCTCTTGTTGCAGCAGCCCCTTTTGCCCACTTTAGCAATTGTTTCTTGCTGTGGTTGTCTCCCACCTGATGACGGACGCTTGTGTTGCGACCGAAACGTCGTGATTTAATTCATTTTATTTTATACCCGCGTGACTTTACCGAAAGAACCAAAGGGTATGGCCCCGTTCATCTCGCACCGGGAGATACACGACGTTTCGCTCTTCGGTACGCGGTTCTTGATTTTGTCAGGGAGCCACAAGAGGGGAGGGTATGCTTGTTTGTTTGAACTTCTTTCACACCGTACGTAGCCAACCACGCTAATCGGAGGCGCGGGGGAACGGAGAACGAACTAAACACAAACAGCAGTTCTAAAGAAATGGGTTTGTCAATCTCGATGATTTTAAAGTGGCCTCGCTCCAGTGGCTTCCTGATATCGGAAGGAGGAGCGTTTCAAATGGCCGCAGAATATGGTCCGGACCACTCGTGCCGAAGGTTTCGTGTGAGCCGTGGTTTTAGATGGGGGTGGAGGTGCGGAGAAGGAGGCGGGGGGGGTTGAGGTGGGACCATAGTGATTGTGTTGGCTGGTTAGGGTTATTATGCCGTGTGATTTGAAAATCTTTTGTCAATGTTGGAGACGCAACAATTATTTCATTCGTTAATTTAGGCCCTGTTCGTACGCTCACCGTCAGAAGAGTAACGATTCAACCGAGGAATTTATTTCGTTAAGTTTTTACATTCCTGTTGAACCGGCCACTAGTGGCTGCAGGGATCACGTGAGTGCATTACATGCATACATACGGTGTGTGTGCAAGCTCAAAAATATCGATTCCCGCACATGCCATCCGACGCACGTTTTTCGTGAGCTGAAGAGTCAATGTCCATGAATGGCATCGCAAGGCATTTATGTAATCGCGCGTGTGAGAATCGAATATCTTCTGTTTATAACACTGGGGATACCTTGTAGTTTGATACCACTAATAGATTCTCCGTGCACTACGATGGCATAGAACAGCGTGGATCAAATTGTGACTCTGAATTGTGACAATTCACTCGGAGGTGAATAACACTGGTCAACACATTTTTTCCGGCAAAAGGTATTCCAACGGTTTTAATGTAATTTTGGGGTGCTGATTCCAAATCTGGCAAAAGTTTTTGTCTATCACATCAGGTTTTTGAGATATCAAATATTGCATTTTCAATAAAAACCGCAGAAGAAAAATATTAAATAAATGTGGATATCTACATAAAATTATATTATAAACACACTATCCTAAAAATACAGCACCATATTTTAACACTAAAGCAGTCACTGACTCGCAACAACTTGCAATCATAAGTGGCAGAGTTAAATTCGGGTAAAATCAATGAAAATGGGGTATGCCGATAGCATAAAATGAGATGTGATAGAGCAAATCTGAGATCAGATTTGGAATCAGCACCCTGTGTTATCATTCCATGCCCACTTAATTGTGTCTCGGTTGCAGCCTCGATACAGAAATGTCTGTCTTTGACCACTACTTGCCGTCAGTTTTCGCGGTTGTGCTGCACTGCTCTCCGATGTTGTTTTCTGGTTTTGACGCACGTCGTTCGGCACGATGTCCGACGTTTTGCTCCGCGTGCTTGGGAGCTGCATCAGGACACCATGCTGAACAACAACAACAATCGCAGCAGACACACAACACGCACAGGAGAGCAGCATGCTCGTGTCTCAACATCCGTGGGCGCTCGCTTCATGTGATGGTTTACCCAGCTTGTGTTTCTTTTTTTGTTTGTTACATTTTCAAGACACGCACGCATGGCGCGGTCGTTTTAAAAGAGTGACGCAATTACACTTTTCAAAAAAAACAATTCCTGGTGTACTATAAGTGAAACGCACGTTTCCGCGTAACGGTGTTGTTGCTTTGCGTGGTGTAAAAAAAGAAAAAGAAGCGACGTCTGCATTTCTGTAACGGGACGTAAAATTAACGAGCGTGTGCAAATGCTTGTGTCATGTGGGCTCGTTAATTTGCCGGGGTTGGCCCGTTCCGTCGCGGGTAACGTCCCTCTCACACGGCGGACGGGACACACACACACAAAAAGCCTCGCAGGAAAGAATAATAACGGGGCTTTTCCGGCAAAAAAAAGCATTCGACGTGTCTGCCGTTGCCGCTTGTGGCTATGAAGTGTCGGTGAAAGAGAGTGACGTTGTACAAACAAGACGATATAATTTTTGAATACGCTTCTGCATAAAATCCACGCCACGTCGCTCTCTCCCGCGTCGAACGCCGTGGACCAAGTATTACAATAAAACATAGCAATCGTTGTAGCTTAAGGGTGACCGAGGCCTCATTTTCAAAATGCATATGTTCCAGGTCGCTGGTAGACACGAGTAGCCGCAGCCACGGCAGAGAGTTGTATACTGGATGTGATGCACCGGGACGTAGAACCCGCCGAGGGTGACGGTGACTCCCGTTCAACCGGCGGCGTTGCTATCTTCGCTTGACGGCTGCCAAGGCCGTCTGCCGAGTGTCATTCCAACAATTCCTTTGTGTTCCCCACTGGGTGGCGGAATCCGCGGGGGGGTGGGGGGCCCACTTGCAGAAGCCGAGCTTTTTGCAGCCGACGCAGTGAAAGTTTGGAGAAGCGGGGGGGGGGGGGAGCAGTAACGCTAGATTTGACGCTTTCGTGACTGCAAGGATTCATACTCTTAGTTCTTTCGGTAAAGTCACGTAGGTAAAAAATGAAATTAAAATTAATAAAAAATTAAAACAATAAAATCACGACGTTTCGGAGGCAACACACGCTTCCAAAAAATCTGATACAGATTTTTTGCTGTGACAGTTTCACCTGAAGACGGAAGCTTGTGTTGCCTCCGAAACGTCGTGATTTTATTGTTTTTATTTTTTATTAATTTTAATTTAATTTTTTACCTACGTGACTTTACCGAAAGAACTAAGAGTATAGCAGTAACGCTGTTTCCCCCCGCAGTCTGAACGCGAGCCCGTCGCACCCAATGGGCACGTCTTGAGCCCCTGGCCCTGCTTGGCTCCGGTCATGGATCGCCATCGTCCAGCGAGGCCAGTGCATCCTGGTGTGGTCACGGCTCGGCACGGTAGAGAGGCCAGTGGGGGGAAGAAAAGAAACACTCGTACTGTAAGGGCTGGCTCGACTCAGATGTACCTGTGGAAAATTGAAGGCCAGCACTTGCTTGTGATCTTGTGTGTGAGCGCGCGCGTGTTGTCCGTACGAGGTGGTCTTGATTGTTTTGAGAGCGAGAGATTAACATATCGGCTGCGCATAACGATTTGTCTTTTCACGAATAAAAACAATATATTCTAACACGGAACGAGCATCTAATCACGAGAGCAATAATCGATTATTTATGATTACTATTGTTGTGAAAATCAAATGCTAATTACGTATGCTCCTGTTTTCGTCGTAGGCTAATGGAGGGAACAATCCTATACAAATGAGATGGAACGCTTGAGAAACAATGCAAAGGAGGCTTTGCGATGTTCTTAAAAAAAAGTGACAATTGCCGAGCAGAATCGTGACCGCCAAATCGTGACAATCTAAGGCATACTCTTAGGTTTTTTCGGTAAAGTCACGTAGGTAAAAAATAAAAATCTTAAATAATAATAGAAATAAAATAGTAATAAATCAATTGATTTAATTGATTTATTATTATTTTAGTTTATTTCTATTATAATTTTTATTTTTTACCTACGTGACTTTACCGAAAAAACCTAAGAGTATGAATCCTTGCAGTCACGAAAGCTTCAAATCTAGAATCGAAGGCATGTCCCCCGAGTTGCATTTGCGGTCACGGCTACAACATCGGTGGCGAGTGATCTCTGATCGGGTGATCCTGGGCACACACTTACCACGTTTACCCGATCTTCACTCAAGCAGTGCGGCGTAACTTGGTTTAGCAACCCCCATGACCGACACGGTGTGGGGAGGCCTTCATTCAACAGTTGATTGACAAAGGCCTGCAAATTTAGAATTGTGAAAACACGTGTTTAATTATAACCTTGTAAATCTTATTCTCACGACGTTTGGTCCTCTCATTTGTATATCGTGCGCATACACGCGCACGTGTGTGTGTGTGTGTTCTACCGAGCTAAAAACAAACTCTTACAATAGTTGAAAGAAAAAAAACTATAAAATGTTTACGTGAAATTTGTGTTGCGGCATGCTACTTGTTTAGACGTTGAAAAAAAAGAAGTTATTTTGCTAGATTTTTTGTACCAGAATAAAAAAAGTTTAACAATCCGCACAAACATTCATAGGCGATAGCTTAGACCTTGTATGTAAGCAGGGCAATAACGGTTAGTGGAAACTAAAGAATTAATCCCTCTCGTGATGAAAGACCAATAAACACGTCAATGTTTTTGGATTCCACGTTTGCGTCTCTTTTATGGGTGTTCACCGCATCCACTGAACTCTGACCCATTCTTCTCTCGTATGGATTCATATCGGCACATTAAAGATGTCATTTTAGATGTTGTTATCCACTCAATTGTCGATTCATAGAGTGGATCTTGTGTCCATTCCTCCCTTGAAGAAGTGAAGGCAGCAGCGGCAGTGACGGAGTGCTGACGATGAGGTCGATGATTTGGGATTGATGGCCGCACTCGCAGGCTGCCCGCATCTTCGATGCGCCGTTTGTGCATCGGATGACCGCATCGGCCACGTGGCCCCGTTCCGATTCGGTTGATGGTTGATCATTGTTGGCCTGGACGGTTGACACCGGATGAAGTTCAACGGTAGAGTCGCTGTACGAGGCGTTTATTTTACTGGTAGGAACCTCCTGGTTACACCAGCTCACATGGGATTATTGTGTCCGTCCGTCGTGCAGGGAGGGGCTGGGTGGGGAGGGGCTGGGTGGGGAGGGTGGCGAGGGGCTGGGTGGGGCTGGGTGGGGGGTGGGAGGGGTGGGGCTGGGTGGGGAGGGGCTGGGTGGGGAGGGGCTGGTCACCCCGTGGTGCCCTTATAAAACTCAACGTTTAACCTACTCACGCCGGCTTGTGCCCGCCCTCACAGTCGGGCATATTTGCGGAATACACCACGCCGCCGTTGACCCTGGCCATTGACCGAGCAACCCAACGTTCCTACCAGCTCCCTCCGCAGGACAATGTGTTACATCGGCCGCAGACCAGACTTGCTTCCATCTCTCGCCTTCATTTGTATTTGTGGCGTGGATTTGAGGCTGCTGCTGCTGCTGCTGCGATCCATTAAAGCAACTTGATTGCAGCAGCTTGCAAACGCTGTCCACCTGCCTCTCGTTTTGTCATCATTCCACGCTCATCATCTGCATTCAAGATAATCGTCGGGATAGTTATCGACGGCCATGATCAATCCACTGCTGGATGAAGGCCTAATTAGTCTGTATTGAGTTGTTTGAGCCAGCTGGACAAGGTTGCGTAAGGGGCCGTCCATAAATGATGTCGCGCGATTTTGGACGATTTGTAACCCCCCCCCCCCCTTCGTCACGCGGCGTCACAAAAAGTCAGACCCCCCCCCCCTCAAATATGACGTCACAAAGCTCTGCCCCCCCCCCAAAAAAAAATAAAAAAACATGCTTCAAATCGTATTCTTGGTTCTTTCGGTAAAGTCACGTAGAAGGGAAATAATAAAATAATATTAATATAAAAAATAAAAATGCTCACGACGTTTCAACTGCAACGCAAGCAATCATCATATTCTTAGGTTTTTTCGGTAAAGTCACGTAGGTAAAACATTACAATTAATAAAAGTAAAATAAAAATCACGACGTTTTGAAGGCAACACAAGTTTCCGTCTTCAGGTGGAACCGTCACCACCTGAAGACGGAAGCTTGTGTTGCCTCCGAAACGTCGTGATTTTTATTTTATTTTACTTTTATTAATTGTAATGTTTTACCTACGTGACTTTACCGAAAAAACCTAAGAATATGAATCCTTGCAGTCACGAAAGCTTCAAATCTAGAATCAATCATCATCAGGTGTGAAATCCACAGCGTGAAAACCGCCATGAATGAGGAAAAAATGTAAAGTAAAAATTACATGATTATTTAGTTGGCCGTTAGGGGGCGTGGGAGGTCAACATTTGAACAAAAATTTCGATTTAAAGCTTTCGTGACTGCAGGGATTCATCTTCTTGGTTTTTTCGGTAAAGTCACGTAGAAGGGAAGTAATAAAATAATACAAATAAAACATATTATGTTTTATTTTTATTATTTTATTAAAATAAAACATAATATGTTTTATTTTTATATTTTATTAATAAAACATATTATGTTTCATTTAAAATAAAACATTATGTTTTATTTTTATTATCTTATTACTTCCCTTCTACGTGACTTTACCGAAAAAACCAAAAAGATTTGAACAAAAACTTTTGGGCAAAGAAGTCCACCAGGACCCCGGCTCCAGCAGGTGCATGCAGCAGAGCTGCTGCTGTGGTGATGGCCACTCGCTGGGCCTCGGTGGACATGGGGTCACATGGAGGGGGGGGGGGGCGCGGGAGGTCACCCCCCTCCCTTCACCGCCCCCCCCCCCCTTCTTTCACCGCCCCCCCCCACCCTTTTTTCACCGCCCCCGTCACAGACGCCACCTCATTGGCTGCAATGCACGCGCCCTTACCAGGAGGTGGGGCTGCTATGTTACAAATGCATCGAAGTCACCGCCTCACAATTCCAATTTTGTTCCAGAGAAGATAACAAAATGAAACTCCTTCGACGCATTCGTCATTCACGCCGTGGCCTTAAGAAGAACAACATATAACATGCGACGGTTAAGACAATGGTCCTTCGTGTGCAATGAAGAAGGGTCATTGCACAAAACGTTGCCTATTCTTTAGATAATCGACACGCGTGTCGAGTATTTGGCTACTGATGTAAATTTTCACGCGACAATCCACTTGGTTGAGCTATGATTTGTGACCATGTCGGAGCTACACAGCTAAGTGGGCATTTACCTCGTTTTGGAGGCACTCAGTCAGCATCAGGGGCCGTCCATAAATGACGTCACACGATTTTAGACAATTTTTGACCCCCCCCCCCCCATCGTCACACGGCGTCACAAAAAGTCAGAACCCCCCCTCTCAAATATGACGTCACAAAGCTCTGCCCCCCCCCCCCTCTCAAAAAAATAAAACATGCTTTAAATCGCTTTAAACTATTGCCATTGTAGTGCGTACTCTGATGTTGTAGGAGAAAAGATGTATTAAAGTCTATTTAATTAAGTAGAACGTGTTGTCTATATTTATTTAAAGTTGCGCATTTTGATGTGACGTAACATTTCTCAACCCCCCACCCCCCCCTCTTCACACATCGTCACAAATGTCTGACCACCCCCCCCCCTAGGTGCGTGACGTCATTTATGGACGGCCCCTCACTCACACACTGGGTTGGAATTTTCCTTCCCACACACCTCGGATTAGCACGGTTAAGCTACGTACGGTACGAAAAAGGTTCAACGAAAGCAGATTTAAACTCCGTGCTCTCAAACGTAGCGAGGTGATGATTTAAATCATCATCATCGTCGTCGAGGCTGACAACACTCATTGCTTGAGCGGCGCGTTTTGTGTTGAGTTTGTTGTTCTTCCCGCACCTCCGATTAGCAACGGTTGGTTACGTACGGTACGAAAGAAGTGCAACATACAGTATACACAACACTGCCCATAGACTAACACTGCCCATAGACTCAACACTGCCCATAGACTAACACTGCCCATAGACTCAACACTGCCCATAGACTAACACTGCCCATAGAATAACACTGCCCATAGACTAACACTGCCCATAGACTAACACTGCCCATAGACTCAACACTGCCCATAGACTCAACACTGCCCATAGACTCAACACTGCCCATAGACTAACACTGCCCATAGACTCAACACTGCCCATAGACTAACACTGCCCATCGACTAACACTGCCCATAGACTCAACACTGCCCATAGACTAACACTGCCCATAGACTAACACTGCCCATAGACTAACACTGCCCATAGACTCAACACTGCCCATAGACTCAACACTGCCCATAGACCCAACACTGCCCATAGACTCAACACTACCCATAGACTCAACACTGCCCATAGACTAACACTGCCCATAGACTCAACACTGCCCATAGACTCAACACTGGCCATAGACTCAACACTGGCCATAGACTCAACACTGCCCATAGACACAACACTGCCCATAGACTCAACACTGCCCATAGACTCAGCACTGCCCATAGACTCAACACTGCCCATAGACCCAACACTGCCCATAGACTCAACACTGGCCATAGACTCAACACTGCCCATAGACTCAACACTGCCCATAGACTCAGCACTGCCCATAGACTCAGCACTGCCCATAGACCCAACACTGCCCATAGACTCAACACTGCCCATAGACTCAACACTGCCCATAGCCTCAACACTGCCCATAGACTCAGCACTGCCCATAGACTCAACACTGCCCATAGCCTCAACACTGCCCATAGACTCAGCACTGCCCATAGACTCAACACTGCCCATAGACTCAACACTGCACCATAGACTTAACACTGCCCATAGACTCAGCACTGCCCATAGACTCAGCACTGCCCATAGACTCAACACTGCCCATAGACTCAACACTGCCCATAGTCTCAACAATCCGCACCTCCGATTAGCAACGGTTGGCTACGTACGGTGTGAAAGAAGTTCAACATTCACGCGTGCAAAAGGGTGAACATCACGAAATCCCAACACATGGCAGCCGTAGGCAGCAGCAGCAGCAGCAAACAAGAAAGTGTTTTACGCGTGATTTGAAATTTTAAAGGATAATGTAATGCGCGTTGTGGTTTAATTAAAGCCCCAAATCCCCCCTTTGATCCGTCTCATAAACACCGATGTCCTTGCAAATTGCAACTATGCAAAATGGTAAAACGACTGTTCGGCGTATACTGTGTATTTTTATGTTCGAAACAGACTCTCTTGCCTCTGTGTCGAGTGATTCACTTCAATATGCCTTCTCGCCCTCGGCGTCCTCAATCTTAAGCTGTCGCTGTCTCTCTCTGTCCATCCTTCTCCTCTTGGTGCTCAATCCACGCTGTCTCTCTCTGTCTCTATTCCACCTACTTCGCCTGTGCTCAGGCGAAGATGACGGTGTACAGAACGAGGAAGAAGATGCTGGAAGGTGACACTGACGGCTGCTCTGTGCTGCTTCCAGTGTTCAGGAGCACGCGTACCACACACATGTCGGTGATGTGCACGTCTTCTTCGAACGCTGGGGGGCCGGACAAGCCCCTTTCTGTACCAGCGTGGACGGCACCCTCGTGTTCACCTTCTGAAGCGCTCGCTCGTCACCGTGGCGTGCGCGATGACCACCACCACCACGTGGCTTTTCTTTCGTGTTGTGCGCGGTGCTTTTAGCGCCACAGCGCGTGGATTTGTAGCGTTTATTTTCATTTGTTTGCTGGTGACTTTGTGTATTTCATATCGAAATCGCCTCCAGTGCTGTTGCTGCTGGCGGCAATAAAAGTTGTTTAAAAGTCAAAAGTCTCCTCCTTGTACTCAATCCACGCTGTCTCTCTCTCTCTTTTTTACGATCAGAGGAAACAAGAAGATGCTCGGTGTCGTCGGCACTTTGTTTCGTTCATAATTTAGTTTTTTTATGCTTTGCTTTATGTAAACCCCCCCCCCCCTTTTTAAATGAAAAATGTCACAATAGATGTCACGCTCTGCTCTCCTTACCCATTCCCTCTCTTTCTACCCCCTCTCTCTACCCCCCACCCCCCCTCTCTCTCTCTACCCCCTCTCTCCCTACCCCATGTCTATGTTCCCCTTATGTTTTCTATGTAATATTTGTAATATTATTATATATAAAAAATTACGACAAGTGCTGCATCTGCACCCAGCCCTTCTTCCTGTTCCCCCTTCTCCTCCTTGTGCTCAATCCACGCTGTCTCTCTCTCTCTTCTCGCCCACCCGTTCACTGGATCAAACTTCCCCGTCCGCGTTCAGCGGTCACCTTCGCTCACTAAGTTTCCACTCCGCACTCAAAACTCGCTCACTGTTACCCCCCAGCTCACCCCACGACCCCCTTGATCCCCTCTTCATAATCGCCACCCTTGCTGTCCCCCTCTTCATATTCTCATTACCCGGCCTATCACTCATTAACACCCATTCATTGAATCCATTCATCGTCACCATTCATCGTCACTGATTCGCCCCCGCTGCTTCCTCTCTCGTCCCATTCTATGGACACCATCTCCACCATTACATTCACACGCGTCGTTATATCGTTGTTAATTATTTGTTAAAGGGGCCGTCCATAAATGACGTCACGCACCTGGGGGGGGGAGTCAGACGATGTGTGACGAGGGGATGGGGGGGTTTTATAAATGTGACGTCACATCAAAATGCGCGACTTGAAATAAATATAGACAAAAACATAGACTTTTTTAATAAATATTTTCTCCTACAACATCAGAGTGCAGCGCCCACATTAAATACGCACTACAATGACAATAGTTTAAAGCGATTTGAAGCATGTTTTATATTTTGTTTGGGGAGGGGGGGGGCAGAGCTTTGTGACGTCATATTTGAGGGGGGGGGGGTCTGACTTTTTGTGACGCCGTGTGACGAAGGGGGGGGGGGGGTTCAAAAATCGTCCAAAATCGCGTGACGTCATTTATGGACGGCCCCAAAGCCGCTTGGTCAGGGCGCTATATAAATTCCGCTAAGATGACAAGATGCGATGGGGTGGCATCACCACCAAGAGTCGCATCGCGAAATAAAGCTGGCCAGCCGTGAAACACACCACGCGTCATTCGGCATGCACTTTAAACAAAGCCAACGAACTACACGATACACTACAACAAACTATGTACTACACTATACACTACAAAAAACTATGTACTACACTATACACTACAAAAAACTATGTACTACACTATTCACTACAAAAACTATGTACTACACTATACACTACAAAACACTATGTACTACACTATACACTACAAAAACTATGTACTACACGATACACTACAAAAAACTATGTACTACACTATACACTACAAAAAACTATGTACTACACTATTCACTACAAAAACTATGTACTACACGATACACTACAAAACACTATGTACTACACTATACACTACAACAAACTATGTACTACACGATACACTACAAAAAACTATGTACTACACTATACACTACAAAAAACTATGTACTACACTATACACTACAAAAAACTATGTACTACACTATACACTACAAAAACTATGTACTACACTATACACTACAAAAAACTATGTACTACACTATTCACTACAAAAACTATGTACTACACTATACACTACAAAAAACTATGTACTACACTATACACTACAAAAACTATGTACTACACTATACACTACAAAAAACTATGTACTACACCTATACACTACAAAACACTATGTACTACACTATACACTACAACAAACTATGTACTACACGATACACTACAAAAAACTATGTACTACACTATACACTACAAAAACTATGTACTACACTATACACTACAAAAAACTATGTACTACACTATACACTACAAAAACTATGTACTACACTATACACTACAAAAACTATGTACTACACTATACACTACAAAAACTATGTACTACACTATACACTACAAAAAACTATGTACTACACTATACACTACAAAAAACTATGTACTACACTATACACTACAAAAAACTATGGTCTACACTATACACTACAAAAAACTAAGTACTACAGTATACACTACAAAAACTATGTACTACACTATACACTACAAAAAACTATGTACTACACTATACACTACTAAAACTATGTACTACACTATACACTACAAAAACTATGGTCTACACTATACACTACAAAAAACTAAGTACTACAGTATACACTACAAAAACTATGTACTACACTATACACTACAAAAACTATGTACTACACTATACACTACAAAAAAAACTTTGTTTTTTTGTCATTTTTTACAGCTATTCTATGCCGCGAATATTCTTTCGCCTGTGACGTGATCAAACGAAGTCCACAGAATATCCAAACAAAATATCGACGTTGCGCCCAGCAACGTTGATCAACAACCCCTTCGCGTGAACAGCACGGCCCCACGGAAGCGAATAACGTAGAGCTACTTTAAAAGTGACCGCTGGTTCGCACACAGTAGGGGGCAGCATGTCCCCACCATACCGCCTGCGATGTGTTGAGTGAGGTTTATAGCACGTATGTATTTCACTGTACGTATAGCCAACCGTGCCCATTGGGTTTTACATCGATATCATAAATTCTCACGTCGTGGAATTTTTCCAAATAAAAGTGCCGAGTCAAATTCATTGTGACATCGTTGGTGACTGGGTTTGCACCGAGGGCTCGACTACATTTTGGGAACCCGGTACAAATCACGGCCGTCTGGAACGCTCTTCCTTCCGATATTCGGAACCCACGTGGGCTTTGCACTTTTAAGTCATCCAGATTGAAAACAAATTTCTTGAGAACCGCTTTTTGTGGTGAGTTTGTTGTCCTTCCCGGCACCTCCGATTGGCGCGATTGGCTACGTACGGTGCGAAAGAAGTTCAACCTACATGCGTACTACACTATACACTACACCACTATGCTAAATAGAACACCCACATCTTTACAACCGCTTTGTGTGTTTAGTGCGTTATTCTTCCCCCGCACATCGGCTACGTACGGTGAGAAAGAGATTCAACACACATTGTATATATATGGACACACACAGTGCGGACGTGGATTCAAACCCAGGATTCCAGCGAAGCGTTCAAACGTGACTTAGGAAAAGCCACTTGACCCACCCCTTTAACCACGCCGGCATTAATAGACGCTCACCAACAGCGCTCTCCGCGTCAGCTAATCATGATAAACGTGTGGGGGGGGGGGGCAGAATTTGTCTTTGGGGCCGTGACGTCACGCGATTATGAAGATTTTTGACCCCCCCCCTGCCTCGTCACACGGCGTCACAAAAAGTCAGACCCCCCCCCCTCAAATATGACGTCACAAATCTCTGCCCACCCCTCCTAAAAAAAAACATGCTTCAAATCGCTTTAAACTATTGTCATTGTAGTGCGTATTTAATGTGGCGCTGCACTCTGATGTTGTAGGAGAAAACATTTATTAAAACGTCTATTTAATTAAGTAGAACGTGTTGTCTATATTTATTTAAAGTTGCGCATTTTGATGTCACGTCACATTTCTCACCCCCCCCCCCCCGTCACACATTGTCACAAATGTCTGACCCCCCTTCCCCCCCTAGGTGCGTGACGTCATTTATGGACGGCCCCTTTGGCACGAGAGCAGAGCACCTCAGACGAAAATAACAAAACTGGGAGGACGGGGATGCGAATGGGGGGCTCTAATTGATCGGCATTTCAAGCAGCGCAACCATCATCATCACCATCATCATCACCATCATCATCACCATCATCATCACCACTACCATCATCATCATCACCACCACCATCATCATCACCATCATCATCACCATCATCATCACCATCATCATCACCACCACCATCATCATCACCATCATCATCATCATCACCATCATCATCACCATCATCATCACCATCATCACCATCATCATCACCATCATCACCATCCTCATCACCACCATCATCATCACCATCATCACCATCATGACCATCATGACCATCATCATCACCATCATCATCACCATGACCATCACCACCATCATGACCATCACCACCATCATCACCATCATCATCACCACCATCATCACCATCATCATCACCATCATCATCACCATCATCACCATCATCATCACCATCATCACCATCATCATCACCATCATCATCACCACCATCACCATCATCACCATCATCATCACCATCATCATCACCATCACCACCATCATCACCATCACCACCATCACCACCATTATCACCATCATCATCACCATCATCATCACCATCATCATCACCATCACCATCATCAACACCATCATCATCATCACCACCATCATCACCATCATCATCATCACCACCATCACCATCACCCTCATCACCATCACCACCGCCACCATCATCATCATCATTGCTTATTCCGGTGCCGGCGTGTTTGGGGGCTCTCCAGAGCCCCCGCTCGGGCGAACAAAAAAAAGATCCATTAGCGCCATCTGTGTCGCCACGAACACAGTGGCAGCAAGACTCCCACAGGTCACACACGGGGGAGGGGGGGGGCTGTGGGGGGGGGGCTGTGTGGGGTGTGGGGGGGGCTGGGTGGAGAGGGCTGGGGGGGCTGGGTGGACTGTGTGGGGGGGGGGGGGGGGGGCTGGGTGAGGTGGAGTGTGGGGGGGGGGGCTGGGTGGGGTGTGGGCTGGGTGGGGGTGTGGGGGGGGGAGCTGGGTGGGGTGCGCTGTGGGGGGGGGGGGGGGGCTGTGTGGGGTGTGGGGGGGGCTGGGTGGAGAGAGCTGGGGGGGGGGGCTGGGTGGAGTGGGCTGTGGGGGGGGCTGGGTGTCTGTGTGTGGGGGGGCTGGGTGGGCTGTGGGGGGAGGGTTACGATCTAGCATTCTTTCATCAGCCTCTGGGATGTGTTTACGCGCAAGAGGAGAGGGGGGGGGCGGTACAGCGCCATTAGCATGCGCAAAGGTCGCCTGCGGCTGGATGGGGAGACCCCCCCCCCCTGATTGTTTTGAAGATAATTGATTGCTCAGAGCGGGCGGACGGGCAGTAAAGTGGGTGCCGGGCTCCCTCTACTCTCTCTGCTCTCTCTACTCTCTCTACTCTCTCTCTGTGCGCGTGTCCGTGTCTGCGGGAGAGCGCGCCGCGCTAGGAACCCGCTCACGGCCCCCAACACCTGCGATGAATACATCTGAATTTCGATTTAAAGCTTTCGTGACTGCAGGGATTCATCTTCTTTGTTCTTTCGGTAAAGTCACGTAGAAGGGAAATAATAAAATTATAAATAACTAAATTGTATTTTATTATGTTTTAATTTTACTATTTTATTATTTCCCTTCTACGTGACTTTACCGAAAGAACCAAGAAGATGATTACATCTGAGCCTCATCCCCTAGGTCGACTCAGCCTCAAATGAGCACCTGGTTTCGGTGTGTAGTAAACAGAGTCACGAGGAAGATAAAAGGTGGCAGGGCGTGGTGCTCGCCCCCCCCCCCAACACCCTCGTGCGCCGTGCCGGCCTTCACAGGTGCTACTCGAAAACAGCACTTGCCCCAACAATCTGAGAGGCTATACGGGGGAAGGGGGATCTTTGTCTTTTGTGCCGGCGACCACCAAATGCGCTGCGAACGCGACTCGCGAACTGCTGTGGTGGGAGCGAAGGATTCTGAGGAGGACTGCGATGGCAGGCGTCGTACACGCCTTGATGGAGCTGCTGCTGCTGGTCCTGCTGCTGCTGGTGGTGGTGCTGCTGGAGGTGCTGCTGGTGGTGGTGGTGGTGCTGCTGGTGGTGGTGGTGGTGCTGCTGGAGGTGCTGCTGGTGGTGGTGCTGCTGCTGCTGCTGGTGGTGGTGGTGGTGCTGCTGGTGGTGGTGGTGCTGCTGGTGGTGGTGGTGGTGCTGGCTGGTGGTGGTGGTGGTGGTGCTGCTGCTGGTGGTGGTGCTGCTGGTGGTGGTGGTGCTGCTGGTGGTGGTGCTGCTGGTGGTGCTGCTGGTGGTGGTGGTGCTGCTGGTGGTGGTGGTGCTGCTGGTGGTGGTGCTGCTGGTGGTGCTGCTGCTGGTGGTGGTGCTGCTGCTGGTGGTGGTGGTGCTGCTGGTGGTGCTGCTGCTGCTGGTGGTGGTGGTGGTGGTGGTGGTGCTGCTGGTGGTGGTGGGTGGTGCTGCTGCTGGTGGTGGTGGTGCTGCTGCTAGTGGTGCTGCTGGTGGTGGTGCTGCTGGTGGTGGTGGTGCTGCTGGTGGTGGTGGTGCTGCTGGTGGTGGTGGTGCTGCTGGTGGTGGTGGTGGTGCTGGTGGTGGTGGTGCTGCTGGTGGTGGTGCTGCTGGTGGTGGTGGTGGTGCTGGTCCTGCTGCTGGTGGTGCTGCTCGTGGTGCTGCTGGTGGTGGTGCTGGTGGTGGTGGTGCTGGTCCTGCTGCTGGTGGTGGTGGTGCTGCTGCTGGTGGTGCTGCTGCTGGTGGTGGTTTCTGGTGGTGGTGGTTCTGGTGGTGGTGCTGTTTTTGGTTGGTGGTGGTGGTGCTGCTGCTGGTGCTGTTGGTGGTAGTGCCAATGGAGAGGGGGTGAGCGCTGAGACCCATTACGATATTGGGAAACCACTGGAGTTATGCACTTCCACCTCCGCCACCACCACCTCCACCACCTCCGCCACCACCACCTCCACCACCACCACCCTCCACCACCACCGCCGCCACCACCGCCGCCACCACCACCCTCCACCACTGCCACCACCACCTCCACCACCACCAGCCGCCACCACCCGCACCACCACCACTGCCGCCACTACCACCACCACCGCCGCCACCCACCACCGCCGCCACCACCGCCACCACCACCACTGCGCCACTACCACCACCACCGCCGCCACCACCACCACCACCGCCGCCGCTGCCAGGGCACGTGCCCAGAGCTGCCTTGTGGACCTCTCCCATGCTAAGCCATTAGCCGGTCCGCGTGCGGTGTGTGGATGATGTAGGTTATGGGATGAGGCAGTCTACCCCCCGCCAGCCCCCTCTTCTAATGGGCATCATTAACCCCGAGCCTCCCCCTCGTCAGTGCCGATTCCTAAACTGGGGGGGGAGGGCGACCCGTGGCTCGCGTTTGCGAGAATTCACTTTCAGAAAAGGATCTCGGCTCGCTCGGCATTTACCTCCGCTGACAAGTAAATTAATGGCCTTCGCGATGACCTTAGAGCATGCGTAAGTGTGCGCTGGGCGTTGTGTTAGCGGCCTCCTCGCAATTGCGTCGTCTTAATTAACACCGCCTCTCTCTCTCTCGCTCTCTGTGCAAAATAGGCAAAGATTACTTCTTGTCGACAACTCAAAGACAAAGATCCCCCGTGTAGACTGAACAGGCTGTTGGGGGGGCCAGCGCTGTTAGCGAGCAACTATGACAGCTGGAACAACACACGAGGGGGTGGGTGGCCAGAAGCCTTTGTCTCCCAGCAGTGATGATTACACACCTCTCCATGTACTCATTTGAGGCCGAGTCGACCTAGGGCGAAGCCGAACACCGGTTCAGATCATCGTCACTGGTATTGGCCGTGAGCAGGAATCGAACTCGTGTCGCTGGTTCATCGCGCAGTGCGCTAACCACGTCACCCCCCACCAACACAAAGATCCCCCATATAGCCTTAACAGACCGGTGAGGCAAGTGCAGACACAAACTCTCTTGCACACCCACACGTCAATGCCTCCGAACCATCTCAAAGGCCAGACCATCCAGCTACGGCTGCAGGGTTGGTGGTACATGTTGTTTACGTCGTTTATTGTGAAAATTCGGTCACACTTCCTATGATCACTGTTTCATTGCTTTTATGGCTTTATTTTGATGATTTTCGAAAAGTTTTTTGGTTTGTACATGTTTGTTTGTTTGTTGTAGTACAGAGTTAGACTGATGGCCTTAATATAAGTTATCTTGTGGTTTGTGTTGTTTGACTTGCATCCATCTCACTGGGATTTTTGCACACAGCCTTGGGTGTACGGTGCTTTTTCTGCAACATTTTGCTGTCTTTTCTTGGATTTTCTGTTTGTGCATAGTCACATAGTCACTTTAAGATGTTTTCTTGTTCATGTTTTTTTTTGTTTGTTTGTTGCGGTTGCACCCAATTCAAGAGCCGAATGGCTCACAGGGCTACACCTAATACATGAACTTGAACTCTTCACATGAGCAGCAAAGCAGCCCAATCCGTCAGCTTTGTCGAACATTCCTTCCGATCGGGCAACATCCGCTTTAATTGCGCATTAAGAAAATGGGGGCGGGGGGGCGCACAACAAATGTCACGTGTGTTTGTGTTGTTGTTGGTGTTGTTGTTGTTGTTGGTGGTGGTGAACACTGTAGTGAATGCGGGATGCAGGGACGGAGATAATGGGACGTGAATAGCTGCGTAATGGGCTCGTGAACAGAATGGCGCTCGCAGCGCGGCATCTGCAGCTGGTCCGCCGAATCGGCGTAGTGGGTAAACCGGCGAAATGTCACCGTTTTCGCCATCAATATTTAAGTGGCTATTAAGACGGCGGGCGGTTTCCCAAGACCGACCTCTTCGCTTGCCTCCTGGCCCGATCGAGGCCGTCGTGCCCAGCATCTCAACGTCTCCTCCCCTCCTCCTCCTTCCTTTCATCCCCCCTCCTCCCTCCTCCCCCCTCCTCCTCCTTCCTTTCATCCTCCCTCCTCCTCCTCCTTCCTTCCCCCCCTCCTCCTCCTCCTTCCTTCACCCCCTCCTCCTCCTTTCATCCCCCCTCCTCCTTCCTCCTCCTTCCTTCCCCCCTCCTCCTTGCTTCCTTCCCTCCCTCCCTCCCTCCTCCTCCATTCTTCCTTCCCTCCTCCTTTCTTACTTCCCCCCCCTCCTCCCTCCTCCTCTTTCCTTCCTTTCATCCCCCCTCCTCCCTCCTCTTTCCTTCCCCCCCTCCTCCCTCCTCCTCCTTCCTTCCTTCACCCCCTCCTCCTCCTTTCATCCCCCCTCCTCCCTCCTTCCTTCCCCCCCCTTCTCCTCCTTTCTTCCTTCCCTCCCTCTTCCTCCTTCCTTCCCCCCTCCTCCTCCCTCCTCCTTTCTTCCTTCCTCCCTCCTCCCTTCTCCTCCTTCCTTCCTTCCCCCCCTCCTCCTCCTCCTTCCTTGCCCCCCCTCCGCCTCGTCTTCCGCGGTCGACACACCACGCCTGGGCTATGCACGCTTCGTCCAGTCGTGGATGTGTAACGGTCCTCCATCACCAGAGTGTCAGAAAACGGAAATAAAAAGAAGAGCAATTTTTGTTCACCTGATTCGGTAAAAAAAAACAAACAACCACCACTCAAATCTTGACTTAAAGCTTTCGCGACTGCAGGAATTCATATTCGTTGGGTCTTTGGTAAAGTCACGGAGATAGGTTGAAATAAAATATTTTTAGTTATTTTTTTTTCAACCTATCTACGTGACTTTACCGAAAGACCCGAAGAATACGAACGACCACTCAATATTTCACGCGCGTGAGTAACGTCACGAAGCAGTCATTAAAAAATCGCATGCGGCTCCGGAGCTGCAGGTTAACAACCCCTGCCCACGATGGGACCCCCATAACATCGACATTTCAGAAGCACGTCCCACGTCAATCAGTGCACCTTGTGGACCGGGGACGATCTGTTATTGGATGGATGGAGATGAGGAGACACGGCGCGAGACGTGGCGATCTGTGATTGGATGAGACGTGACGATCTGTGATTGGATGGATGGCGATGAGGAGACACGGCGCGAGACGTGGCGATCTGTGATTGGATGAGACGTGACGATCTGTGATTGGATGGATGCGATGAGGAGACACGGCGCGAGACGTGGCGATCTGTGATTGGATGGATGGAGATGAGACGTGAACGATCTGTGATTGGATGGATGGAGATGAGGAGACACGGTGGGAGACGTGACGATCTGTGATTGGATGGATGGAGATGAGGAGACACGGTGGGAGACGTGACGATCTGTGATTGCGTGGATGGAGATGAGGAGACACGGTGGGAGACGTGGCGATCTGTGATTGGGTGGATGGAGATGAGGAGACACGGTGGGAGACGTGACGATCTGTGATTGGATGGATGGAGATGAGGAGACACGGTGGGAGACGTGGCGATCTGTGATTGGATGGATGGAGATGAGGAGACACGGTGGGAGACGTGGCGATCTGTGATTGGATGGATGGAGATGAGGAGACACGGTCCGAGACGTGACGATCTGTGATTGGATGGATGGAGATGAGACAGTGAGTGAGTGAGGGAAGGGAATGGGAGAGGGGACCGTGGGGATGAGACGGGGGACATCGGAGGAGGAATAACGGGAGGAGCCAGAGAGCTGTGGATGAAGTAGAGAGCTGTGGATGAAGTAGAGAGCTGTGGATGAAGTAGAAAGCTGTGGATGAAGTAGAGAGCTGTGGATGAAGGAGAGAGCTGTGGATAAAGGAGAGAGTTGTGGATGAAGGAGAGAGCTGTGGATGAAGTAGAGAGCTGTGGATGAAGGAGAGAGCTGTGGATGAAGGAGAGAGCTGTGGATGAAGGAGAGAGCTGTGGATGAAGGAGAGAGCTGTGGATGAAGGAGAGAGCTGTGGATGAAGTAGAGAGCTGTGGATGAAGTAGAGAGCTGTGGATGAAGGAGAGAGCTGTGGATGAAGTAGAGAGCTGTGGATGAAGGAGAGAGCTGTGGATGAAGTAGAGAGCTGTGGATGAAGTAGAGAGCTGTGGATGAAGTAGAGAGCTGTGGATGAAGGAGAGAGCTGTGGATGAAGGAAAGAGCTGTGGATGAAGGAGAGAGCTGTGGATGAAGTAGAGAGCTGTGGATGAAGTAGAGAGCTGTGGATGAAGTAGAGAGCTGTGGATGAAGGAGAGAGCTGTGGATGAAGGAGAGAGCTGTGGATGAAGGAGAGAGCTGTGGATGAAGGAAAGAGCTGTGGATGAAGGAGAGAGCTGTGGATGAAGTAGAGAGCTGTGGATGAAGGAGAGAGCTGTGGATGAAGTAGAGAGCTGTGGATGAAGGAGAGAGCTGTGGATGAAGGAGAGAGCTGTGGATGAAGGAGAGAGCTGTGGATGAAGTAGAGAGCTGTGGATGAAGTAGAGAGCTGTGGATGAAGGAAAGAGCTGTGGATGAAGGAGAGAGCTGTGGATGAAGGAGAGAGCTGTGGATGAAGTAGAGAGCTGTGGATGAAGGAGAGAGCTGTGGACGAAGGAGAGAGCTGTGTGTGGTGGAGTTGGAATACACAGACTGCGACCCTGACTTGTCTGGGCGTGTTGGTGAGGAGAGTGCCCGCTACAGATGGATATTTATATATTAACGTTAAAATAAACGACACAAGCCCCTGCCACTTGCTGGCAGAAGGGGTCTCCAAACAACTTTGAGGGAGCGCTCGGGGAATCTGAAAGAGGTGGGAATTACCCACGCTCTACCCCACCAGGCACGACATGCCGATGAGACGGGAGGGGGTCGAAGCAATCGGTTCTCTGTAGAGCTGCATTTTATTTTTTATGTCAGCCTCCTGGACAGACTCCGTGACGACCGTTAACAAAGATGTGGACACGGGATGGGACGCGTCGCTACAAGGGGATGATGGCCATTGGTCAAAGTGGGTGGAACGTTGGACAGCGACTTTGGGCCAACATTTCATGATTTACGCAAAACTCCATTCCGCTTACACACTACTCTATTGCACATCTCAAGACCCGTGCCTTCCTGTATTCACAGATGACATTATTTTGGCAGTATCTACTATAGAGTCAACAGTATCTACTATAGAGTCTGCAGTATCTACTACAGAGTCAGTAGTATCTACTATAGAGTCAGTAGTATCTACTATAGAGTCAGTAGTATCTACTACAGAGTCAGTAGTATATACTATAGAGTCAGTAGTATCTACTATAGAGTCAGTAGTATCTACTATAGAGTCAGTAGTATCTACTATAGAGTCAGTAGTATCTACTACAGAGTCAGTAGTATATACTATAGAGTCAGTAGTATCTACTATAGAGTCAGTAGTATCTACTATAGAGTCAGTAGTATCTACTACAGAGTCAGTAGTATATACTATAGAGTCAGTAGTATCTACTACAGAGTCAGCAGTATCTACTATAGAGTCAGTAGTATCTACTATAGAGTCAGTAGTATCTACTACAGAGTCAGTAGTATCTACTATAGAGTCAGTAGTATCTACTATAGAGTCAGTAGTATCTACTACAGAGTCAGTAGTATCTACTATAGAGTCAGTAGTATCTACTATAGAGTCAGTAGTATCTACTACAGAGTCAGTAGTATCTACTACAGAGTCAGTAGTATCTACTATAGAGTCAGTAGTATCTACTATAGAGTCAGTAGTATCTACTACAGAGTCAGTAGTATCTACTATAGAGTCAGTAGTATCTACTACAGAGTCAGTAGTATCTACTATAGAGTCAGTAGTATCTACTACAGAGTCAGTAGTATCTACTACAGAGTCAGTAGTATCTACTACAGAGTCAGTAGTATCTACTATAGAGTCAGTAGTATCTACTATAGAGTCAGTAGTATCTACTATAGAGTCAGTAGCATCTACTACAGAGTCAGTAGTATCTACTATAGAGTCAGTAGTATCTACTATAGAGTCAGTAGTATCTACTACAGAGTCAGTAGTATCTACTACAGAGTCAGTAGTATCTACTATAGAGTCAGTAGTATCTCCTATAGAGTCAGTAGTATCTACTACAGAGTCAGTAGTATCTACTACAGAGTCAGTAGTATCTACTATAGAGTCAGTAGTATCTACTATAGAGTCAGTAGTATTTGCACACGTGGTGGGCGGAGGGGAGATGACATCAGTGGGGGGTGACAAGCGAGGCGTGAGGTCTTGAGAAGCCCTGCGCAGCAACTGGAATTTCGGCGGCCAACCCAACAGCAAGCCTCGTGCTGGACTTGTGTGGAAGCGATAATCGCTCTGAGATGTATACGAATGGTGGATGCCAATTTGTAGATTTCAAGAAGGCCGAAAACTCAGTGGCAGGTCGACTTTGCGTCAAGTGGAAGCTGAAATTCGTTCCGTGTTAACAGGCGTTGTCGTCTCCGCCTTCACCCACGGCTGCGAGGCCTCTCTCGCCCTCCCGTCAGCTGTGAATGTCCTTTGCATTTAAAGCAAAAAAAGTCTCGCTTGTGAAGGGTGCATGCCCTTGTTTAAAAAAAAAAATCCACCCATCCGTTTGCGCAGAGGAATAAACGAAGGTTATTTGGCGGAATCAAATACGCGCTTGGTCGATGTCTCGTTTGGACCTGGAGACGGGTTTGTAAATTGTAAAAACAAAAACGGAACGAACTTGGTAAGGATAACGATGACTTTCTCTCGTCCCGTGACCGAAATCGGTGGGAATCGCGCGCGATGTCGTCGGAGATCATCAGATGTCAGATCTCCCCGAAGCCAAGCGGAGTTGAGCCTGGATCGTGCTCACCTGGTGGGCAGCAAACTACAGTGCGGAATTATCTATTGTTGTACTACACTTCTGGGCTCCCCGTGTCTACGCTCCCCACCTTCGCCAACCCACGCTGTCGAGTGTGGTGAAGCACCGTCAAATGTTTCCCACAAGTGACTGACCTCATCCAGCAGCGGATTGACGAAAGGGCCGTGCGTGTGCATGGAAATGCGCACGCACGACCAACATCTGCCTCCGTTAAATTTCGAGTTAAAGCTTTCGTGACTGCAGGGATTCATCTTCTTGGTTCTTTCGGTAAAGTCACGTAGAAGGGAAGTAATAAAATAATAAAAATAAAACATAATAAAATAATTCTCACGACGTTTCGGCCACAACGCAAGCAGCCGTCCTCAGGTGAAGACCAGGTCTGTCGGGGAGACACATTCAGACGCTGTTTCCCCGACAGACCTGGTCTTCACCTGAGGACGGCTGCTTGCGTTGTGGCCGAAACGTCGTCATAATTATTTTATTATATTATATTTTTATTATTTTATTACTTCCCTTCTACGTGACTTTACCGAATGAACCAAGAAGATCTGCCTCCGTTCTTGGGAGCCCCCCGATAGCGGCGTCGTTAAATCACTTTGATGATGACGACGACGATAACGATGGATTTTGTGCCGCCCAATTGTAGGGGCACGGCAGACATGGCAGAGCGGGTGCCGATGGAGACGTTGACAATGAACGCGAAGGTGCGCTCAGCTCAACTGCCTGGTTCCTGGCGTGCGCGCGTGTGTATGTGTGTGTATGTATGTGTGTGTATGTATGTGTGTGTAAGTGTATGTATGTGTATGTGTGTGTAAGTGTGTGTAAGTGTATGTATGTGTGTGTATGTGTGTACGTGTGTGTATGTGTGTGTATGTTTATGTATGCGTGTATGTATGTGTGTGTATGTGTGTACGTGTGTGTATGTGTGTGTATGTTTATGTATGTGTGTCTGTGTGTGTGTATGTATGTGTGTGTATGTGTATGCATGTGTGTCTGTGTGTGTGTATGTATGTATGTGTGTATGTGTATATATGTGTGTATGAGACAAAGGCGGTCGGGCGTGGTGCTGGCCACCCACCCCCTCGTGTACCGTTCTGGCCTTCATATGTGCTCGCTAACAGCACTTGCCCCTACAGTCTATCAAACCTATACGGGGGATCTTTGTCTTTGTATGTGCATGTATGTGTGTATGTGTATGCATGTTGTGTGTGTTGGGGGGGGGGGACTGATCCCGAATAAAACGAAGCACCGCGTGAACGGACTCTGGAAGCGGACCCCAACAGCGCAGAGTCACATTTGTTTTGTTAGCGTGAGACCTCGCGATTTCAATCAGGATAGGTGTCGCTTTGGTCGAAATAAAATCCAGGCAAAGGTGGGCGGGGGCGGGAAATCTTCTCGAGGTTCCAGTCATTTCAGTAATGCGGCTTTGCCAATTAGCGCCCTTTCGCTAGAAGGTCCCTCCGATTTAGGGAAATCTTGAAAGCGGATGCTAATTCGAGCCCCCCCCCCCCAAAAAAAAAGGACACTCATCTCCCTTACGGTTATTACCGGCAAGCAGTTAGCCCGGGCGGGATTTGATTGCGTCGATAGGAAATGTATGCCTGTCAATTATAGCGACGTGCACAAAAAAGGCGACTTTGTAATTTTGTGGAAAGGTCCCTTTTAAGTTTCCAGGCACGCTTGCGTGTCAAAACCTCATCCCGACAGGCCGAGTGATTAAGAGTCGGGACGTGGGGTGCACTTTAAAATGTGCATTTATCCGAGGCGTGCGTATGTGTGCGTGTGTGTGTGAGCCTTCAACACTTCACGTGACCTCAAAGTGCACCTAGCCTGGCACAACGTGCACTGTGGTGACATGATCGTAAATTAGTGGCGAATGACGGCTGTTGTGGTTCGGAAGATCACAAAGACGGTCTCGTATGGTGTCGGCCTTCATAGTAGGGCTGAACGATTTGGGGAAAATATCTAAATTTCGAGTTAAAGCTTTCGTGACTGCAGGGATTCATCTTCTTGGTTCTTTCGGTAAAGTCACGTAGAAGGGAAGTAATAAAATAATGCTACCCCTATCCCCTCCCTTTGATGCTGCTAATCCTGCATAATGCACGGGCATAATATGACTTTGAAACCCCCCACCCACCTCCTACGCATTTCACAAGTAGTACTAATCACATACCTGCATTTACCATAAATATGCTAAATTCCTCTTGATATGCAATTTTTTTGTCAAGGCGCCCTTCCCCCCTTCCAACCCAGCTTAAATATACGCTCCAAACGTGGTGGTGTTTCATTCAGACGCTGTCTCCCCGACAGACCTGGTCTTCACCTGAGGACGGCTGCTTGCGTTGTGGCCGAAACGTCGTGAGACTTATTGTTATATTTTATTTTATTATTTTATTACTTCCCTTCTACGTGACTTTACCGAAAGAACCAAAAAGATGAAAATATCTAATTTCGATTTCTTTTCACAGATATTGCGATTTGATTTGCGATGAAACATTTTAAAAGTCAAGCTTCAGTTCAATATTGACTGTGTAATAGATTTAAAACATGTGATGGAGCATTACCACATGATACCATCAAAATATGAACTGCTCTATATATTCTAATGCAAGGATGAGAACTTTCAAGATATGAATTGCTTCCAAACATATATTTATTAAAATGTTTTAATTGAAATAGAACAATCACACACAGAACAATTGTTAAGTTAAATAAATAAAGTTACAAGCATACAAAATTAAACAATTCCAATAAGAAAGTAACAGGACTTTTGAAATCGCAGCCATCGCGATTAGCTAATCGCATTCTTTCAAATTGCGATTTCGATTTTAAATCGATTCATCGTTCAGCCCTGCTTCATAGGCGCGCACTAACAGCACGTGCCCCAACAGCCTGCAGGGAAATAGGGGGGGGGGGGTCTTTGTGCGTAGCCTGCAGGGCAATGGGGGGGGTCGGTGGCTCGCACGTACCGCGCTGCGAACTCCGTGAGCTGAGTTTGATAATTGCTTATGCTTCAAAAGGTATAGAAAATGGCTATGATTACCCACAAACGTTGCTTTTGTGACCAGGACTTGATGCGAAGGAGTGACACAAATGCACACCGCGTTTTCTCGTTGAAAATCGGTACATTTCAAAATATCACTGTCCTGGTCACAAAATAAAAGTTTGTGGGGAATAATAGCCATTTTTTGTACTTTTGAGGCATAAGCAATTGGAAAATAACACATACTACCCAGGAATACAAAATATATAAATGTTTTTGTTACACAGTGTGACCACAACACACGCTCGTGCACTGTGACGCCCTCCATAGATGCTCGCGAACAGCATCCCCCCCCCACCACGGTAGCTTGTGTGGGCCATATATTTTAGTGTACAATGTCTTGATACCACCCTTGAGTGGAGGTGATATTACACTTCAAATAAATATGGTTTATTACGGGGGATCCGTCTAGAAAAAGTGATGGTGGTTATTGTTGTTGTTGCTGTTGTTACGGTGGTGGTGGTAGCAGCAATAATGATTGTCACGAGGGTTGGTTATTATGGCGACTTTATAGGGGGCGAGGGGGGGGCATCTTCGTCCTTGCACGAGGCGAGTTATACATTCCGTGTTGGACGCGCGAATGGAACGGGCAAGCCTCGTGTTGCTTGATGGCGCGAGTGCGAGGGTCAACGTGGGGTCAGATCGTGGAGGAGAGGCACTACGGGCGGAGAGGGCATTTGGCTTCGTTCGCCCGCTGCCGTTTCTCAACATTGCCGTCCATAAATGACGTCACGCGATTTTGGACGATTTTTGACCCCCCCCCCTCCCGTCGTCACACGGCGTCATAAAAAGCCAGAACCCCCTCCCTCAAATATGACGTCACTAAGCTCTGCATGTCCCCACCCAAAATAAAACATGATTCAAACCGCTTTAAACTATTGTCATTATAGTGCGTATTTAATGTGGCGCTGCACTCTGATGTTGTAGGAGAAAACATTTATTAAAAAGTCTATTTAATTAAGTAGAACGTGTTGTCTATATTTATTTAAAGTTGCGCATTTTGATGTGACGTCACATTTCTCGACCCCCCCCCCCTAGGTGCGTGACGTAATTTATGGACGGCCCCTTACCAGACTGTAGGGGCAAGTGCTGTTAGCGAGCACCTATGAAGGCCGCAACGGTACACGAGGGGGATGGGTGGCCAGCACCACGCCCAACCGCCTTTGTCTCCCCAGTGGCGATGTTTACACACCGCACCGGGTACTCATTTGAGGCTGAGTCAACCTAGGGGAGGCCCAGGACCATTGACCCACCACCACCACCACCACACCACGTGCCTCGCACAGAGGCTGGATTAACGTGGGGGCTTTCGGCGGCGGCCCGAATTCGTCGAATGTTTTTTGTTTGTTGTAAAGCGGCCCCAAAAAATAAATTACTTTTCGCTTTCATCGGTATGTGTTTGTCAACGCGACGTTAGACATGAAAGCGACGAACCGGTGGGGGGATGGGGGGGGGGCGCACACTGCGTCTCAACGATCAACACAAACACACGCCGAGTGTATGACAGTGGCTGCCCCCCTACAGTCTGTTAAGGCTATACGGGGGATCTTTCGATTTAAAGCTTTCGTGACTGCAGGGATTCCTCTTCTTGGTTCTTTCGGTAAAGTCACGTAGAAGGGAAATAAGAAAATACTAAAAATAAAACACAATACATTTTTAATTTTATTAAGTTGTATTTTTATTATTTTATTTTTATTATTTCATTATTTCCCTTCTACGTGACTTTACCGAAAGAACCGTGTAGCGGCGAGCGCGCTGCGTTAGGAATCTGAAGAGCCGAGTTCGATTACCGCTCAACACCGGCAGTGACGATTATCTGAACCCGTCCTGTGCCTCTCCTAGGCCGACTCAACCTCAATTGAGTACCTGGTGCGGTGTGTAGTAAATATCGTCAATGGGGAGACAAAGGCGGCCAGGCGTGGTGCTGGTTACCCACCCCCTCGTGTGCCATGCCGGCCTTTATAGGTGCACGCTAACAACACTGGCCCCAACAGTCTGTTAAGGCTATTCGTGGGATCTTTGTTTTTGCCCCTGTGATCGAGAAATAAACGAAAAACGATTAACTATTTTTTTTATTTTACCAGCTATGTAGCTCTTTTTCCGAAGCGACCTGGCTACAAACGGTAGCTCAACGAAGTGGCTTATCACGTGGACATGTAAAGCTAAACGCGTGTTTCTAAATGTGGAGGGGAAAACCGGAGGAACAATCCACGTGACCGCGGGGAGAGAGACACGCAAACTCCAAATATACAACAGGCAAGGTAGTTAACATGTCGCCACCGACTCGCCTACACAAATAGAGGGAGGGACAAGGGAACGGAAGGGAAGAGAATGGAGACAGGGAATAATAATGATATATGGAAAGGAATAGGGGGATGGTTGTACCACAACACCGTAGCACTGTGACACAACGAAGAGGCATTGATTCATGTTTAATTAAAGCCGTAGCATTTCCCGTGCATCACCACCAGCCGTGGTGGCGAAATTAAACAGTCCAGTTCATTTAAACTTTGGATTGAGCTTCGCGAGTCGTATCTCACATTTCAAAAACCAGAATTGAAATAGAAACGGGCAGCGTTGGTGGTGGTGGCGTTGGTGGTGGTGGCGGTGGTGGTAGTGGCGGTGGTGGTGGCGGTGGTGGTAGTGGCGGTGGTGGCGGTGGTGGTAGTGGTGGCGGTGGTGGCGGCGGTGGCGGTGGTGGTAGTGGCGGTGGTGGCGGTGGTGGTGGCGGCGTTGGTGGCGGTGGTGGTGGTGGCGGTGAAACGCTCACGGGAAGGGGAATGAATTAAAGGAGAGGGCCCCGCTAACATTGCATGGTGGCCCAAAAGACAGAACACAGGGTTATTATATTTTAACGAATTACACAGGGTTATTAAATTTACTTTAACAAATGTTCAAATTGACTTCTATTAATATTAATGCACGCATGAATTATCTTTTGGAATTAATTTCGGATTCTTTTTTCAAAGATTACAGCTCCCTTCTTTAGCGTAAAACAAAACGAAATGAACTCGTTTGTCTTTCGCCAATTTTCTTTCCATTTTTAATTTCACATGAAAAGGAAAAAAAAAGATAAAATAGATATCGGCTTCAAGAATAAACAATAAAGATGTGTAAATGGCAGTGTTAATATTTTAAAGAACCATGTGTCCTGACTTTTGCGCCACCATGTATATAAACCGGACCAGTTTTCTTGTTCTCAGTCAATGTTGCTGATATTACGCGCTCCCAGAAGGCCGTGGGGCCGATGGTTTTGTAAAAAAAAAACTTATTTTCTTATGTGGATACACGAATATACGAGGAAGACATTGTCTGCTTATCTTCACTGTTATTTAGATTCTCTACAACGACGCGAATTATAATTTTGAATAACATGTTGTATAACTAGGACCGGCATTTTAATGGGATGGTGTTTGCCTATTACATCTGGACGTTCACCAGCATTGCTTCCAGCGAGCCTGACTCTGCTGATGAAGTCCTCGATGTCGAAACTGGTCCAGTTCGCTTGCACTGAAACGATTGCTGCCGAAATTATAATCACATTCTAGATTTGAAGCTTTCGTGACTGCAGGGATTCGTATTCTTAGGTTTTTTCGGTAAAGTCACGTAGGTAAAAAATGAAAATTAATAAAAGTAAAATAAAAAAATAAAATAAAAATCACGACGTTTCGGAGGCAACACAAGCTCCCGTCTTCAGGTGGAACCGTCACAACACGACAGCTGTATCAAGTAAATGAGAGATTGCAAGAGATACCACTCCGTATATATAATGGTTGAGGGGGGGGGCCAGGAACGTCCCACTTTTTATTATTATGGTAAGGTGCGGCTTGAGACTACGGCTGGACTGTATAACAAATGACTGAGCCTCTATTATGGTGAGGTGCGGCTTGAGACTACGGCTAGCCTACATAACAAAATGCTGCAAATGAGACCGATAATCACACCCAAAAGTCTGCAGGGCAGATGCCACACATCAAGGGCGCGTATTAACTGCCTATCTCCCTTTCTGCTCGGGTTCATTTCCAAGCCAAACGCATCACACACACGCGCTCACATCACGGGCAAGCCCCTGCTAGCTCATTCCTCCAAGCGGAAGCAGCTGGTTGTCAGCTGACACAAAGTTCGCAGCCGAATTCCACCGCTGGAGTTGGCAGCAGTTTGTGTTGTGGGCCACCGCATCAGTGCAACTGCAGAGTTACTCGGCAGCCCAGTGCCAGAATTCCAGCCTTCGCAGGGAAGGGTCACGGGCAAGGCTGCGTTCATTCATCACGCCCTCCCCAACCTCGGTAGACGCCGCGTGAGTGGATGGCACACAGTACCACGAGGTAGTTGGAAGGCACACACACACAGACACACGATGATCAGGGGTCGTTGCATTATCCGGAAATCAAAGGCAGCGTGAGGGCAAGCGGAACACACATTCCGGACAGACGCAAAACACATTGGATTTGAATTTTTTTATTTGGTGCCACGGCTTTTTTTAAACATGAGAAACTAAACAAACCTTTTATAGCCATCCAGTGTTTTTTGTGGATTATAATTTTTTTTGTACGCAGTGATATATTCCATCGGCCTGCATTTTACCCACGGTCTTTATAAAAAAAAAACATGGTCATGAGAGCAAAGCTCTCTGCTCGGCCTCATATCCGTGTTGTAAAGTGGATTTACTCTCCAACACAGCGGCGGTACTGAAGTAGTAAACTAACTGGCGCGTTGTTTTACGTGAGAAATCTTACTGGCCGTGTCGGGTGGTGGAGGGTTACGACCCATTTATACTTACGCGATCTAACCCAAAAACCTTTGTCATGAGTGTCTTATCTATTTTAAAAGGAGACATTTTAAGTGGCTTTAGAATTTTTTAAACGGTGTATTGTGTAGATATGTTAATGCAAAAATATGACATCAATACTCAGTCGGTTAAAACCTCGGCGAGCGAGACTAAAAGGGATTAACACCAGTCCAGTAAGCTCAAAAGTGCGGTTAGTTGCTACGACAATGAACATCTACTGGATGTATTGCTAATAACACTCCACACCATGTATGTATAACATTACAAACGCATCCGCAATACATTTTACATGCATTTATTCGAATGTAAAATGTGTTAAGAGCCCGAGAAAATCCACGTTCGGATGTCACAAATTGTTTTTCAATTAAATTTCACCGTGATAGATCGTATTTGTACGCAAAATAGTTTTGGCTAAAGAGAGGTAGCATTATGGAGAAATGGGGGTGGGGGGTGGGGTGGAAATAACCCAATGAAAATGCATCTATAACGTATTTTAGCAGTGATGTTTGGCATGAAAGATGTATTGTTAAAAGAGATGTACACGTGACACGCGAACATCATGGCATCGTTAAGGAGGAGCCAGGCACAATAACTTACATTAAAGAGGAAGTAATCTTCTTCTTGATGTGATACATTTCTCATAGGAAATGCATTAACGTGACGTTAAATTGCATTTCAGGCCAAATTATTTCATTAAAAAATATATATAATGTGACCGAGAAAATGGGTAAGGAGGGAGGTGGGGGAAACGAAAATGGATGGAAAGTTAATCGGTTAATCTGCATCCAAAATGCACTGTAAGCCACCATCGTGGCATTAAAATATTAAAAACGAGAGCGGTGCTGAAGATTCTTTAAAGTATTCTTGGCTCTTTCGGTAAAGTCACGTAGAAGGGAAATAATAAAATAATATAAATATAAAAAAAAATTTCTCACGACGTTTCGACTGCAACACAAGCAATCATCATCAGGTGTGAAATCCACAGCAATCCACAGCAAGAAAATGTCAAATTTTATTGCTGTGGATTTCACACCTGATGACGATTGCTTGTGTTGCAGTCGAAACGTCGTGAGAATTTTTGTTTTATATTTATATTATTTTATTATTTCCCTTCTACGTGACTTTACCGAAAGAACCAAGAATATGAATCCCTGCAGTCACGAAAGCTTCAAATCAAAATTCTTTAGAGTGTTAGAAACGCCGCTTAAAAAAAAATAATATCGACTTTCCATATGTATTTTTTTACTGAAACAACGAAATATTACATTTACCGAGGAAGTAAACCACTTAAAAAAAACTTTTTCCCACTCACATTTTATGAAAATTTTACCCTCAACAAATTCCTCTGAACAATCTATGCAATGATTTATTCCAGCCTTAGGCAAGATTAGTCTGGCGCAGTCCTGAGGCCTTGCAGATCACTCTTACTCCTCTGGTTAAACGCCGCATAGCCCTGCTGGAGCCAACGTGTTCGATAATGTGGAATTCTGGGAAGTAAAACAAAAAAAAACCCTTCTGCCGTGTGTAATCGTAGCCAGTTATGAGTGGGAGAGGGGAAAATATTCTTGAAATGGTCAGTCCGAGTGGCGGGGGGGGGATAATCAATGTCAATCCTACACTGCTGGACAAAAATAACCCCTCCACTAGCAATCAAACTGGCCCTTGCTCAATCCCAGTTAGAGATCATAATTATAATCATGAAATGTAACTACTCATCTCTGTACTCATTGGGAGGGGCGGTATCATGTAATAATAACAATCAAATAAACAACGCTGTTCTATACCGCGATTGGCACGAGGTCTCATCGCGCATCACGCGAAGCTGAACTTACGGAGGAAATCCTACAAAAGCAGGCGCGTTTTTAAATCCTTTATATTAAGTTCGCTTGCTTGCTTAGGACCGTGCAAATCTTTCGGTCGTTTTTAACCCACTTACCGTGATCCAATCGAGCTGACATTTTCCACACAGACTCGTTGTGCGTGACAATTAATGTTCGTGAAACTTTTTTTCCAAAATTTTACACTTTTTAGGACAAAAATATTATATTTAATTACCAATTGCTTAATGGTGCAATGCAATCATCTGACCCATAGGTGGCAGCCATCTCAAGCCAGAGGACGAGAGGACTCTAGCCGCCACGCATATAAAGGATTTCTAGTGAAAAACTTTATTTTACGGGTTATACTTATTAGAAGACGACATTTGAACGCAAAACAATTGTAGACGACTCGGAGGCTGGTGACAGCGGCAGCCAGAGAGAGGGGAGACGGTCGATTGTAGGGCCACGAGAAGGATTGTGGCTGACTGTAGCATGTTCAATGATGCGCTATCATCAGCAACAATAATTGCCGATATCCAAATATATATTTGGCGGGGGGTGTGGGGGAGATAGGTGCCCAACGTCTCTTGTTCGCTTCCCCCCCCCCCCCAGAAATTTGGCGACAAATGGGAGTCCTTGACGATGTGGTGTATGAAGGAATTCGCACGGAACTCGTACGGGTCTCGCTTTGTCTCACGGCAACCGTGCGTCAAACGCACGCACAGCGCAGCGCAGCGCGCACAGACAGCACACAGACAGCGCGCACAGACAGCACACAGACAGCACACAGACAGCGCACACAGACAGCACGCCGCACAGCGCGCACAGACAGCACACAGACAGCGCGCACAGACAGCACACAGACAGCACACAGACAGCACGCCGCACAGCGCAGCGCGCACAGACAGCACACAGACAGCACGCCGCACAGCGCAGCGCGCACAGACAGCACACAGACAGCACACAGACAGCACGCCGCACAGCGCAGCGCGCACAGACAGCGCACACAGACAGCACACAGACAGCGCACACAGACAGCGCGCACAGACAGCACACAGACAGCACACAGACAGCGCACACAGACAGCACACAGACAGCACACAGACAGCACACAGACAGCACACTGACAGCACACAGACAGCACGCCGCACAGCGCAGCGCGCACAGACAGCGCGCACAGACAGCACACAGACAGCGCACACAGACAGCACACAGACAGCACGCCGCACAGCGCAGCGCGCACAGACAGCACACAGACAGCACGCTGCACAGCACAGCGCGCACAGACAGCACACAGACAGCACGCTGCACAGCACAGCGCGCACAGACAGCACACAGACAGCACGCTGCACAGCACAGCGCGCACAGACAGCACACAGACAGCGCGCACAGACAGCACACAGACAGCACGCTGCACAGCACAGCGCGCACAGACAGCACACAGACAGCGCGCACAGACAGCACACTGACAGCACGCACAGCACAGCACACAGACAGCACACAGACAGCACACAGACAGCACGCTGCACAGCACAGCGCGCACAGACAGCACACTGACAGCACGCACAGCACAGCACACAGACAGCACACAGACAGCACGCTGCACAGCACAGCGCGCACAGACAGCACACAGACAGCACGCAGACAGCACGCTGCACAGCACAGCACGCACAGACAGCACACAGACAGCACGCAGACAGCACGCTGCACAGCACAGCACGCACAGACAGCACACAGACAGCACACAGACAGCACGTACAGCACAGCACAGCGCAGCACCTGCAACCTCCAGCTCCCGACGCCCGCTCCACAGACCCGGTCAAGGCACCCAAACAAGAAATATCCTCTCCTCTCTCTTTTGTATTTAAGAACTTGCATCTTGGAATCCCTGCCTCACTTGATGCAGCAAATCTGGCTGTGACGGTCCCACCTGATGACGGAGACTTGTGTTGCCTCCGAAACGTCGCGATTTTTATTATTTTATTTTTTATTAATTTAAATTTCATTTTTTTTACCTACGTGACTTTACCGAAAAAACTAAGAGTATATACTCTCCTCTCTCCGCGGGAGCTTCTGCCGGTCTGCTTCTGGAGCAAATCGGCCGCGACCAATGGATTGGTCGGCACTTTACGGGGGAACAAAGACACCAAACGCCGTCGCCCACTCCAAAGCCAATTTCACGAGCGCGTGGGGGGGGGGCAAACACCGGATTAGAGTGCACGCGGGAGGCTTGGTGTGCGCGGCGGAGATAGGCGGAGTGCGATCGTCTTGAGGCGCGCTAATCATTCCCCTGGGCGGAAAGGCGCCGCTAAACGGCACATCATGTCTACCGGATATATGCTTTCATTTTTTTTGGTTGTTTTTTTCTTCCCACCCCCCGCCCCATATTCCTCCCACAGCCTTCGCGGCCATTGCAAGCAAACATTTTTGTGATCTAGTAATAAGAGACTGTTGTGTACAAAACTTGTGTGTTGCGGCTTGCTTTTATTGTGTGTCTCTCTCTCCCGTATTTGACACATTTTCACTCCGGTTGACGAACGTCTGGCGACGTTTCCGGCGGTTATAATGTCACCGTGAAAGATTAGCTTTCAGCCGAGAGCAAGCGTTTGTTTTGGTCTTTCGGAGGAAATTAGTAAAGCCGGCCTTTGCTTCACATTTCTGGTGCTGTGAACACGAAAATGCCACCGAACAAGACGCTTCAATTTTAATGAACGCGTTACGGGCAGCGACGAGCTTACTTTGATCGTTAGGACAACTGTGCAAAACAAAAAAAGATTCGTAGGCTCGTTAGATTCCGCCGGTCTAAATGTAGATTCCGATTCATACTGGTAGGAACCTCTTGGTTACACCAGCCCACAGGGGATTATTGTGTCCGTCCGTCGTGCAGAGAGGGGCTGGGTGGGGAGAGAGGGGCTAGGTGGGGAGGGGGGGAGGGGAGGGTGGGGAGGGGCTGGGTGGGAAGGGTGGGGAGGGGCTGGGTGGGGAAGGTGGGGCTGGGTAGGGAGGGGCTGGTCACCCCGTGGTGCCCTTATTAAACGCAACGTTTAACCTACTCACGCCGGCGTGTGCCCGCCCTCACAGTCGGGCATATTTGCGGAATACACCACGCCGCCGTTGACCCTGGCCATTGACCGAGCAACCCAACGTTCCTACCAGCTCCCTCCGCAGGACAATGTGTTTTAAAGCAGCACAAGCTTTTGACGCGAATCTACAGCGAGTGTAAACAGAGCGCATGCTCAACCGTCCATCGGGCGGACACCCGGTGGTGGGTGTTGGGGTAGTGATCGGACAGCGCCCGAAGCAACCTACCCCATACCTACCGATATATATGCAAAAAAGATGTAACTACACTTATTTGGACCATCTTATTTGACAGACAACTATTACAGGTTACTGATAGACAGCCAGTTTTGTTTTACCAGGTTTATTTTTTTTATTTTTTCACACTTTTGTTATGTAGGCTAGGCGTTAGTCACAAACCGCACCTCTCCATAACAAAGGCTCAGTCTTTTGTTATGCAGTCTATTCTTAGTCTTAAGCCTCCCCTTACCATATTAATAAAAAGTGTGCCTTTCCGGGCCCTTCCCCCCTCAACCATTATATATATGGAGTGGTAGCTCTTGTAATCTCTCATTTACTTGATACAGCTATCGTGCTGTGACGGTTCCACCTGAAGACGGAAGCTTGTGTTGCCTCCGAAACGTCGTGATTTTTTTATCTTTATTTCATTTTACTTTTATAAATTTAAATTTTTTACCTACGTGACTTTACCGAAAAAACCTAAGAATATGAATACTTGCAGTCACGAAAGCTTCAAATCTACCTACCGATATACTTCCCCGAGTAAGGGGAAAATGTCCTCGCCAAGAGCACGGACGATCTGAATGTCATGGATTGGCTCTGCCCCACGCTCACTTGCAAGTCAACGCGTTACAGTGTCACGTTGTTCCCTCGTTATTCGCGAGGGATACCTTCCAGAGAAGCACGTGAATAGAAACATTTTCGCGGATAATTAAATTGGCCTACGAAAACCTATCTTTTTTGAACGAATTACTTTAAATAAATGCACAAGCTATTAAACACATGTTAATTATCACAACAATACAAATTAAATTCATTATTCTATGAGATCTCTTTTAGCAGTGGCAAAATATAGTAGTAGGTTTTTACCCTTTTAAACTGGTACAAAACTGACACCTTTATACAAGGCATCATGTTTGCAATAACCACAACACAAGTAGTGAAAAAAGCAAACAAAAAGAAGCAACTCTGATAATGATATTGCAAACATGATGCCTTGAATAAAGGTGTCAGTTTTGTACCAGTTTAAAAGGGTAAAAACCTACTACTAAATTCATTATTATTAAGTTAATAAAAAAGTGCAAGTATTAAATTATAGTTTACAAATTAAATTATCTCATCGCTTTTTCTCTCTCTCTCGCGATGTGGTTCGCCGACAGCCAGAACAGTGGATAGCCAAGTTTCGCGAACGACGAGGGGAAACGTTGGAGCTCCTGAGACCGCATGCACAAGTGCACACACACGTGTAAACACGCGTGTGCGTGCATGCCCAGCATGTGGACCGCAGATGGTGGATTTGGCTGGAGACTATTTAACGCGCTCTTGCCAGACATGTAAATGTGACCTCGTTTGTGTCGACGAGCCGCCAGATGTGAGCTTGTTCATAAACTTCGCCCCACCACATTTTTGGGGGGGGGGGGTCAGGGTTTACAGAACTGACATTTGGGCCGGTCTCTACAGGCGAAACCAAACCATGAGACTTTTTTTGCCAGTATCAAAGCGTGACAAATAAGAATAGGTTTTACCCTTTCAGGTCTTCAGATGTTGAAACACCAAACAGATATATTTTGCAAGGAATCAAGTCTGCATCAACCACGCGAACTTGTAAGGAACATGGAAACACACATGCTCTGATAATAATAATATATGCATTGTGTTTTGAAGGTCCCATAATACAGTTGCTCACCCCGAGTCTATAAATGCTCTGATAGTGCATTTGTCTTTGTTTTAATTTGGGAGCTTTCTTGACTGCAGGAATTATTCTTTGGTTCTTTTCGGTTAAGTCACGTCTAAAAATAAAATAATAAGTTATTTAATTTTCGTGTGCCTGTATACTCCTCTCTATGTGTGCCGTTGTGATGTCTGTCTGCTTGTATGTCGGTCTATAGTTTTCTAGTTAGATTTTTGTTGCTATTTCTTTTATGCCTGATGATGATTGCTTGTGTTGCAATCGAAACGTCGTAATGTGTTGTTTTATTTTGATTTATTATTTTATTTTTAGACGTGACTTAACCGAAAAGAACCAAAGAATTTGTCTTTGTTGTGTACGCCTTTTGACATTCTCTGTTCTGACACTGGTGAGACTAGGCCATAAAGAAGGTTGTCTCTGGTGGAGGCCAATCAGTTTCAAAGGCAACGCATACATTATCAGAGCGTGCTTGTTTATGCATGTCCACCACAGGTACGTGCCGTTAATGCAGACTTGATTCCCTGCAAAAGGTTTCTATTTGGTGATTAAACATCTGAACGTTTGATTGCCAGAAATGGTAAGACCGACTCGTGCGTGTTTTAAATACAAAACCAGCTGTGGTTGAGATGGACACTTGTATTCTTGGATCTTTCGGTAAAGTCACGTCGAAGGGAAAAAATAAAACTACAATTCTCACGACGTTTCGGCCCCAACACAAGCATGTTTGTTGGCATGAGGACGGCTGCTTGTGTTGTGGCCGGAACGTCGTGAGAATTTTATTTTTTATTATTTCCCTTCTACGTGACTTTAGCGAAAGATCCAATAATACAATCCCTGCAGTCACGAAAGCTTTAAATCGAGATGTATACTTGAATTCGAGTAACCCGGGTGGGTTAAAAGTAGTTACCGCAGCTCTGCTATTTGCTCAGAAGCATCCCTCCTGCCACTGGGCATGAACGCCACTCTCAATTCAAGGATGTCCCCAGACTCGGTGACCTTGTTTCATAAATGCAGGTTGTGGCGGTGAGGTGGCAGCGTTGGTTTGGCATATGAAATATCATCCGGGGAAACAGCGCAAACCACACAGCTTGTGATCATCAGGCAGCGAGCGTGGCGAGAGAGGAAGGGGTGGGGGCTTTGAGGTCACTAAGCCTGGCAATGTGTCGCTACGAGACCCCGTCCATCATCGCGAAATTAGTTTTTTTTCTTGTTGCGCTGCGCCGGATCTCGCCTGTCACAGCACTGCGATGCAATCGACGGCCGTTGCGGGCGGCTCTCGAACGACACGAGAGGCAACATCGGTGCCTCCCGTCCGCGCGACGGAACGCGTCCCGGCCTCGCCTGCAAATCGCCCGCGTCTGCACCAACCGAGGAAAGGATGGCAGACCGCGCATTGAAATAGTTTTCTAATGGCCACTGCGGCAGAAACTTGGGTGTTATGTAATTGGCCAACTGCCTTAAACAGGGCCCTGCGAGCTGGAATTTAACTAGGCAATGGAACGAAAAGCGGCGTATAACTTTGACTGTGAGAATGCAAATAAGGCAAGGGATTTCATGGAGGAGCAGGATAAGAAACTTGGAATTTCAAGTGGCACATTTTCAGTGGCGGATCACATTGAAGGTTGGTTTACCGACCTTCAAGGTCTTAGAAAAAACTAAGAGTATGAATCAGGGACCGGTTCATTTGCAAGACCATTACCCCTACCGCTCTGCTGGCGAGGGGTCGGTGGAGGTTCTTCACCCCACGACCCGCTCCACTCTGCTGGCGAGGGGTCGGATGTTCGCAGGATCCGATTGAAGAATTTGGGTGCTCGTGCTTATGAATTTGTGGCTCCTACACGATAAAGATCTCTGCCGTCGTATCTTATTTGATATTTACATAGAAAAACTTCACTCAAGAACAGAATTATTTTTTATGACAGGGGCGTGCAAGGGTTGAGGAATGAGTGGCCCTAACAGAGATGACATGGGGGCCGTGAAAGGGCTACAGGGAGGGACGGGAAGGAGTGGAGGGGCAAGGAGAGTGAAGAGGATGAGCATTGGAGAAGAGGTGAGGCTTTTAGAGGATCGGAAGGTTGAGTGGGACTGCTGAATTTAAAGGGGCAGTGCCGAGTCTATGGTGCAGTGTTGAGTCTATGGTGCAATGTTGAGTCTATGGTGCAGTGCTGAGTCTGTGGTGCAGTGCGGAGTCTATGGTGCAGTGCTGAGTCTATGGTGCAGTGCTGAGTCTATGGTGCAGTGCTGAGTCTATGGTGCAGTGCTGAGTCTGTGGTGCAGTGCGGAGTCTATGGTGCAGTGCTGAGTCTATGGGCAGTGCTGAGTCTATGGTGCAGTGCTGAGTCTATGGTGCAGTGCTGAGTCTATGGTGCAGTGTTGAGTCTATGGTGCAGTGCCGAGTCGATGGTGCAGTGCTGAGTCTGTGGTGCAGTGTCGAGTCGATGGTGCAGTGCCGAGTCTGTGGTGCAGTGCTGAGTCTGTGGTGCAGTGCTGGGTCGGTGGTGCAGTGCTGGGTCGGTGGTGCAGTGCGGAGTCTATGGTGCAGTCCTGAGTCTATGGTGCAATGCTGAGTCTATAGGCAGTGTTGAGTCTATGGTGCAGTGTTGAGTCTGTGGTGCAGTGCTGAGTCTGTGGTGCAGTGCTGAGTCGGTGATGCAGTGCTGAGTCTATGGTGCAGTGCTGAGTCTATGGTGCAGTGCCGAGTCTACGGTGCAGTGCTGAGTCAATGGTGCAGTGTTGAGTCTATGGTGCAGTGCTGAGTCTATGGTGCAGTGCTGAGTCTATGGTGCAGTGCTGAGTCTATGGTGCAGTGTTGAGTCTATAGTTGCAATGTTGAGTCTATGGTGCAGTGCTGAGTCTATGATGCAGTGCTGAGTCTATGGTGCAGTGTTGAGTCTATGGTGCAGTGTTGAGTCTATGGTGCAGTGCTGAGTCTATGGTGCAGTGCTGAGTCTATGGTGCAGTGTTGAGTCTATAGTGCAATGTTGAGTCTATGGTGCAGTGCTGCTCAATGTACAGGGGAAGTTGATTCCAATGGAGTGGTGCAATGAGGAAGAAGGAACAGAGATTGGGCATAGGGAGGAGGGACAGAGAGAGAAGATTGAGAACGCTGAGCACGAGCGGAGGGGACATGGAAAGAGATGAGGCGAGATATGGAGAGTGGTCTCATGATCCACCTTTATTCCCTCGAGGGCAGTCGTGTTCGACTTCAATTACGATTTTGTTTAAAGCAGCTACGCTTTACGAATTGCACTTTTTTTTTTGCAAACGAATACACGCACTGCAGTGTGGCAAATTTTAATCAGCAAAGAAGTTGCGATGGTTGAGACACGCTCGTGGGACGGGGGAGGGGGAAAGCTGCCGAGACGGGGTTTGGAGTGGCTCCCAGAGGTCAGAAACCAAAGATCCAAAACCAGACGGTGGACTAAGATGTATCTCTGTTGAACTTCTTTCGCATCCCCCGCTGAACACAAAAAGCAGTTCTAAAGAAATTCGTTTTCGATCTAGAAGACTTAAAAGTGCATAACTCCATTGGCGTTCACCAACATCGGAAGAGCGTTCCAGACGGCTGCAGAATCGCTTCTGAAAGCACGTGATGCGGTGACCGTCTTTGTTCGATGGGCAGCCAAAATCCGCTTGCTACTGCGAGGACGACCGGAGTTTGCGCGATGGAGGTTTATGCTCCTTGACAAGACCAGGAAGGTGCCGTGGTTCATCTGCGGCAAGCACTTTGTGCGTAACGAGTGCGAAGTCACGCGTCGGCTCTGCAACGATGGATTGAGCGGAAGGTGAGGTGTGGTGTCATCAACAGCATTGGGCTAGATGTCATCTTGACCACAACCCTGACCTGACGAGGGAGTGCAGCGGGGGGCAGCCTGACCACACCACCCGCCCCCCCCCCACAGCTACCCTGCTGTCGTCATCAAAATCCAAATGCCGCAAGTTTCAGGACGACTCGCGCACGGATAAAATCACGCTGTGGACGAAGACAAGTTGAAAACAGGAGAGATGTACGCCCTGAAGGCTGCAATCGAACGCTCGGGTCACGAACACAGCATGGGACAGTCCTCCCCCGATCGACCCCCTTCAGATCCGAGGATGAAGCCGCGAGGCGTGGAGAGAGCTCCCTATTGTGGCACACGATAAACAGTGGAATTACAGCGGTGCCGCGTGCCAGCGCAAATAAAACACTCGTGGTGGTTGGTGGTGGTGGGGAGGGGGAGTGAGGTCATCGTCTCTGAAGCCTGCGATCCGCGGCAGGGATCCATTCTGCTGCCAAATACATTGTTTGCCAAGGGCTCTTTTACTCTGATTGAGGCCAGGAGGGGTTGGGACGGATAAAAAAACATAAAAGAAAAACGAAACGCATGAAATGGGGACCCCAATTTGAACAAAAAAAGCATTTGCGCTTCAGCCCCAAAACAAATCTATTGCAGTTTAAGACATTTACACCCATGTCTACTCGTAGAATATAATATAATGGAATACACGTGCGCAGTCGTTAATGCGGACAAGCCGTCCGCATTTGAAGAGTTTGGTTGAACGTTAATGCAACGTTATTTGCCAAGATTATCGGGCGGTGGGTGGCCAAGGCTGAGCGCTAACAAAGCCCCCCACGCCGCCGTCTCTCCAAACTCTGACCCACAATCTGTACTCGCGGGGATTTGTTCCCGAAAAGGCGCATGAGCCACAGAAAAGCGACGGGTTTGGTGAATGCAAAGCAGCTGCCTGGAGGGGAAAAAGAAGTAGGCGAGCGAAGAGCAGTGAGCTTGGCGAAGGAGAGAAGAGGTTACGCAATGTTGTGTTTAATTTTTACCGCACCGATGAACGGAGCAAGCAGTTCAAACTTTAAACAATAAAACTTTTTAAATTTTTTACCAGGTAAGGACCACTGAGATATGCAACTCTTTTTCAGACACAACCTGGCTATCACAAATGATCGCTCAACCAGGTGGCTTTACTTCGTGTGGACGTTAATAACAGCCACATACTCTAAACGCGTGTTTCTAGATGTGGAGGGGGGGGGGAAACGCGAGGACCCGGGGGAAAATCCACACGACCACGGGGAAGAGAGAACATGCAAACCCCAAATACACAGCAGGCGTCAGGGTCGGGGTTGAACCTACGACCTCCTGCACACCAGGCGAGGTAGTAAACATCTCGCCACCGCAACTACGTGGGGTTGTCACGGTGCGGACTGATCACGGGGTGGGTTGGCGTGGGGGGGGGGAGAGAATGTCTTCCCAGTGCCGGAAGAGCGGCGAGCAACATTGAGTCGGATGTTGACCCTCGCCTGCTTACCAGATGAAGACATAGCGTGGCGCCCGGTGGTGAGGTTACTTCTTCAAATCCACGCAGGTACAATGTTACCTCCGCACGCCGTCGCGCGCGCTTGCGGACAATCTGCCGGGAGGTTGCGGTGCCAGGTCAACGTCGTACTCTTAGGTTTTTTCGGTAAAGTCACGTAGGTAAAAAATTTAATAAAAATTAATAAAAGTAAAAGGGGCTGTTTCTTCGTGACCTGCTTTTCTGCTTCTACCATCTACATAACAAAGGATCAGTCCCATTAGCAGCAGCCGCACCTTAACAACTCTGGCACCTCCCAGCTCAACCAGTCTACACAACAAAGGCTCTTTCCTAGCAGCAGCCTTAGCCGCACCAACCTTACCATAATAAAAAAACTCCGATCCAGGGGCCTACCTTGGCTCCTCCCCCCTCAACCAGTATATATACAAGGTCGGGTCTCTTGGAATATCTCTTTACTTGATACAGCAATCGTGCTGTGACGGTTCCACTTGAAGACTGAAGCTTGTGTTGCCTCCGAAACGTCGTGATTTTTTATTTTACTTTTATTAATTAAAATTTTATTTTTTACCTACGTGACTTTTCCGAAAAAACCTAAGAGTATGAATCCTTGCAGTCACGAAACCTTCAAATCTAGAATTAAGTCAACGTCGTGTTAACAAGCGGGGGAGCGGGGACGTCCGTCGGACACTCTCCGAGATTAAAGGGGGAGCGTGCTGGGCATTGTGGGCTACGATGGGCGCAGGCCCCGCTCGGAAAGAAACCCTTTTAAGAAAACTTCTTTCGAAAATCACCGCATTCAACATTCCACAATTGATTTCCCTCTCTGTCTTGGCGGCATCAAATACTCTTGAAAAAAAAATAAAAGCTGTCCATATAAAACGTGATCGACGGAATATATTGATAAAAGTGTAAAAGAGCACAAAGGGATGTAAAATAAATTGATGTCCGAGTCTTTGAATAGCACTCTTGGAAAAGGACTATATCCTTTGTAGTGCCTAATCATCTGCGCTTTGATTAACAACATTTTCTTTAACATTGTTAGAATGTTGTGCTGACCATGAAGTCATGCTGACGAGGAACAATAGCGGGTCGTTCTGTGTACTTCCGCAGAAATCCAAAATCCTCTCGCGCCGTAGAAATTTTGTATGAAAGTGTCTACAAAACAAGGTTCAACCGCAAATTGATGAAAACAGAAGTGCAGGTTTGTGTTTGTTTTGTGCAATGAAATAAGACCAACTGAACCGTGCAGCACTGAAATGGATCTCAATTTTGCAGTCTGGCCCAAAAAAAACAAAATCATCACCGCGATTATCTGGGGCACTCCCTCCACACTTTCAATCGGTGTTTTATCATCACCACGTGTTCCATTTGACCGATGGTGAAGCTAACCCGAATCTCATCTGTTACGATCCCCCGTTGGGATCAAAGGTTGGGATCAAAGGGAGTGTACAAAAAATGAAAGCCTGATATTATCCAAAACAAGTAAATGGATAAAAAAAAACACAGCAAACGCTGTGCATCCTTCCTATGGCTCGAAAGCTCATCTGTGCTGCTCCTCCCATAGCTTTTCTCACCCTTCTCCGCGTTGTAAAATTTTAAACGCTGTCGGATTTTATTCGTTGTCTTTAGATGGGGGGGGGGGCGCGTTACTTCCAGCTGGGTGCCGAAGCGCACCGATGTGTCTGTACGGCTCTGCTCAGCCGGATGGATTAACGCGAGCTGGCAACAACGTATAAATGTGTCTTATACATATTCTTGGTTCTTTCGGTAAAGTCAGGTAGATAGAAAAACATTTTTTTGAAAATATAAAAGCAAAAAACCATAATAAAAATAGTAAAAAATAAAATAAAAAAATTATAAAAACAAAAAACCCACGGGTCTTATAATTAAACTTTTTGTTTTTTTTGGTGGGTGCGTTGGCGGGCGGCACTGGCGGTCGGCCGCGGGTCGCTCGTTCGACAATAAAATTGTTACAGTCAGCGGTTGGAAGATTAACAGTTCCATCACTTTGAAAAAAAAAATGCCGAGCAGGAGAAAAAGTCTCCCTCCCCCCCGTACTGAATAACTTGAGCAACGACTCCTAATAATTGTCCAGATCAGTGTAAAAACTAAAAAAATAATTTAATGCAGTCAAAAAAACACACGCATATGTGTACACAAATATCTCACGCATAAACTTCAGCATAATTTTGGGGGAAGTTCTGTTAGCGAGCACCTATGAAGGCCAGCATGGCACACGAGGGTGGAGGGGGGTGACCAGCATCACTCCCGACCGCCTTTGTATCCCCAGTGGGCGATGTTTGCGCTTGAAACCGAATCGACCGAGTGGAGGCCCAGTACTGGTTCAGATAATCGTCATTGGTGTTGCAGATGTGTGTGTGTAGATGTGTGGGGAATCGTAATGGTTTGTGCGCTGGCACTACGTTGCTTGGTGACTTTGATTCGTCAAACGGGTTCTTAACGCAGCGAGCCAACCGCTTTGCTTTTCCGCTCCCCAGAGTGTGTATGTATGCATGTGTACACAGACACAGGAATCCCCTGTTAGGTACTAGAGAGCGAGGGAGGGAAATTCCGTTCGTGAGTGTAATGTTAAGCCTTTGAGAGACTGGGTGGGCAGCAAAAAAATCATGCCCATTCACATTTATCCTCAGTACTGACGCCAGCACAAGCCTCGTTCCGTATCAAATTAAAGGCCAAATTCGAACTAACCAAGGACAAACCAGATTCAAACAACCATTTGCCACTCATTTTGATCACCATGGCCGAGACTTGAACTCTACACGCAACGCGATAACCACGACGCGACAAAGAGGGCTGCCCCCATTTGGACATCACGGGCCATTGGATTAAGTGCTGTTAAGTGTCCACAAGGGGATGGTGTTGCCAGTAACAAACCCGGCGACCTACGTTTGCCCAGAGCTGATGTTTACCTAAGCACACTTTAGATGTCCCCATTTCATGTTAAGTTGACCTAGGAGAAGTTTTGGATGTCACCGATGAGTTTGGCCACGAATCAAAGTCACCAAGAAACGTAGCGCCAGCGCACAAACCATTGCACTTCCCCACACATCTACACACACACAACATCTACAACGTTATCAAACTCTAATGACTAGACATTTCAATGAGGAAATCTTTAAAAAAATATTCCTTCCGCTCACAACACAGCAAGTGAATCGCGCATGTAAGAACTGATTGATGACAATTCATGTAAACGATATGCAAATGTCACATTTGAGCTAACGGAGCAAAATACGACTGCTCAAACAAGACAAAATGGAGAAACAACAGAGACGGACCATGTTTTTCTTTCTTTGTTTCTTGAATCGAAGAGCGATCCAGAATCTCGACAAATCGCCGAATAAGTAAGAGACACTGAATAGTTTACGCACCCAGTGAAAGACAATTTTTCCACATCATACCCCCCCCCATTCAAAGTCCCAATGGTAAACATTGTGGCCAGAATGCCAATCGGTGTTGGACCCGGTGACAAGCCTGAGGTGTGATGCGCGATGGTCCTATCGCTCTGACCAAGCTCCACGTCTCGGTGGGGGGGATGGGATTTGGCGGCACGCGTGAGCGTGCGAGCGTTCGCGACAGCAGTCACAGCTCTTGCTGCAGTTCCGTCAAGGCGGCCGTGAGACGCCGTATCTTCTCCTCCGTGGACTTCTTGCCGCTGGCTGTCTCGCGTAGCAAAGCGCGCATCTCCTCCTCCACCCTCTGGACCTGTGAGAGAGAGAGGGGGGGAAAAAAACACCCCCCAAAAAACACAGGGATGACAAATCATGGGTACCGTAATTACGCCACCACTACCATAACTGTACAGCGCCACTTTTATTAACCTAACTCGTTATATTCCTGGTTCTTTCGGTAAAGTCACGTAAAAGGGAAAAAAAACATTCCCTTCTACGTGACTTAATAATAAGAATTTATTTTTATTTTATTATTTCCCTTCTACGTGACTTCACCAAAAGAACCAATAATATGAATCCCTGCAGTCACGAAAGCTTTAAATCAAAATCTAACTCGTTATCCCAAACACCGTCATCTAATGTACAATTGTATAATTGCTGTAAAACGCCTTGGAGGGAGGCATTATATAAATCTACATAGGATGAAATTCTGCAACGATTACCAACACGCATTTGTCTGCGGAAGCGTTCAGCGATATTACCGTGACGTTCCGTGCCGCACAACGAAATAAAGTCACATGACGTGTGACGTCATGAGATGAGACAGGATTGATGACGGTTTGTTTTTGATATAGGGATCCTGTACACCAGGGTATCTCAGAGCAATTTACATCACATTTCATCTTCAACATTTGACAGGGCGCTTCCCCCAGTGGCAGCTCTCTCTCTGTGAGCAACAGGGTGACCCCTGGCCTGCAATCGGGCATTCGTCTGCCAGTAGGGGGCGATGATTGCGATGTACAGTCCCAATTGAGCAATTAACAGTTCATTTTCGAGTTGGGAAAATTTGGAGGTCACAAGTATCGAGGTCAAGGGGAGGCCTGGCACGTGAAATCATTGCCTTTGCAGAAAAGGCGAGTTCTTTTCGAGCTAGTCTTTTTATCAGCAAGTTTTAGGCAACCTCTTGATCCATTCGGCCAGTTTTACACAGGCAAAGTTTCCTAATGGTAACGACCACTGGTTTTCGTGACCCACCGCTACAGACAGACAGACGGACAGGTCTCATGCATCAACGCATTCAACCAAAGTTGGAAAGCGTACAAAAATAATTTCCCAACACGCGGAGACGGCACGGAGGTGTGACGGCGTTGGCAGCTGTTGGCTTGAATCGCCGCGGCTGTCCCCAGCGTAGGAGGCGGCGAGTCAAAGGCGTTCCTCACACGCGCATTATGCATCTTGCGTCGGATGCCTGCGCAATCCATCGGGGTGGAGGTCGGGATTGGTGGATCGTGGTTCTCGATTCATGTGCTGGCCCAAAGTTCCACTCGGAGATAAAAAAATTAACCCGTAAAAACAAAGTTTTTCACTATAAATCCTTTATATGCGTGGCATCGGTTTTATTTTATTATTCATTTCTGTTTTTCTTGAGTAAGAGTTTCATTTTTATCACATTGGTATTTTAAATTAAATATGAAATATTTTTTTTCCTAAAAAGTGGAAAATTTTGGAAAAAAATTTTCACGAAAATAAATTGTCACGCACAACGAGTCTGTGTGCAAAATGTCAGCTCGATTGGATCACGGGAAGTGGGTTAAAAAACGACCGAAAGATTTGCACGGTCGTAAGCGCGCAAGCAAGTGAACTTAATATAAAGGATTTAAAAAGGCGGCCGTGAGGCAGCCACGTGTCTCCTCCTCCTCCGTGGACTTCTCACCGCCGACCGTCTCACGCATCAAAGGGCGGCCATCTCCTCCTACGCGCATCGCCCGCCTCCTTTTTTGTTTTGCGTTTAGTTTGTTGTCCTTCCCCGGTACCTCTGATTAGCACGGCTGGCTACGTACGGTGCCGAAAGAAGTTCAACATACTTACATATACACACACACACACGCGGTCTCGGCGGCTGAACGGGGGGGAGGGGGGGGGCGGTCGTACCGAGAGATTGGCGGCCTCCACCTGGCGCTGTCTGTCTGTGGACACGAGCGCCAGCTCGGCCTGGTGTGCGGCGTGGGCGCTCTCCAGCTGCCGCCGGAAGGCGTCATCGGCCTCACGGAGCTTGTCAAGGGCCGCCCTGGCGACCGCGAAAAGTACCGCGTAGAAACATTTACGTGTGCAGTCAACTGTCAATTGCCTGGATACTCTCGGTTCGAACACAGGCTGCGATCAAACCGGGCTCCCGAGTGTAGCGCGGTGATGGTCACAGTCTGGACACCCAAGGACTGCACAAATACCCATCGCGATTCGTTTCGTTTCACACTTAATGTGGCCAAGGTGCTGCTTCCATAATGAAAAATATTGGTTTCACCATCACGTGACTCTCAGTGGCGGAGCGTGTTGGAGAGTGCTGCTCCCTACTTGTGAGGAGCGGAAGTCACTTAACGGGATCTCACAGGTAGGTCTGTGATATCCGCTTCCATCAAAGGGTCGCACTGCTCTGCTTCCTTCTTCTAAGACACAAGTCCCCCACGTGTGTGCGGTCGGATTGCTCAGATTTCCTCCGTCCATGTGCTTCTATCCTGTGCATCATCACTCGTCACGTCCACCGCCGTCCTCTTATCTCGCTCCACCGCATCCTCCCATCTCTCCCTCTCCTCCTCCTGCCCTGCACCCGTGGCGTCTCCATCCCCCAAAACCTTCTTGGTCTCTCGTCAACACGTGCCCAAACTATTTAAGCCCTACCTCCCTTGTCCTCTTAACAATATTCTTAACCACCCCTAAAGGTCTTCATTGCACCACCTTTCCTTGCACTGTGAGAGACCCAACATTGATATTTAATCTCATGGCATGGTGCCGAAAAGACTATCGAGATAAATCTGGATGAAATTATGTATATATTTTTATTATTTATGTCACTGGCAGCAAAAAAGAAAGGATCCCCCCATATAGCCTTAACATGCTGTTGGGGAAATTGCGGTAAGGGAGTAGCACCTATCAAGGCCAGCATGGCACACGAAGGGGGGGGTGGGTGGCCAGCACCACGCCCGACCACCTATGTCTTCCCAGTGGCGATGTTTACACACTGCACCAGGTACTCATTTGAGGCCGAGTCAACATAGGGGAGGCCCAGGACCGGTTCAAATAATCGTCACCGGTGTTGTCCGTGAGCGGGAATCGAACCCGGGTGGCCGGGTTCGTGGCGCAGTGAGCCGACCACGACACCACCGCTCCCCAGTACCAACCCACGCACACACGCAGGCGCACGCACGCACGCACGCACACACGCACGCACGCACGCACACACGCACACACGCAGGCGCACGCACACGCAGGCGCACGCACACACGCACGCACGCACTCACGCACACACACACACGCGCGCACACACGCACACGCACTCACGCACACACAGGCACACAGGCACATACAGGCACACACACACGCACGCACACACACACACACACACACACACGCACGCACGCACGCACACGCGCGTACTTGTGTGCTTTGATGGCCTGGTCCCTCTCCTGCTGGAGCCGAGCCTCCTTGGCGTCGAAGCCCTCCTTCATCTGCCGCACCTGGCTCTCGAGCCGCGACAGCAGCTGAGCCTTCTCGCTCCACTTGCGGTTGCTCGCCCTGCCGACCGGCGGCACAGACGCGACGGGCGTGGGGGGGGGGGGGAAGAGGAGACGCAGTGAACACGGCGAACTTCGAACTCCGACGGACTTGCGTTTGGCAGCGCCGATCCGGGGCGGGCGGTGGGGGGGGGTGCCGAGCGGATTTTCCTCCCGTCTGCTTGTGGGAATTAAATGCCTCCTCGTGATAGCGTTCCTATCGCTATGACCAAATCACCCGCAACATGCACAAACACCGCCAACCCCCCCCCCCCCTCCCCGATCTCGCCAGACCTGGGAAGGTAAGCAGGAACAGAGCCTGGGTAGTGTTTGGATGGGACCCACTGCCATGCATTTAGTAGATTGTTATAGGCATCTGTGGGGCTACGTATGTATGTTGAACTTCTTTCGTGCTTATCGGAGGTTGTGGGCAGCATCGGGCGCAGCGTGCCCAACATCCATCGTTGCACTCTATTGGTATTGATAATAATCATTTATTTATCCGGATGTACCACGCTGAGTGGCAGGAGGGTCTTGCTGTGACACTGGGGTTTTTATTTTAAGATCTTTTTGAGCCAATTGATGACTGCTCATACGCGCGAGAGAAAACCGGAGCGCCGGGAAACGACCACTTGTCCGTTTCCGCTTTTTAGCTTTCCTCAAGCCGAAAGTTGACCACTAGAATGGACTGGCCTATGGCACCGGGCTCTGTCTTCAGCAGGACAGGTTTCCCTCGCCCCATGCCGGTTCGCTTTGTGCGATTTCGCGTCTATGCGGTCAACCTATTTCTACGCAAAAAATCGCTATATCGTGCGTTTTGAGTTCACTCTACACGGAGCTATGCGGGTCGGACATGGGACGACATTTTGAGTGTACTGTGTGTAGTGTGTGTGTGTGCTGTGTGTGTACTGTGTGTAGTGTGTGTGTGTGCTGTGTGTGTAGTATGTGTGTACTGTGTGTGCGTGCTGTGTGTGTGCGTGCTGTGTTTGTACGTGACTCGGCAGGCTGTCTCTTCGCGCGGTTTCGATTTGTGTGCCCTTTTGTTGGCACAAAGCAGCAGAATGGTGCTGAATGCAACCACATTAGCAAATGCAACTTTGATCCTTACCCGTGTATCGACAGTTACATTTGAATGTGCAATGTTACCGAGGGACTACTCTGTGTGTCGTCTTGTTGTGTTGCTGCCTTGCCCAAGCTTGCATTATGTGTGGGAAAAATCGGCAGGAATGCATGTACTTGTGCGATTTTTACTCGCGTAATTTATTTATTGAAAGGCTTCATTTATTTTTCGTGACCTGCTCACCTTTTCCCCGTTGTCGCTGCTGCTGTAAGTCGCTGAAAACTCCCGACGCCTACTGGACCATCAGTGAAAAAGAGGAGCTTCGCAGCTCAAATCGGATTCCTCCTCCTGTCGAAATAAAGGTTTCCCTCGATTCCGGAACGCATCCTCCGATGGAAAAACCTGCACTTGCGAGTTGTCCGGCACGCAGCCCCTTGTCCACACAACGGCACCGTCAATCCAAGCTCCCCTGGGTCCGAGCGTTGAGGGCGCCACGGTGATGAGATGTGAACTACCTCGCCTGGTATACACAGGAGGTCGCGGGTTCGATCCCGGCCCTGTCGCCTGGAAATTTGGAGTTTGCGTGTTCTTCCCGTGGCCGCGTGGATTTTTCTCCGGGTCCTCCGGTTTTTCCCCCCCACATTTAGAATCAACGTCACGCGTTCAGAGAGGATTTGGCTGCTCGAAATGTCCACGTGATAAGCCCACTTCGTCGAGTTATCATTCGCGATTGGCAGGTCGCTTCTGAAAAATAGTTGAGTTTATAGCTTAGTTTCAAGTTACCATCTTTCTCTGCCCCTGCAGCCTCCGCATTTCCGCAAAACGTGTCCCAGGAAATATCATCTCTCTCTTCTTGATCGACTCAAGGAACCTCGTTTCATCAGAAATTGATTCGCTTGTCTGGCGCGGGGCTCTCCAGAGAATCCTCGGCAATGCAGAGGAGGGTACTTTCAACTCCAAGGCTTCGAGATCGTCATTTCTTCATCTTTCCCGAGCGAGGAATCCCTTGCGTCCATACAAAGCTACCCACCACACAAGCGCTTGTGTAACAATTGTAATAACAGCAGGAGCAACAACGCCCGCCCATCTAATCCAGGTAAAAATCCTCAATGATTCTCAAGGCGACTTCAGGACGGTTCTGAATTGGCGTGTTCGAACAATTCCTCTAATTATTGTTAGGGGCATGGAGGGGTTGATGAAGGGGGGTGTGTGGGAACGGGGGTGGGGGGGGGGGCGATGGGAAGGCGAGGCTTGTATGGGGTCCCCGGTGGTGTGCGTGCGAGTCGATGGGGGGGGGGGGGGAAGAGGGGGGGTGGGTGTTCCGACATGCTATCACCGCCCCCGCGTGATGGCTTGCTCGCACCCCTTGCCCGCCTGCTCGTCCGCCTGCCCGCCCGCCCGCGCGCTCGCCAGCTCACTCACTCATGCTCAAGCGTGGCCCGTCCCAGCCGGTCGCGCGCCTCCTCCAGCTCCAGCTCCAGCTGCTCCTTGCGGTCGTCCAGGCGCTCGGCGCGCTCCTGCAGCTCCCGGCCGGCGGCCGTCTGCTCCGCCAGACGCGACTCCATCTCCCGCCGGGCGGCCAGACTCTCGTCCCGCGCGCGCCGCACCGTCTCGTCCCGCTCCTGCAGGCCCTGCCGGCGTTGGGCAGGGCGGAGGGAGAGGAAAACGGACGACCGATGGGTGACCTTTCGTCAGGGCTGGCTAGGACACTATCTGGACGGGAAGTTCGATGTTGCGAGTGTGGCCAGGTGGCTCAAGAGGTCCGAGGGCTCAGCTGGAACCGCTGAGAGTTCTTGAAGGTTTCGGCGGACCTGGCAGCGACCTTGGTTTATGTGACAGGCAGTTTGACAGGAAACATCAATGTTGTTCGTGGCCGGGTGGCAAATATGGCTTTTGTGAACATCACTGTCATCAGCCACGATCAGCTGACTGCTGGATGAAGGCCTCCCCGCGCTGTTACCCCTACTAATTAAAGCGATATGGCGTAGGCCTGGTGGCTCAGAGGTCACAATGCTGAGTTGGCATCGCTAAGATCATGTGTACGATTCCACGTTTTCAGCCACCGGTGATTAACCGAGGCTCTCAAGTGCAGTGAGCTAACGACGTCAGGCACATCACTAATGACTGCACAATAAAACTCCCACCCTCGCCTTCACATCCAATTTCTCTTAGCAATTAATATAGATAAAATCCCAGCTCTGAGAATTAAAAAAATATCACGTTTCACTGTCATGCAATTCCAAACGAATTAGCACAGCAGAAAGACAACTGGGCACTGGGACTCTTGTTGTTGTGTTGCTGCCTTGCCCAAGCTTGCATTATGTGTGGGAAAAATCGGCAGGAATGCATGTGCTTGTGCGATTTGTACTCGCGTAATTTATTTATTGAAAGGCTTTATTTATTTTTCGTGACCTGCTCACGACGGGATGATGAGCTCCCAGCAGGTTCGAGTGGAGTGGGGGGGGGGGCTGCTTTTATCTCCTGGTACGCGCCGCGCCACCATTACGCACCAGATGCCGTGTCTTTCATGCTCACGACGAGTGCAGCGTCGCGGCTGTCGCAGGGGCGGCGCGCCGAGCAGAGAGACCCAGAGGCTGTCGCAACGTATGCACGGATGTGTGTATGTATGCACGGATGTGTGTATGTATGCACGGATGTGTGTATGTATGCACGTGTGTTGAACTTCTTTCGCAGCGTATGTAGCCAACCGTGTCAATCGGAGGTGCGGGGGAAGAACAACAAAATGAACACAAAAATGCAGCTCTAAAGAAATGAGTTTGTCAAGCTGGATGATATCCAAGTGCACAGCTCCAGTGGCTTCCTAATATCAGAAGGAAGAGCTTTCCAGACGGCCGCAGAAGCGCATCCGAAAGTGCACGATGCGGTGGCCGTCTTTGTTCGATGGCCGGTCAAAATCCGCTGCTGCGAGGATGACCGTAGTTAGCGTGGTGGTTTACACTCCGTGACGAGATCAGCGAGGCGTTGTGGTTCATTTGCGGTGAGAAATTTGTGTGCAACGAGCGCGGCCTTCTCACGTGTTCGTTCAGCAGCCAACGCAGCTCGGCGAGCACTGGACAGACACGGTCGGATCTTGCAGCGCCCCGTCACGGCACGCGGCTGAAGCGACGAGGGGATCAGCTCTAGCCGAGGCAATCGCGCGGTTCTACCGCGAGCAATTACTTTTGCCTTCTATTTTAAATGCTGGTTATTCCAGTTTCAGAAAAGTCACTTGATTTTTCATTTGAGCGAAGGCTTTAGAAAGCATGAAAGCGTTTTTCAAGCGTTGTTTATCCACGCATTGCTATCACAACGACAGACGATTACTGCCGACTGATTATCGCCAGTGTTGTGATAATGCTGCCACAGGGGTGAAATGGTGAGCGCACCGAGCTTGCGATTCAGAGGTTTGCCAGTTCGATCTTCCAAAATAGTGGTGCAGGTTCATTTAAATTTCAATTTAAAGCTTTCGTGACTGCAGGGATTCATCTTCTTGGTTCTTTTGGTGAAGTCACGAAGAAAGGGAAATAATAAAATAATAAAAATAAAACATAATAAAATAATTCTCACGACTTTTCATTTAGACGCTGTCTTCCCGACAGACCTGTTCTTCACCTGAGGACAGCTGCTTGCATTGTGGCCGAAACGTCGTGAAAATATTTTTATTATGTTTTATTTTTATTATTTTATTATTTCCCTTCTACGTGACTTTACCGAGAGAACCAAGAAGACAGGTTCATTTAATCACCCCTCACCTCTGTTCACCCAGCAGTATAAATGGGTAACACCATAGTTTATCTATTATAAGGCTGCGTGTGGCTATTCCCAACTCGCACTCAGAAGTCTGGCCAATGCAGAATAAATAATAAAACTAAATTGAAAAAATCCCCCTAAACAGGGCTCCCCCCCAGAGTTTTCTCGAGTAGAGGCCCTTCTGTCAGCACTGTATAAATTCACGACCATATATATCTTAAATAACAGACACATTGTAGTGCATTGTTTTAAATGCAAAGCAGTACAACTGGCAGGTATGGATGCGAGTGTACAGTTTCAAATTAACGAAGCTACGATAAAACGTTTAACCTTGTGCTTCATGAAATACGGCGCCTAATGACGAATGATGCCATCAAAAGCCTGCGCTCATAGTTTCCCGAGACAGCGCAATGCGAGGAGAAATTAACCCTTTCCGAGACATCTGCAAGTTGCAGCGTGGGTCCTGTTCACAGCTGAATCTCACAACGTGTGAGCGTTTCAGCGTTAATTTTACAGGTAGGAACAACAGTTCCACACTGCCCACCAGGGATTATTTGTCTGTCGTGCATAGCCCCTCCCAAACATGTACGCTCCCGGATTGGTTGAAGCGCGTCACGTGACCGCGAGCTCTCTGTCGTGTACGAATGCGCTGTCCAACCAAGTTCCTACCTGCCCACTCCGAAGGAACGTGTTATTTAGAGAGGCGTAGCGCCGATGTTTTTGAAGACACTGCACTCACCGCAGAGAACCGTAGCGGCACGACTGCATTGTATGACAACTGTGCCACACACCTTCACCGCATGGCCTTGTGGGAGCCGCGGTACCAATAATGCTAGAGATTTTTTTGGATTACGTTCCAATGACGTACATATATATCATCGGAACAGGAAAGGGTTAAATGAACCTTTATTTATACACCGCCTGACACCAGCCAATACGTTACCAAGGCCCGTTTAGATCATGAGGGTGTTTTAATAAAATGGGAATAAAATGAAGAGCGGTGATTCTAGCAATCGCACAAAAACAAAGATCCCACGTATAGCCTGTAACAAGCAAGTGCTGTTGTGAGCACCTATGAAGGCCGGCACAGCCCACGAGGGGGGTAAGCTGCCAACACCACACCCGGCCGCCTTTGTCTCCCTAGTGGTGATGTCTACACACCGCACCAGGTACTCATTTGAGGCTGAGTCGACCTAGCGGAAGCCCAGGACCGGTTCAGATAATCGTCACTGGTGTTGGCTGCGAGCGGGAATCGAACCCGGGTCGCCGGGTTCGTAGCGCAGCGCGCTAACCGCTACCCTGCCACACGTGCACACACGTAGTCTTTTCTCACCATGAAAAAATTATCTACATATAAGGTGTCAGTTCTGATAAAATACCGAGCAGCGTCTCTGCAATTGGCACTGCCGGCACACAGGATTAGGAGATAAATTACAGATAAATTAAAACCGGCTTTCATTGGGCCTGCAAAGAGTGTTTTAGACCCCAATACGTCATGCACACCCCGCTACAATTACAGTAATTTAAATCTGCACTAAATTTGACAAAAGGCTGCGACTGACATTCAGTGGTGGGGGTGCTAATCGAAGCCTTAGGGTCCCCCCCCCAAGCGGCTCAAGGCGTCTCCACGATTCACAAAATGAAAAAAAACCAGGTGAACTAAATATCAGCTTGAATACATATGACAACAGAAAAAAAAGAGTTGATTAACATAAACACATTAATATCTCTCACCGTTATCTTCTCTCATCAAACTCTCTTCCGTCATCTCATGTAGGAGCTTATACAGGGGGGCGCTTCAAAAAAATGTGAACACTTCCGAGAATTTGTAACACCACGAAAAATGTACCCTCCGAGCTCTGGAGACCACCTGGAGAAGATTCCAGGCACGCGTTGACAACGATGGCGAACAAGTAGAGACTCTGACTTTTTGAAGCTATTAACGTTACATTTGTTATCATGTTACAGTGTGCTATTATCCGTTCTTTTGCCATTAAAAACGATAGTCCCATATAAGTGTTATAGGGGGGAGGTGGGGAGAGGTGGGGAAGGTGGGGAGGGGGGCAGAGCCCTCAAAAGTGCCGGCACCACCGCTGCCAGCACGCGCGACGGAACGACGACCGCTAGCGGCTCAGATTTGGGGGGGGGGGGGGGGGGGTGGGGGGCCTTGCCTCCTTGAGCTTGCGGATTGTCTCCGTCTGGTCGTCCAGGATCTTGGTCTTAATCTTGAGGGCGTCCGCGTCGCGCTCCGCTTGCTTGCGCAGAGAATCCGCCTCGGCCTGGAGCGACTCAATCCTCGCCTCCATCCGCCCGCGGTCCTGGGAGAGCGCCGCTCCTGGAACATTCAACAACAAACGTGGTCAATGTAATCATCATCGTCGTCGTCGTCATCAGCATCAGCTTTGATCGACTGAGTTCTGGTTGAAGGTATCCCGCCATGTTGACGCCAAGCGGCGTCAACATGGCGACGAGATGTGAACCACCTCGCCTGGTATACAGGAGGTCGTGGGTTTGATCCCGACCCTGATGCCTGCTGTTTATTTGGAGTTGGGATGTTCTCCCCGTGATTGTGTGTATTTTTCTCCAGGTCCTCCGGTTTTTCGCTCCACATTTATAAACATGCGTTTAGAGTATCATTTTCCACACAATGGGCCACATTGTTGAGCTATCATTTTGTAGCCAGGTCGCTTCTGAAAATGGGCTGTATAGGCTCAGTGGGCCTTACCTGAAATAGTTCAGTTTAATAGTTTATCTTCTTGGTTCTTTCGGTAAAGTCACGTAGAAGGGAAATAATAAAAATAAAACATAATAAAATAATTCTCACGACGTTTCGGCCACAACGCAAGCAGCCGTCCTCAGGTGAAGACGCTGTCTCCCCAACAGATCTGGTCTTCACCTGAGGACGGCTGCTTGCATTGTGGCCGAAACGTCGTGAGAATTATTTTAGTATGTTTTATTTTTATTATTTTATTACTTCCCTTCTACGTGACTTTACCGAAAGAACCAAGAAGATGAATCCCTGCAGTCACGAAAGCTTTAAATCGAAATTGAATAGTTTAGTTTAGAGTTTCACACGGCCCGAACCTTGCTGCGCCAGCTCATGACCCCAGGCGTGCCGCTCGCTCCGCAGTCCGTCCGCCACGGACTCCAGCGCCTTGAGTTGTGACACGAGGTGCGACTTCTCCTTGCGTAGCAACTCCAGCTGCACCGTCCTCTGCTTGTCCTCCTCCGCCGCCCCGTCCAGCGCCTGCGCCTGCCTCTGCGTGACGCACGGCACGGCCACAGCGACAGTGCGCGGGCAGATTGAAAGTCGGGAGACGCAAGCCGCGATTGATTGGGTGAGAATTTTGAAAACTTTCCGGGCTAAAGGTTGAAAGGGTTCGAGTTGACTCTCCGTCCGTAGCGGGGTAGTACTACATGGCGGGGGATGGGGGAGCTGATGTACCATCGAGGCAACCCATCGGACTGACCGACAAACATAACTACAACACAGTGCAACACAACACGAAATATGTAGAGTTAGTGATTTTAGTTTTGGTTGGTCCGTATAATAAAACACAAACACACAGTATACTACACACGGTAATAGGATTACTTATTTTTTTCTTACGTATATTTGTAACGCATTTTGCAGCTTTCCAGACTTTCAGCTATGAAACAGACCAAGGTTCCCCCCCTCCCCCTCCCACCCACTATTGCTGCGGCTAGCCGGGTAAATAAAAAAAAGAATGTAATTACGCTAACAACATCAACAGAGGACGTGCGAGCCGGCGATTTGAACGCGTGACCTGCGGGTCGCGGAGCGAGGCGTTGATCGCAAGCCGCTAGGGGGGGGTGGGGATCCAATTTCACCGGCTGCGGATTACAGGTGTGCGCGCGTGCGCACGCTCACCGAAATTTGGTGTTCTTTTTTTCCCTTCCCATTCCTGTATTTTTGTCAACTGGGACACGAACGGGCTGCGCACGCAAACAGAGACATTGTACGCGGTATTTTACAACCTCCGTAATTAAAAAAAAATCGTTGGCCATTACCAAGGCGCGGGCTACGTGCTGTTTGCATCAATGCGATAAATGAAAATTGCCCAGTCTGTTGACCTATAAAATGTTTAAGGGTGAGTGGGGGGGAAGAATAAGTGAAAATGTAAGTCTTGGACATTCACAAAAGAGTTACAAAAAATACTGCTGGTCTTAACAAAAAGTCTGGGTAGTCACAGCAGTCTACCGAGCAATGCAGTAGAATTTAAAGATTTCACTTCCGAGTGTCTCAGTGCGCCGAGTCGGCACTGCCGGGAGCCTGCAAATGAAAACTCGGCAACTGATTGTGCAATGAATGGACGGCCACAGCTCAGTCTGATTGGAATGAGAGAAACAGCTCAAAATCACGGCAAGTGAGTGCGGATTATTGCCAATTGACAGGGCACCAACAGTAATAGATCTGACGTCATCGTCCGGAGCCATTATCTCGCACAAGGTGTGTACGTGCTGCTACCTGCGCGGGTCGCAAATGGAATTTTTTTTTTCTTTCCTTCGTGACACGACGCCAGTAAGCAAAGGTGACGCGTAATTTCAAAACGAAGGCGAAAATAAAAAAAATGAAAGAAAACAATAGAAAACTAAAAAATCCACTTCCATTAGCGAAATCATCCAGCACTCGCATTTGCCAGCACCCACACCAAGAACGCCCTCCCCCGCAACGCTTTACAGAATGATTTATCGTTTTCCAATGCGCATCGTCGCCCATCGGCTGCGCACTTCTGCCTGCTCGCTGCAAAGACGTCGTGGCTGCTTCTCTTTGCGCAACGATTGACCGGGGATGGTGGTGGCTTCATGGTGAGCCCCTCGCTGAGTACGCCAGCCGGTGTGTGTTTGTGTGTGTGTCGGTGTATGTGTGTGTGTCGGTGTTTGTGTGTGTATCGGTGTATGTGTGTGCGTCGGTGTTTGTGTGTGTGTCGGTGTCTGTGTGTGTCGGTGTATGTGTGTGTGTCGGTGTATGTGTGTGTGTAGGTGTGTGTGTGTGTGTCGGTGTTTGTGTGTGTGTCGGTGTATGTGTGTGTCGGTGTCTGTGTGTGTGTAGGTGTGTGTGTGTCTGTGTGTGTGTCGGTGTCTGTGTGTGTGCATGTCTGTGAGCGTGGGAAGCTGTAGTGCAGCGGTTAGCGCACTGTGCTATGAACCGGTGACACGAGTTTGAATTGACCCCGAGCATTTCTTTCCTTTTCATATTAATTTCTGTTTTAACTCAACCTTACTTAAAACAATATTAAGTTTTAGAGAATTAAATGGGGGTCACAAGACACATTCACCACCCTGTACAAATGCACACTTCACAACGTACAACAACGCACAAGCTGAAGAATTAAACGGTGAATGGTTCGAGGAACGCGATCGCTCTCTGAATGTTTTCGCGCATCAATAAAAACACCGCAAAAGGGGCCCACCTCCCCCAAATTTTCTGCCGCGCATTCAGCAAATCGGCACACAACAAAACCCAAAACGACAACAAGAACAACGCCCGGACCTCCGTCAGCCACCGAGCGGTGAAACTGCTCATCAGCTTCCTCCAGCACATATAAATATTCATGTTCTGAATTCCTCACACAATGAAGCCTTCTGGTGTATCCAACAATGAACGCACCGTGGCACTACGGACGCACCACTTACCGCGCGCGCGCCCGGCGCAAGCGTTCCGCGGACCAACCTGTGGTGGATGCGCGTCAACACGATCCCTTCGCTCACGCACCTTGATGAGCGCACCCGCCTCCTGCCTTGCCCTGGCGAGCTCCGACAGCCGCCCCTTCTGCTCCTTGACCATGACCGTGAGCTCCCGCACGAGCGTGGCGGAACGCCGCTCCTTGTCGCGCGTCGCCGCCAGCTCCGCCGTCTGCTGCGCCAGCTCGTTGGCCGCGCGATCGAACGCGAGCTTCACCTGCCGCCCAGAGTCACGGGGGCCGCGTCACCTCTCCCGCCGAGCTTCAGCCTCGATTCTCTTCGCTAATTAACGTGCCCAGGCCAGTGAAGCTCACGCACGTTGGGGTTAGCTGCCAGGCACGGTCATCGATAGAAGATCCACGATTATGCTTGCAGTACACCTGGGTGCCACGGTGGCGAGATGTTCACCACCTCTCCCGGTATACAGGAGGTTGGAGGTTCGATCCCGACCCTGACCCGTCTTTATATTTGGAGTGTGCATGCCTCTCTCACCGTGATCGTTTGGATTTTTCTCCGGGACCTCCGGTTTTTCCCTCACCATTTAGAAACGTGCGTTAAAAATAGTAATTGGCTGCAATCAATTTTCACGTAATAAGCCACTTTTTTGAGCTGTCATTTGAGGACAGGTGGTTTCTTAAATAGAGCTACGTAGCTCAGTGGGCCTTACTTGGGAAAATAAAAAAACACTAACACCTACAGCTCTTATGTCAATCCACTGCCGGATGAAAGCCCATCGCCACACCGTGCGGGTCACGGGGGTGACTTGGACATACTTCACCACACTGGTCACAGTGCGGGTCGATGAAGGTGGGGAACGTAAACATTGGACTGGAGCACATTACGGTATCACAGTGGTTATTGCCACACTGCCCATAGCTGGAAATGCAGCCCTGTAGCAGCCTACAGCACCTGTTTCATATATGGCGGGCATCCATTCAAGGCACTATCCAGGCTCAAAGCCTGCTTAGCTTCCGAGATTCAACAAAATCACCTGCATTATGGGTAATTTGATCATAAGCATACAGCAAACTGTGTGTGTGCATGACTCTACAATGTATGTAAATTATGTGAAAATGCTATGTTAATATCCCGTTTAGGCTAACAGAGCATCCGTAAGTGCTGGATCTCAAGCACATGCCATCGTGGGTGGCTCCCATAACTCGACTGTGTCTCTGCCAACTAAATCCCTCGTAAAGCCTTACCAGACTGTTGGGGCAAGTGCTGTTAGCGAGCACCGAAAAATGCCGGCTAGGCACACGAGGGGGTGGGTGGCCAGCACCACGCCACCCCCTCCTTTATCTCTCGAGCGGCGATGTTTACACACCGTACTAGGTACTTATTTGAGGCCGAGTCGACCTAGGGGAGGCCTAGGACTGGTTCAGATATAATCGGCACTGGGGTCCATGAGTGGGAATCGAACTCGGGTCCCTGGGTTCATATCACAGAACGCTAACCGCTACACTACCGCTCACCTGTCAGGCCCACGTACGCACCCACGCACGCACACGTGCGAACACACACGCACCTCCTGATAGCGCGTAGCCTCGATTGACAAGGCTGCCCGAAACTCATCCTCCAGATGGGCGTACTGCAGCGTGAGGGCCTCCACTCTGTCCTGGTGGACACGCAGCGTCTCCGCGTGCTGCTCCTCCAAGCGGGCCCGCTCGCGGTCCAACGCCTGCTTGAACTCCGGGCCGTCGAGTGGCACGCGGCTCTCTATCGCTTTTCTGGAGGGCGGCAGACGAAGTGGCGGTGAGATGTCGGCCAGGAACGTGAGATATGGCAACGGCGTGGGAAGGCTGTCTTCACTTTGTGATACTGGACATCTGTGAAACGACTGGACATACCTTTATAGCTCATCGAATTCCTCCATTTCAATATATATTCCGATTTTTATTCTAATCGGTGGACAGATCATGCCTGACGATGATGACGTGCTCATGTCAACATGCAACAAGGCTACATGCGCATTTGTAACTCTTGCAGAGCTGTGAGCCGTCACTCTGTGTTAGAGAAATTGCCCGCAGAGGGTGATATCACGGAATAATTCCTGAGATCCCTTTAAGTGGCCTATTGCCCAAGTGCTGCACATTCTCACACGCCCTGCTGTCGCGATGTGCATTGCACGGAAGTGAAACCTCGATTTTATTTTAAATACACAGAATTAGATCTTTTTCAACGTTAAATGAAAACTCAATTTAATACCATCGGGATTTTTTTCACGCAGATGTTAGTGGGACGATCAACGACCTACTGAAGAAATATTTAAACGAGACTTCTGAAAAATCCCCAATTTGCCATTTTATCATTTGCACAGTAAAGACGTACGCTTTGCAAAACCCTGCCAATAGATTGTCACATGAGGCTCGAATGGATATTTCTCATTCGCAGAACTATTATTTTGCAAAATCGATTATGGTTTTCGTGAACAGTCATTGATGAATGACCCCGAGCTACCATCTTGCGACATTTGAGAATCCAGTTTAAAATCGCGGTTGGCCGAATCCTGAATTCGACGCCAGGATCTCAGCGCCGTTGGCCGCTTGGTGAGTTCTGTGGGCAACTGCGTAAGAAATTCCCCCCAGTTTTACCATGTTTAGTGGTTGTTTCCCTGTCACAGGTTGATTCACAAACCGTACCTCTCCATAACAAAGGCTCACCCTCTTAAGCCTCACCTTACCATATTAATAAAAAGTATGCGGCCCTTGCCCCACCACCTTCTCCAACCATTATATAAACGGAGTGGTAGCTCCTGCAATCTCTCATTTACTTGATACAGCTGTCGTGGCTGTGACGGTCCCACCTGAGGACGGAAGCTTGTGTTGCCTCCGAAACGTCGTGATTTTTATTTTATTTTATTTTACTTTTTTTATGTTTTACCTACGTGACTTTACCGAAAAAACCTAAGAATATGAATCCTTGCAGTCACGAAAGCTTCAAATCTAGAATTAAATTCCCCCAAGTTCTCACGAACAAAATGTCAAGCAACCAACCACTGACCTCCGAGCCAGCTGGCCACATCTGGAGATGTGGTTTACAAGACAGCGCTGGTGGTTACCAGCGATACGGTGAGCTGAGAGAGAGCGTGACAGCAGCAACAAGGGCGACGGCGTCTATAACGGTTAAGTCTGAAGTTGAATGCACACCTCGAACTGCCGGCAGGGTCATCATTTTAATTGCACCAGCAGGATGTGACATCCACCCATTCACATGGGCTCACGGGCTCGAACAAGATAGGGAATGTACGCCCCGCTGCAAAGAAGCGTGTGTTATCCTGCAAGGTTTATGCAGGCACCTTGGGATGCGCAATATCGCACGGACAAGCTCTGGGCCACTTCTCCATGCAGGGCCGCTGCTGCTGCTGCTCCCGATATTGGGTTTTAAATTGAAAACAGCAGAGCACGATGATTTCAGCAGCGTTATCAGGGGGCAAAAAGGAACAAAATAAAGCTGCCATTGCAGTAGCTAGATTTCGTGATTTATTTATTCTTTTTTGCTTTTGCACAGGCCACATCGCGTTCGCGCACGCTCCCAATGACATATTTTAGCATCGGCAAAAGCATTTTTCATTCATATTCGAAAAAGCCGAGCAGTCGCAAAATTAAGATAATTATTTTTTCACTGATATTTTAATAGGCATCTCCAGACAGTGACTGAAAATCAGCAGGAGAAATTGAAGCGGGGCCGGGTAGGAGGCACTTGAATCACGACTCGGCGCTTTCACCATGCCATCCACGTTCACGAGTTGGGGGGGGGGGGGGGTCCCAGCAGTATTCTTAAACCTTTCCCCGTTTCCGAGATCGTCTGCAAGTTGCAGTTCCCCGTTCGCTGCTGAATCTTGGAACGCACGAGCGGCTCAGCGATAATTTTATTCAGAGAGACGTAGCGCCGTTGTTTTTGAAGACATTGTACTCTTGCCGCAGAGAACCGTAGCGATACGACCGCAACTCTATGATCTCCTTTCTCGTTAACGATGACGGAGTGTACTCTTTGGTTCTTTCGGTAAAGTCACGTAGGTATAAAAAAAAAAAATCACGACGTTTCGGGCGCAACACAAGCGTCCGTCATCAGGTGGGTCAACCACAGCAAGAAACAATTGCTGAAGTGGGCCCACTTGTGTTGTGCCTAAAACGTCGTGATTTAATTTATTTGATTTTCTACCTATGTGACTTTACCGAAAGAACCAAAGAGTATGGATCCCTGCAGTCACGAAAACTTCAAATCTAGATTGATGACAGAGTGGGTTACATCATGTACATCATCGGCAACGGGAAAGGGTTAAGAGGCCGTCAGCTCATACATGTGGAATTTCCGCGCGAGAAATTGCACGACCACCGAGCCGTGCCATGGCAATGGGCTCGTTCCGTGCGAGGTACCCCGTTTGCTTGCGTCTCCCAACAATGGTGACCGCGTGCACGCGCGCGGCACGGTTTGTCGATCCGCTGCCGGATGAGGGCCGAACCCCGCCGTGCGGGTCAGTGTAGGACGTTTAACCATCCTGCACCATGCTGGTCAGTGCAGGTTGTCGAAGGTGGGGGAGCATAGACGTGGGAGCAAGCGAGTAATGTACAATTATTAATTTTGCTGAACTGCCCTCTGCTCAAAACGTACCTCAGCAGCAGCCTACAATGCCTACTTTATAATGTAAATGGAAATTTATATTTAAAGCTTTCGTTATTGCAGGGATTCGTAATCTTGGTTCTTTCGGTAAAGTCACGTAGAAGGGAAATAATAAAATGAAAAAAATTAGCGTCCTAATTTAGGACGCTGTCTTTCCGACAGCTCTGTTTCTTCACCTGAGGACGGCTGCTTGCGTTGTGGCCGAAACGTCGTAAGAATTTTATTGTATTACGTAATATTATTATTATTTTATTATTTCTCTTCTACGTGACTTTACCGAAAAAACCAAGAATATGTCAACGAAAATGTTGATTTTACCAGGTAAGGCCCACTGAGCTATGAAGCTCATTTTCAGAAGCCACCTGGCCACAAATGATAGCTCAACAAAGTGACTTATCTCGTGGAAACTGAGAGCAGCCGAATACTCTAAACTCATGTTTCTAAACGTGGCCGGAAAAACCGTAAAAACCGGAGGACCCGGAGAAAATATTCACGCAACCACGTGGAGAACATGCGTCAGCGTCAGGATCGAACCTGTACACCAGGAGAGGTAGTTAACTTCTCGCCACCGCGGCGCCCCTACGCATGGGGGCCACCAATCCAATCCAAGCACGAATCAAAAATTCTGCTTGGCGTCCGAGATCCGACGAGATCGGGTGAGCGCATTCAGGATGATTTGATCATGACAGGTCGCTCCTTCGCCATGCAGTCTGGAACACCCCCACCCCCTGCCTATCTGCGCACAGCTGACTTTGTCCATTAGTCTGCAAGACCAGACTAATGGCCTTGCATCTATTCTCCTAATTAAGTTTATCTTTCGTCTTATCGTGAAAGAAATGCGTTGCATAGTTATTCCATGCACACAACCGCGCCACGGCATACAATGCACTTAACCCTTTCCCGTTCCGAGACGTCTGAAAGTTGCAGGGTGGGTTCCCGTTCAACGCCGTTTGTAAATTTATTTAGAGATGCGTAGCGCCGTTTGTTTTTAAAGACTATGTACTCACCGCAGAGAACTGCAGCGACACGACCGCACTTTATGAAAGCTAGCGCCAAAGTGTGCCACACGCTTCTCGCATGGCCTTGTGGCAGTCTCAGTAGGTCGGTCTCCCGGCCTGAACATGTACCGATAAAGTTATTTTATTTTATAAGGACTGATGGCGTACACGTGCGACATTGGAATGGGAAAGGGTTAACGAGCTCGCATCGCTCTCATCTCCTCCTTTGTCTCGCCGTTGTCATTTAAAATGTATCTTGTGAATGTAGCAATAACCAAAACTGTATCGGACAGCACTGCCAATCAAGATTATTGTGGTGGGTGTGATGGCGAGTTTGCTGTTACTGCTGCTGCTGATGATAATAACTGTGCCGCTCCCCTGTACCACCCCCCCACCCCCGTGGCGCTCCCCTGTCCCCACTGTCCCCCCCCCCGTGTACCACCCCCCCCCCCCTGTGCCGCTCCCCCTCGTGTGCCGCTCCCGTACCACACACCGTGCCGCATCCTTGCCGCCCCCATCCGCCACCCTCCTGCGTCAAGCCCGTGCCGCAGCGTCCCCCCCCCCCCCCCCCGGAGCCACAAACCGGTGGTCTTGCTCGCGCGCCGCCAGAAGCTCCTGCAGCTGCTGCACCTTGTCCTGCTGCTGGCGCTGCGACGCGCGCAGCAGCTCCGCCTCCCTCTGCACCGCCAGCGCCCGCATCTCCGCCGCCTGCGTCTTCTTCAGCTGCGGACGAGGGGGGTGGGGGGGACACTTCATCGTCTCTAGTCGTCGTCATCATCGTCCTCATCGACATCCATGACCTGTCTTACCGGTGGATCAAAGCAACTCCCGAACCGCCGACGTCTTCGCGGTCTCGCGAACACAACAGTCGATTTGGCTCCGGAGCACACGACCTAATTTTATGGCGCATTGCCGCCTTTGGCTGCCACTCCCGTCATTAGTCTCGTCCACCGGTCACCGTGCCTTTCCGGCGACGCGTCATGCCCAAGTCAGGTTAGCTTTTCGTAACGGTCAATGCAACGTCTCTGACTTGTGTGCGTTCTCTAATCCACGCGTTCCTTTTCCTGTCCCTGGCTGTAATTCCATAAAGCTACGAGATGGCCTGTCGGAGGCAGCGGAGCAAGTGGGGGTGTTGACTTATTTTTACAGCTTCACAAACAAACAGTGCTTTGAGGTGGCCTGTGGAAAACAGCACAGCTGGGCCATTCTGTGCATTATCATCTGCAACGCTAAACAGGCTGCAGGGAATAAAAATGTTTGCTTTGTTTAAACATTAATGTATGCGTTGGGCAATATTGTCGATTCCTCAAGTGGCAGTGTTTTCACTCAGATTTCTGTTTGACGCCAGCGCTGTACTTTGTTAATTTTAAAAAATTTCAAATTTTGATGACCCAGGGTCCCTCTTGCGAGATGACACTTTATCCCCTGGTCTCTGGCGTTGTCACCCGGTTCAAGAAAATAAACTCTAAAACACGACGCGGGCCGGCGCCAAAGCGCTCTCTCGCTCCCCGCACCTCGGCCGTCTGCTGCTGAAGCCTCTGGGCCTGCAGCCCCTCCAGGTTCTGCTCGAGCGAGCGGAGCCGCTTCTGTTGCCGCTCGTCAGCCTGCCGGGCAGCGGCCGCCTCCTGCGCCGAGCTCTCCGCTCTTCCCTGCAGCTCCGCCAGCGAGGCTCGCAGTTTCTCTTTCTCCTCGCGCTCCTTCAGCAAGCCCTGCTGGAGTCTACCAACGCACAGCAGCAACAGCGGCGGCGGTGTCAGCAAGTGGCTCTACGGTGTTTTTTTTCTTTTTCTGACCGCACCGCGCGGTGTTGGGGCGCGGCGTCCGATGTTTAAGCTTACGCGTGCCACGGCGTTTCTTCGGGGAAATTTTATTCGGGCACGTGGAGTGACAGGTGGAGTCGCATCGTAGCAAACAGAAACGCGGGCACAACCCGAAAACGCCGTCGGAGAGCTGTACGGCACGACCGCGAAAATCCGCGCGGCCGTGACGCACGAGGGTTGCACCGACCTGGGAGTTTTCTGTACCAGTCAAACTCGGCGATATTCATGAATAAACACGAACTCAATATTCGGCCGAATATGCTCTCGTGTGAATGTTTCTTCTGAATCCCCCGCCCCCCCCCCCGTCAGCTCTGATGTCCCAGAGTGAATTGTTGGCCCTTAATCATCAGCCACGTCGGCGGTGACACAGCACCTCAATTGCGAACGGGGAGGCAATTCAATTTGCAGGGGAAATAAAAATAAACGGGGCAAGACATCAAGCGCGCTGCGGAACAACAGCCGTTCCGCATTAACCAACACGAGAACGTGCGTCCCTCAATCTTCGGGGACGGCACGAGCCACCCCCCCCCCCACCCTCACCGTTCCCCATTGGCCCGACGGAACGCCCGCGCATGCCGCCGCTCAACTTGCGCAAGTGAAAAGACATCTTATTTACACATCAATTGAGAACGCTGGCCGACACGCAGGGAGGATCGACAGCGTGGATCCCCCGAGGACCCGGGTTGAGAACCCGTGTTGTAATGCAAACCGAGACTCCGCCGTTCACCCTTGACCCCCCCCCCCCCCAGCTGCTTCTGCAGCTGCTGCTGTTGCTGCCTCCCCTCCCTGCGCTCGCCACCTCTACCTGCATCTTCAAAGCATCCGCTCTCCTTCCCCCCGCGCACCCTGCGCTCCCGTCCTCTCCCAGTGACTCGGGGCAGCTGCTTTTACCTGTTGGTGACGTGTAGCGCCGTTCCATGCAGCTCCCGCTCCTGACCGGCCTGCGCTTGCAGACCTCGCAGGCGTTCCGCTAGCTCGCGGGTCGCCTGTTCCGCCTTCCAGCGCCGTTCCCTCTCCAGGTCCAGCTCCCGCACGAGCGCCTGCGTGCGTGCGGAAGACGAGGAGGAAGGGGCGGGGGCGGAGGAGGGCGAGAGAGGTGACAAGGTTGAGAGGGGCGAGCGGGGATATGCGCCCGCGAATTAGCGATGGCACTCGCGCATTTTGTAATCGATTCGTTATCGTCAAAGACGAAACACGCTCTTCAGCAGCGCGGCAGTAATTGTATGGCGAGCGTCGTTCCTCCCCGCCTGAGTGGGCCGGCTCCAAATGCAGCGTTTGCTATAACGGTGCAGTCTTTCATCATTTTAACCGATCACTGATGAAGTTCGTCCCAATCTTTCTCATTCAACGCCAAGCCAAGGGCGTCCTCCAGCATAATTCCCACACTCCCCAGGTCATTTCAGACAAAATTGAGCCCGACGTGCCTGGCTCCGTCTCAATTTCCCTTCAACGCTGGTCACCCTAACACCGCACAATCATGATTAACAACACCTAAAACGGGACTGTGCGGGGATGGCAACAACATGGGTGGCCTTCATCCAGCAGTGACTAGGCCACAGCTGCTGCTGCTGATGATGATGACGATGACAGACGAGGTTTTAGTTTTCCCCCTGCCTCCAATCGTAGAAGCGTCACGTCAAAGCGCACTTGAGAATCCGCATGACATGTCATTTCATTCACCACTCAACTATGCTGCGGAAAAACCAGCGAATTCGAAAAATCACTCGCAGAAGCCTGTCTAGTGCAAACTCTCATTTCGCTTTGCCAGGTTTCATTGACGCTTTTATCTTGATGGGGAAGCGGGGGGGGGGGGGCGCAGCGTCTGCAACCAACTTTAATTTAATCTCCCTTATAAATGGAAACTTTAAGTAAGCAATCATCTGCGGCGAAAACGAGATTTGACTTTCTTACAACTTCACCGTTTCCTGTGTAACCTATTTAGCAAACCCAAGCTCGCATTCCATTTTACACTTTCTGAAAATTTCATACGTTCTCATTCCACAGTCGCGCGCTCTCTCCCCGTAGTCACTGAAATATTTATTTTTTAATCTCCCGTCGATGCCCCAGTCTGCTTGGGTGACCTCTCCCCTTGCCCGCTTGTATGGGGACACATGCCGTGCGTAGAATACCCGCTCGTTATACAGGCCCCCACCTCCATCCGCTACACAGCGCCCCCCACCAACCAACCCCTCACCAACCGCACCCCCCCCCCCTCCCCCATGTGGGAATGGCTGATGACACTCGGCTCGCATGCTGATCAAAACAGACACGCGCAAAAATATACCGCAAAAACCCATTGGCGAAGGAATAAGCCTCAAATAAGCACAGCCATTCACCGACCGGGCGACTGTCTGGTTTTTGGCGATAAAAGTCTCACACGCTGCACGATTTGCACATCAACAAATTCAAGTGCGATCGAGTGAGCGGACTTTCTTACAAAGTTCTCACATTACTAAACGAGACGTGGCTCTGGTGAAATGGGCAAACGACGCCGCGCATTCCGCACAATCCGGGCTCGCGTCACGTGCGCACACACGTTGATGAAACTGGAATTTAAAAGTCGAAAACAAAAGTCACCGCCCACAGCCAGTGGTGAAAAATTCCACATACCTATGTCGGGAGTATATCCATAGGACAAGAACGCTTTACTTCCACACAAAGTGGTACTAATTTTATCAACACTGGAGGGATGATGGGCCGAGTGATTCCTCAACCGGCATTTAAATTCGCAACCTCTCAATTGCTAGCCGCTTGCTCTACCGCTGAGCCACCTGGCATCATGAGACCTCCTTGGCCAGTACTAAAATATGAGAATAGGTTTTCCCCCTTTTTTCTGGCAACAAAACGGGTGTTGAGATGTTAAAACACCAAACTGAAACCTTTTACAAACGGTGTTAGGACCAGAGGACATGTTTGGGACTAGGCTCAAAAGAAAGCTGTCTCTGGTGTGGACCAATCAGTTTCAAAGACAATGCAAATATTATCAGAGTATGTGTTTTGTTTGCATTCTGACCACAAGTATTGTGGTCAATGCAGACATGATTCCTTGTAAAAGGTTTCAGTTTGGTGTTTTAACATCTCAACACCTGTTTAGTTGCCAGAAAAAAGGGGAAAACCTATTCTCATATATTCTTAGGTTTTTTCGGTAAAGTCACGTAGGTAAAACATTAAAATTAATCAAAGTAAACCTCCTGGCTACCATTAAAAGGTTTGTACACGAAGCCATACAAATATACAAACACAGACATAATTTCAACCGTGATGATGGTTACAAACTGAGTAATCATTGGAAAGATGTGATTAACCATGCAAAAAAGATTTAACTACACTTATTTGGCCAATCTTATTTGACAGACAACTATTACAGGTTTACCATGTTCAGTTGTTTTTTCCTTGTCACAGGTTGAGTCACAAACCGTACCTCTCCATAACAAAGGCTCACCCTCTTAAGCCTCACCTTACCATATGAATAAAAAGTGTGCTGCACTTGCCGCTTCCCCCCCCCCTCTCCAACCATTATATAAACGGAGTGGTACTTGATACAGCTGTCGTGGCTGTGACGGTTCCACCTGAAGACGGAATATTGTGTTGCCTCCGAAACGTCGTGATTTTTATTTAATTTTACTTTCATTAATTTTAATGTTTTGCCTACGTGACTTTACCGAAAAAACCTAAGAATATGAATCCTTGCAGTCACGAAAGCTTCAAATCTAGAACTATTCTCATATCTTACATTGCAATTTCTATTCAGCACGTGTCACGAGTATTTTTCTTGTCCGGTGAATGCGCACATGCCGATTTTACTTCCACAACGTCACCCCTGATCACAGCAACTGCGAAGATGAACCTGGCGGCTCGGGGTCACGAGATAACCTTGTTTTATCATCCTGCTTTTTCTTTTCAGCTACTGAAAAGAAAAAAGAGAAAAAAAAACGGTTTTAAAGTTTAAAGATAAATGTAGTGCCAAGTTTCAGAAGCGGCTCTAACGGTCTTTGCAATCTGCACTGCCGCCGTCGCCTCTCCGGTCCTCTGCAAGCCCACTGAGGATTTGACGAATGTATATTAAGCAATAAAAATAAACAAACCGCGTGCGGGGAGCACCAGCCGGCGCCGTATTTAACATTTTATTCCATTGCCACGCCGCTACCTGGCAATGCGAGGCAATTCGGACACATTACGCGAGGCACTTAAAAACACACGCGCCCGCCTTGCAAGCCCGTGATTATACGGCCGCGGCTAACAGCCCCGAACGTCCTGCATGCATAATGAGCCATTCATACTGACGTATGTTATTTACCGCATCGTGTCACTTTTTTGCCTTCTATCAATGATCTGTAATGGAACGCGGCCATCTGTTGCCCAGTAGCACAACGGGCCAGCGCACCGCATTGTTGCTAAAGATCCTGTTACGGTTTTGGTCACATTTTGTTTTCTCAAGTTTACAATGGAGCGATACTTACAGGTGAAAGAATAATGCCGCATTGTGTTTATCCAGGAAAGTCTCGCAGAAGAGTCTCAAGACTCTGTGATTTTCAAGAGGGCAATGATCGTGAATGTTTGGCTAATCCCATGAAAGGTTTGGTTTTGGCTTTGTGTGGGAGGAAGCCGGTGCCAGGCTCAACCCTATCTTAGCCTCTGACATCTAATGAGATCGGGCAGCGTACGAACTTGCTTTGCTCATAGGCTGCAAAAGCTGCTTGTATAAAATACACTTTCGCGCCAACACAAATGAAACGAGTGCCATTTTTTCCCCCCAATTTCATTCCACACGTGATATTGGCATCATGCGACGAGACAAAATATCCGTTAGAGGAACGAGCCCATTGGTTATTGATCGATTTGCTTTTGACAGAGTGACCTTTGCACCGTAGCAGCGTCTCAGAGCACTTGATACGAGATATGCGCCTTACATCTCATCTCAAACATTGAATTTCACCCCGCCCCCACCCCCCCCGTATCAGCTGTCCCTGTATGGCACAAGGTGACTTCACGCTTACAAGCTGACGTTAGTCTGCAGTTCCTTCAAGTGATCATAATGTATCTACAAGATGCACTTTTCCCACACAGACTATTGCAAACTAATGTTCGTGCAAAAATTGCAGTCAGGCAAGCATTTGTTTATATTTGCAGTGGTGGAATTTACGCAAAATAAAGTGAAAACAAATATGTAATGTCATTTTTGTGTGTGTGTGTGTGCAGCCATTGGTGACTGGGCTTTGACCATCATTTCACTACACTTGGGAACCCAGTTTCATCAGGGATGGCGGAACCCACAATATTGAACCCAGAATATTGAACCCAGAATATTGAACCCAGAATATTGAACCCAGCATCTCGGCAGGGCCGGATCGGAGCCCTGACCCCTAGGCCACCCGACCACCTCTTGACATTTGTATTTTTTTTGACAGAAAAACAATGGAGGCCCAACACTCGAGTGAACGCAGGACTGACTTCTAATACCCCAAGTTAGCTAAAAATAATAATTATTCCTGAATGAGTGACCTTAATATTTGTTTGTACTCAAACCCCGATTGGATTGCAAGCACAACCATACGGGATATTTCTGCCGGTTATATGAAAAACGTAGCCTGTGCAAATTTTGCATAGACAGATGAAGGAGGCCATAGTAATACTCTTCTGCAGAGTGGCGGGGGGGGGGGGGGAGAAAGTCAATAAGAAATAAACGGTAAGTCTCCAGCAAAAGTGTGGGAACGAAAAAAAAGTAATGCCGCCACCATGCTCTGAATGCGACGGAAAAGATATAACGCACGTCAATATTGACAGGCCACAAGACACTTGCGGGCTCGGGGGGGGGGGGGGAGGGGCTTCTCTCGAGAGAGAGAGTGAGCGGGTCACGGGAACATTTCTTTCAGTCGCGGTGGATGCACGCGCAAGAGGCGCGTGCAGTGTTCAACGCGCTAGCGGGTGTGCGTTCGGCCGCGAGGTCCGGCCGCGTAGACCCCGGCATCACGCGAGTCAACAGAAATCAGAAGAAGCCTACGGAGCGAGCTGCAAAGACTATCGGGCAAATTCGGCAGACATACGCCAGCCGCACGAACGGCATCTGTTTGTCTGGGGGTTTTTCAAACATTGCCTGGCAAAAACAATTATTGCTGCGTGACTTTTGTTTTTTTTTTTCCTCCAGTGAAGCTGCCAAAACAATTTTATCCTTGACATTTACAAAAAAAACATTGTTAACTTTAAAAAAACCCAACGAAGGAAGCACACGCGACAGATGCCCGGATTAGGATTCTAGCGGGAAGCTGCGTTGGGGCTAGAGCTGTTGGTAAGCCTGGAGAGAGAGCATATCTGTTACATGGTCATGGGAGAGGCGGCTCATAAGCTACGTTTGGGAGAAGGGCTGAGCTCAGAGGCTATAATCTCGCCTTTGTGTTGGTGCGGCAGACAAGCCGGGAAGGCGCCTTGCATGCCTGCGCACACGCACGGCGGAAAAAAAAAAACGTTGCGTGTGCTATTTTACCCATGCCCAGTTTGATTGTGCAATGATGTAACTATTTGAACATTTTTTTTCCTATTTTACGAGGGAAGGCCCACTGAGCTATATCGTCCCTTTTTCAGAAGCACAAATGATAGTCCAATAAAGTGGCTCATCACGTGGAAATTTATAGCAGCCAAATACTCAAAACGCACGTTTCTAGATGTGGAAGGGAAAAACCGGAGGACCCAGAGAAAATTCCACGCAACTACAGGCATCATGGTCAGATTGAACCCAAGACCTCCTGCATACCAGGCAAGGCAGATAACATCTCGCCACCGCGGCACAATTGGAGAGGTGAAGGCATGAAGCCGCGATGCCTCGTTTAGGTCAAGGAGAAGCCCTGCAACGGCTTGTTCACGACGCTGCTAGCGGAAAGGCCTCCACTTGAGAGAGCTCTCGGGAGCCCTTCCACAGGATAATTGATCTATTGTCCTACACTGGCCAGATTGTCTTGGAAGAGGTGGGAGAGCACCCATCGCTTACTCCACCCCACGCGACCTCGGCGTTCTTCGGCCACCATGCATGACAAGCTTACGTGGGGGGGCTCAGCTGTGGGCAGCAGAGGGTCGTCGCGCAGAAGAGTCCTGAACATCATTACTCCCGCGTCCATGCTCGCCCACCTTCACCAACCCATGCCGACCGGCGTGTTAGGGAGCGCCTATGCAGGCCTTCACAGGCGCTCACGAACACCGCTTGCCTCGGCATTCTGTTAAGAGCCTTTGCAAGCGGGACCCTTGTGTTTGCGAGCGTGAGAGCGTGCGTGCGTGCGGTACCCTGTAGGTGGACTCCTCGGTGGACGCCGGATCGAGATGGATTGACGGGCGGCCGCGGTTCGCACGACGATCGACGCCGGCGGCTGCGGCAGAGTCGCTCGTCGCCGCCGTGACGCTCGCGTCCGAGCCAGGGCTGCTGCCCTTCCGTCTGCACTCCGCGGGATGAGTCCCCCCCACCTGGTTAATTCCCTACGTCATCATCAGCCACGAGCAAGCCACTGTTCTCTTCCCTACATAATCATCAATATCCATGAACAGTCTACTAATGCCCAATGCCTTACATCATCATCAGCCATCAACAAATGCACTGCTCAATGCCCTACATCATCATCAGCCATGAAGAATTCACTGCTCAAAGCCCTCATGGCTGCTCTCTCTCTCGATGTGCCGCATCCTTTCTCAAAGACGCCGGCGATCATAGCCTTCCTTTTAGCTCTGCGCACAATATTCACCCGGAAACTCGACGTCAGATACTCCCACAGGCGCATACAATTGTTCAAACTGCTCACGTAACGTAACTCTCCGTCCTCTTGTGCCTCTCATCTCCCCCAGTCAAAAACAAGGGCTGCACGCTTAAAATTTCCATTGATGACATTATATATATTTCTTCCCAACCTGCGAGACTTTGCCAGTTTTTGCGCACCGCCACCACCGCCGCCGGCCGTGGCCGTGGCGGTGCGCTGGCGCAGCGTCTCCGTCGGTCTCCTGCGGCTCGGCACGCGGCCTCTGCGCGCGGGGCCAGAGCACGGTTCGCTCTCCGACGTGTCGTCCACGTTCCTCTTGGCTCGCGGTCGCGCAGGGGACGAGGAAGCCGCGGCATCATTCGGAACCTAATGAATGCCATAAACAAAGACAAAGCATCACATCCGCGTAGCCTGAACAGACTGCTGGGGCAAGTGCTGTTAGCGAGCACCTATGAAGGCCGGCATAGTACACAGGGTGGTGTGGGGGTGGCCGGCACCACGCACCGATGTCGTCTCCAGTGGCGATGTTTACACACCGCACTCGGTACTTATTTGAGGGCGAGTCGACCGAGGTGAGGCCCAGGACTGGTTCAGATAACCGTCACTGGTGTTGGCCGTGAGCGGGAATCGATCTCTGGTCGCCGGGTTCGTAGCATGGCGCGCTAACCACCACTGCGCTAACCACGACACCACCACTGGCATACACACACTTGCAGACAAGGTCACCGTCAACTTTGAATCTTACCCATGTATAGATAGTTACATTTTTACGTGCAAAGCAATTGAGGGACTGCACGCTGTCTTGGTGTGGTCTGGGACTGTTATTGTTGTTTTGCTGCATTGCCCCAAGCTTGTATTTGTTGTTGACAAATCGGCAGTAATGTATGCACTTGCGCACTTTTATTATATATCTACTTGCCTTTCCGCTAGCTAGCACCGACGGCGTCTTTTTTGTATTGTTGGTACCTCATCGGATTCCTAAAGGATGAACAAAGATTTCCGATTCTTTGTACACCCTTCAGTAATCATTCCATTTCGTCCAAGTGCGCTGAATGAATACACCGCTAAGGCTGGCGCGACACACAAGGGGGGTGTTTTTTTTTTACAGTCGGCAAACCTTCTCCTGAACACCTTTTGTATCACCCATGGGCGACGTTTACACCAGGGACTCGTAAAAAAAATCCGATACACACCGGCGTACACCACGCATGCATACGCACGCGCAGGCAATAGAGAAAGAAAAAAACGTTCAGCACACTATCAGGCGAGCTACCGTATTGCGTAGGCTATTTAATTATTACCAACCATTTATTATATAGGAACATCATGCATATGAAAATTCAGTCACTCGAAAAAATAATTAAAATAATTCGTACATAGTGCCTTTCATTGTTCGTATATGTATTATATAACAATATAACTTGGGTATTAACTGGTAATATAAAAAAAAATATATGTGTGGAATGGAAATAATAGGGTTTTATTATGCTTAATGAAGCAAATATGCTTCTCCAATTTGAAATCTCATTATTTTAACATCGGATAATTCGCAAAAGTTGAACACACTAAACGCTTCCAAGTGATGAATTTCTTGCAGCGTAAACTACTTTAAAAAGAGGGGAAAAAAAGAAATTAACGCAATTGTACTGCTCTAAAATGTTCCGAGTGGATTCCTATTGTGTTAATAATGTCTTTAAAAAAAGAAACCGGAGTATAAAATAACTTTTGTTGTTGCTGTTGCAACGACAGCTCATCTCGCCGCTGGAGACCCGCACAATCGCTTCGATCAATAGGAGACTCTGCTTCAAGCGCCCTGCTTGTTTCGTTGGGAACGAGAAACGAAGAAGACTGGTTGAAAGAAACGAAACAAAAAACGCGCGAGGAGAAAACGACCGCAAAGAGTACGGACTGATAATACCGCGGCCTTTTTCGCTCCTCACGGTCGAACGTCCGTAACGAAAGTGCCAGCTTTATTAATAATAATGGCTTTGCGCGCCGTGGCCGAGCAGGCAAACAGCTGCAAACTCTCAGGTTTTTTCGCTAAAGTCACGTAGGTAAAAAAGAAAATTAGAAGTTAATAAAAGTAATAGTGGAAATAAAATAAAATAAAATATTAAATCACGACGTTTCGGAGGCAACACAAGTCTCCGTCATCAGGTGGGACCATCACAGCAAAAATTACTGCATCAAGTAAATCTAGCTGTGACGGTCCCACCTGATGACGGAGACTTGTGTTGCCTCCGAAACGTCATGATTTATTATTTTATTTCCATTATTACTTTTATTAACTTCTAATTTTATTTTTTACCTACGTGACTTTACCGAAAAAACCTGAGAGTATGAATCCTTGCGGTCACGAAAGCTTCAAATCTAGAAACAGCTGCAAACTTATTTGTTAACAACAAAGGCCCCCCCCCCACCTCCTCCCTTCCCTGCTTGCTGCTTGGCTGTGGGGGGGGGGGGCGGGAGAAAGAGAAGGTTGGAGGAGGCAACGCTTTGCCTCCTAATGAAAACGTCACTCGGAAATCCAATGGAAATGAGCGGCCGCCACGACATCCGTCGTTAAAACAACTGATGGCAAACATCCAGCCAGGTGCTTGCAGGGGGTGCGGGGGGGGGGGTCCTGCATTGGGATCAGAATCAGAATCTTGATTTAGACTGGAGGAATCCGATGAGCTATGCAGCTCTTTTTCCACAAGTGTCCTGAAGTGCTTGACGTGTGGGAAGAAACCGGAGTACCCCAGGGAAAAGCCACGCACAAGAGGTGACCCTCATGACTGCCATCTCCTGACACTGGCGCCTTGCAGCACCATGCCGTCAGCACCTGGCAAGCTTCGGCAGAGGTCGCAACCGGGTACCCGATACCCGTACCCTACCCGATACCCGGCTACCCGTACCCGGCCGGGTACGGGTACGGGTAGCCGTTTGCGACCCTGGTGCGGCCAGGTACGGGTAGACCGCGAGTCACTAGTGAGTAACCGTTTGTCACTCATTTCGGGTAGGGTACAGGTACGGGTAGGGAACGGGTACCCGTACCCGGCCGGGTACGGTTACGGGTACCCATTTGCGACCCTGGTGCGGCCGGGTACGGGTACGGGTAAGGAATCAAAACCCGTTTGCGACCTCTGAGCTTCAGTGGTCACGAAACAAGCTCCACGCAGCTTAGCGAACGAAACCATGACACAAGATCTGGTGCATTCCGCTTTTGGCAGTAGGCACTGCCTAATAAGTAGAAGGCTAGCATTATAAGGAATGGCTTCAAAACTAAAAAAATATATACGTGAGCTAACCATCTTAAGTAGCCTTACAATGATACATCAATTAATATTTATTCATAAGAGCAAGATAATTAGATGGAATTACATGTGGACGAATCGGTGGTTTTCAATTGGTATGTGTTGCATGTAAAAAGGTTCAAACAATTAAAGCTGGGATTATGCACAGCAATCATCGCCTCACATTGGCAGACAAATGCCGATTTGCAGGCCAGGTGCTGGATCACCTTGGTACCAAGAGGGACAGCTGCTGCTGGGGGTGCCCTTTAAAACACTTGAGATAAGATGCTCCAAGAGGCCCTGGCGTATAGTAGGGCGCTACATCAAAACACAATTATCATCACATGATCTTTGCAACCCACCCCCATATATAACTTGTTGACCTGCCCTGCTGGACATCTCTGAAAATAACTTTATGGCTCATTGGATTCCTCCGGTCTAAATACAGATTCTGATTCCGAGATCAGACCACTGAGCCAACACAGCTGAGATCCTGCATTTAATAAAATTGGGTTTCAGCTGTCAGTGACTCAATCGGGCTTTCAGGTGTAGCAATTTGATGGTTTCAGCCTGGTCACCATTGGCTACACAACAATAAAAAAACATCAGTAAATATGGTTTTGCACCATTGGAACCTCATTTGCCAGTAAAAATATGATAATTGTTTTTTTACCCTTCTATCTGGCAACAAAACTGACACCGTTTTACAAGGAGTCATGTTTGCATAGACCACAATACCTGCAGTCATAATGCAAAAAAAAACACAACTCTGATAATGTGGACTGTCCTTGAAGTTGATTGGTCCACACCCGAGACAGCTTTCCTTAGAGCCTAGTCTCACATGGGTTGGACTCTAAGGAAAGCTGTCTCGGGTGTGGACCAATCAACTTCAAGGACAGTGCACATTATCAGAGTTGTGTTTTTTGTTTGCATTATGACTGCAGGTATTGTGGTCTATGCAAACATCACTCCTTGTAAAAAGGTGTCAGTTTTGTTGCCAGATAGAAGGGTAAAAAAACAATTATCATGGTTTTGCACTTCAATCGGTTGAATTCTGGCCACGAGAATAAAAAATATCGGGTTGACTGTCACGTGGCAAATAATCCCTTTGGAAGACTGTTTGCGAAAGTGTCCTCCTTAATCTGTAAAGGGTACAAAGGCCACCCCCCACCCTGAAGGGTTATTTGGGAGAAATGCTGTGAACAAAAGAATAAATCCCTTACGTGGATCGTTCTCTAACTCGCGTTGCACAATGCTCCATGAGAATTCCAAATTGATTTTTCATCTCTCATCATGATGCCGATAGCAGTTAGAAGAAATTACCGTGGGGGGATTGGTGGGGCAAAATATTCAACAAATTACAGGGGGGGGAAAAAAAAAAGAGTGTAAAAAAAAAGAAAAATCGATGCAGGTATTGAATCATGACCTTGAATCGTGACAATTCACGGAATCGTCATCAGAGGGGGCGGGGTTTGGGGGACGTTTCTCCCAAATGTAAAGTGAGGGGGGGGGCAAGTGCCCAAAAAGTTTGTCTATTATATACTTTATTGGAATGAGAGAATGTTCGTGACGGATGTGGTGAGGTTTTTTTTTTTTGATGTGTGCTTGTACACCGCTGGCAGCAGAGTCCATTAATATTTTATACGACATTGAGAGGACCCCTTAAAATTAACAATGCGCGGGGCAAAGCCCAAACCACAGCAGAATGAGGCTCCCGCAGCACGCCCCGCTACACATCGCGCTCTGCTGACGGCACAGCAGTCACGCACTCGACCCCTAATGAGCGTATCAATGTATTTATTCAGCAAAGGCATTCGTGAATCTCTAGACCTTTTTTATGTTTCAAGGGACCTGCATTGACATGTTTGGGAAATTCATGTTTGTACGGAGTAGTAGGTGAAATGTGGATAAGAAAATGGGAGTACACCGAAAAAAACACTAGTCTATGCTTGTGAGAGGGGAAATCACTCAAAGGCCCACAGGGATGGGTTCATGAACCAACTTGCTGTACTGCCAATATATATCTTGGCCGTCTCGCGCCTCCTCTGAACAATAAAAATAAACTACTTTTATTTTACCACATAAGACCCATTACGTAGCTCTTTTTCAGAAGTGACCTGGCCACAAATGATAGCTCAACAAAGTGGCTCATGATGTGGAAATTTATCGCAGCCTAATACTCGAAATGCATGTTTATAAATGTGGAGGGAAAAACCGGAGGACCCGGAGAAAAATCCACGCGACCACGGGGAGTGAGACGCAAACTCCATATATACACAGCAGGCGTCAGGGTTGGGATCGAACCCACGACCTCCTGCAATACCAGGCAAGGGAGTTAACATCTCACCACTGCGGCAAGAGGCAGTGAGGAAACCACCCTTACCTGCCGTAGCAGGGTCGAGATCTGCTCTTCCAACTTCTCGATTCGCCGCTCGCTCGCTCCCCCGCCCGTCCCTGGTTCTGCCTCACTCCCGTTCGCCGCGTCTCCCTGCCCGGTGGCGCGTTGCCGTCGGTAGCACAGTGCCGTCGGCCTCTCCGTGCTCAGCGATGCACCCTGAGAACCCGCCGGGGGGGGGGGAGGGGGGGGGGGAGAAATCCATCAACCTCGCAGAGGCTCTACGACTCCCTCCCGCAGCACGTCATTCCCACATGATTTATTTCGTTCACCCAGGAAAAGAAAGTGTCACGTCTCTCATTCAGAAGGGTCCAGTCAAAGCTTTTCGCAGCAGGGGGCGAAATATGGATCCCCTCCGACGCCGGCACACAATGGCCTGCCCTTGCGAATGTCAGGGGACCTTCAATGTATGCTCGGAAGCGGAGGAGCGTAATAGTTTTATTACGGTTGATATCATAATAATAATCATCAGCGCGGCCGACGGATTTGTGCCGTGGACGTCCGCAACAAAGGCCGAACGAGCGACTGCCGGGGCCCTGTCAACGCAACCCCGATCTCTCAGAATCAGGCGTGTAGTGATTCACAAAATATGCGCACGTTATACATTGTGTTAACCACAAAACCAGCACGGTTGGCTACGTACGGGTGCAAAAGAAGTTCAACATACGTACGAACGTACGACATTCGTCACCGCCGTCACCTTCAACTTAAAGAAAAAAACACTTCTATCCTTTATCCCCTGCCCACCACACTCATGCGGTACTGCCTATCCAACCGCAAGCTCCAAAAGTTTCACCCAGAATTTCTCCTTACGACCTCTCTGGTTTGGACAAAGGATTTATTTTTTCTACGTTTCCCCCACCCCCTTTCGTAAATGGAAAAAAAATGGTCCACGATTGAAACGCGAAGTTGATAGCAAATGCGTTTGTTGTAAAGGTCTGGCTCACCTTTATCCATGTGAAAACAACCAGATCCATTTACTTTCCCTCGACCCCAGAGTGCAGACTTGCTGCCAGCTGCAATGCCTGCAACTCTTCACACCTGGTTTGGTATCGCTACAGCTTCATGTTGTATATAACGGATGGTGGCTGTTTCGAGACCACTTGTAAAGCCACTTTAGCATGGGGGTGCGGGACTTATTCCTTCCAGAGGGGCGAAAACGACTTTCATATACTGTTGGCGAGCATTAGACAAAGGTCCCCTGCATAGCCTTTAACAGACTGTTGGGGCAAGTGCTGTTCGCGAGTAGCACCTATGAAGGCCGGCATGGCACACGAGGGGGTGGGTGGCCAGCACCACACCCGGCCGCCTTTGTGTCCCTATTATAGTCACTGGTGATGGTGGTCGGGTCGTCAGGTTCGTAGAGCAGCGTGCTAATCGCTACACTAACGCTCCCCACGTTAACACAAACAGATCTCGGTCACTTCTGTTATAGCAGAGGCGAATGCAGTAACAGAAGTGATTGAGCATGCAAAAATTAAAAACAGCGGTGCCAGATTAAAAAAGAAACACTTCTCGTATCCGATTAGTGCACCCAGGATGCTTGCAATGATGGCCACACATTGTTTGAGAGTCGTGAAAATGATGATAATGATCATCATCTGCTTCGTGATGATAAAGTTGACGACTCCAATAACGATGATTAACATGAACAAATTTATAATGGCAGACAATTGCATAACGATCTAATGAGTAATTACAAAGATGATTTGATCCTTTTCTTGGTTTGGCTAAACACGGTCACTGCATCCTGCACTTTCAGATGCGCTTCTGCGGCCGTCTGAAACTCTCTTCCCCTTCCGATATTGGCAGGCCAATGGAGCTGTGCATCATGGGACCTCCTTTGCCAGTACCAAAATATGAGAATAGGTTTTCCCCTTTTTTACGGCAATAAAACAGGTGTTGAGATGTTCAAACACCAAACTGAAACCTTTTACAAGGAATCATGTCTGCATTAACCACAATACTTGTGGTCAAAATGCAAACAAAGAAACCATACTCTGAAAATATGTGCATTTTCTTTGAAACTGATTGGTCCGCACCAGAGACAGCTTTCTCTTGAGCCTAGTCTCAAACGGTGTTAGACCAGCGGACACCGTTTGAGACGAGGCTGTAAAGAAAGCTGTCTCTGGTGTGGACCAATCAGTTTGAAAGACAATGCATATATTATCAGACATGATTCCTTGTAAAAAGGTTGCAGTTTGGTGTTTTAACATCTCAACACCTGGATCTGTGCACTTTTAAATCTACATTGAAAACTCATTTCTTTAGAGCTGCCTTTTGTGTGGTTTGCTGTTCTTCCCCCGCACCTCCGATTAGCACGGTTGCCTACGTACAGTGCGAAAGAAGTTCCATATACGTACACGCAAACATAACGACGACAATAATGGCTCTGGCAATAAACGGTAAGACGCACGCGTCGCCTGACCCGCTCGACGATGCGGTCGTCATCACAATGGTCAAGGACGTCCAGGAAGTCCTCCAAATCCCGGAGCTCCGCCAGCCTCGGTCCCTCCCGAGAGCTGCTCAGCTCAGTGCCCAGGGCGTCGCGGCCGTCCAGACTTTGCAGCGAAAGGACAGCCTCAAACACACGCTCCCTGTAGCCTGCGGGGAGCACACCACGCCCGCCGGAGACGCCACTCTTCCCATCGCGTCCTGCAATTTCTCGGAAGGAAGCCGAGTGGCTACCGAGGTCTGAGCACTTTCGCCACCACTGCCGCCCGAAAGACGAGGTTCGATTCCAGGCTTTTAGCTGCCCGTGACTAAACTTGGTTCTCGAGTGCGGTGAGTTGATGGTCTCTGTCCAGTCGCCAAGGTCTGCACAAGTAACGTAACACGATCTAGGCCCGTCTCTTGGTTTGAGAAATTAATATGGGTTTGCCATATATATAAAAATGACATTCATTAATCCCCCCTTCAGCACGTGAAGGGCTCACAAGTACGTAACCACATCTATCCCTCTATTAAAGGAACGAAAAAAGAGGATTTCTCCACCAATCTGGCTGTCGCCTGATAAAGCTGGTTGTAGTTACTGACGAAACGTCGCACTCAGATTGTAAATGTTGTGGATTTGCTCTCCAACACACACCAGTGTGCTGTACTAGTGACGAATTGGCATGTTCTGTTTACGTGACAAACCTTACTAATTGGCTGTATCGGGTGGTGGCGGGTTTAACGGCACATTTATATTTACGCAATCTAACCCTCAAAAAACGATATTAGGGCTGTTAAATTTCGATTTAAAGCTTTCGTGACTGCAGGGATTCATCAATAATGGAAATAAAACATAATATTATTTTATTATTTCCCTTCTACGTGACTTTACCGATAGAACCAAGAAGATGATATTATGACTGTTTCATCATTAGAAAGTTCTTTGCCTGACCGAGCTATTAAAAACTGGAGTGCTCGATAAACAGGCTTCAATTGTAGATTTACAAATTACACGAGGCCCCCCTTAATGGGGCGAAAAAATCACGACGCAATAAAAACGTTCTGCTTACCGAGCGACACAAATGGGCAAATACGACAAAAACTATAACCACATTAACATTACCGCTATTATCTTACATCGGGCACACAGAAGGCCCGTCACACACGATTACGTGTAATTTTCAACATTCTTGATGCTTAATAGGCTGTGTTTGTTGCATCCAGCTCCATTATTAATTTACTGATGTCCCCATTGTCATCATTAAAAAAAATACAACGCCAATTGTACGTATGGCGTCTAAACGCGATACAGAATCTCAAGATGCTGTAAATGAACCCAAATGTCAAGGAGATGCGATATTTCTCGCCGCGGGTTTTGTATTTAAGCAAAACATTCCAAGCGCTTATCGCTCGTCAGCTGCTTGCCAGTTGCAAGAAGAAGAAAAAGTTGACAAAATCAGAGCCCGATTCGCGCACTGTCGAGAAAACGTTGGCCAATTATTTTTCCAACAGAGCACAATGGACAAATGCGCGGAAAATAGCGGCAAATCTGACCGCAATTACACGAAATACGAATCAGGCCCCCCTGTGTTGTATTTGATCTGTCAAGTCCGGAATAAAAAAAATAAATGAACAAAGGAACACAACAATGTTTTCAAGGTCACCGGAATATTATGGGGTGGAGTGATTCAGCTGGCTGAACAGCGGACATTTCCGAGAGGCCGGGTAATGCTGTACAGCACGGGAAGGACAAAGGTCTAAGAGGTCTTTCTCGCTCGAATATCAGAGGTATGTATGCAGTCTTTCTAGATTTGAAGCTTTCGTGACTGCAAGGATTCATACTCTTAGGTTTTTTTGGGTAAAGTCACGTAGGTAAAAAATAATAATAAAATGAAATAATAAATCACGACGTTTCGGAGGCAACACAAGTGTCCGTCTTCAGGTGGGACCGTCACAGCCAAATTTACTGTATCAAGTAAATTTACTTGATACAGTAAATTTGGCTGTGACGGTCCCACCTGAAGACGGAGACTTGTGTTGCCTCCGCAACGTCGTGATTTATTATTATTTTATTTTTATTTTTTACCTACGTGACTTTACCGAAAAAACCTAAGAGTATGTATGCATGTTTAACTTCTTTCGCGCCGTACGTAGCCAACCGTGGCTAAGCGGAGGTGCCGGGGGAAGGACAACAAACAAAACACAAAAAGCAGTTCTAAGAAAATGAGTTTCCAATCGAGATGATGTAAAAGTGCATAGCTCCAGTGGCTTCCTAATATCAGAAGGGCGTTTTAGACGGGCATCAGAAGCGCAACCTAAAGCGCCCGATGCGGTGACCGCCTTTTGTTCCGACGGGCCAGCCAAAGAGCGCTGCACGTACGCCCGGCCGACCGGCAGACGGCAATCCAAGCGGCTCACCAGTGACGCGACACACCGGGTTGGCCTGCCCGTCCTTGCGCAGCACCAGCGTGGAGAGGCAGTGCAGGCCTCCCAGTGCCGCCACCAGCGCATCCACGTCGGCCAGCCGATTGCCGTGCGCCTCCAGGTGGCTCAACTGGTAGTCTGGCCCGTGCAGATCCCGCAGGCCTGAGCCGTCAACAGACAGTGGAGAGCAATACAGTGATACCTCGGTTCACGAACGCTTCTGTTCACGAACAACTCGGTTCACGAACAGAAAAGTTCATAAAAATCTGCTCCGGTTCACGAACTCCGCTTCGGTTCACGAACCGGAGCCGCGGCCATTGTAATGCTATTTCCAGGCTGTCACGTGGTCGTGACTTCCTGTAGGAAGATCGTGGAGAGAAGAAGAGACACAGAAAGAAGTACTGTGAGTACTGTGAAGACACTTTCAGTGACTTTTTGCTTTTTGGTGTGCTTTTTAGCACATACAGTACTGTACTGTACTACTGTACTGTACAATACTGTACTTACTGTATTGTACAGTTCACCCGTTTGAATGCTTACTGAAGTCATCTCAAGCAAGGTTAGTGTTCTCTCTTTATACATTACTATACTGTACAGTACTAATGTGTATTGTAATTTGTTTCATATTTTTGTGCTTCAAAAACCAAAAAAAAAGGTCAGAACGGATTAACCGGATTTACATTGAACCCTATGGGAAAATGTGCCTCGGTTCACGAACAATTCCGTTCACGACCAGAGTCAGTTCACGAATTAAGTTCGTGAACCGAGGTATCACTGTACTCAACGAGGGCGCACGTAGGTAACCACGCAACGCTGGAGTCGAGACATCCTGGGGCCCTGACAAGTTTCGGGGCGTTTTTCCACTGGCTGATTGCTGTGCCGAGCTAGAACCAAACTGTGATACACTGGCCTCACGAGACATCTGAAGCCGACTCTGGGCCAGGCAGGACTCGGGGGTGGGGCAATTGATGTGTGTGTGTACGTACGTACGTATAACTTCTTTCGCACCGTACATGCCAACCGTGCTTATCAGCAGTGCTTTATGAAGATGACCACTTCATTCTGGCTGTGCCTTTGGCCTGTTCCTCATCTCCCCTTTGGTTGCGCATATCCGTGTGCTTAGAATGTACCGCTTTCCCAGCCTATAACTTTCACCTGATCCTAATCCACTCACGTAAACTACACATTAAAGGTCTTATTTCCAATGTTATGACCTCTCCCCCTCCCCATTGCTAATTCCCACCACTACCTCCCATTGTTTTATCAAGGACTTGGTGCTGAGCGCTTGCCATTCAATAATTCACTCACTCCCCACCACTCAACGATTTATAACAATTTGATTCAAGAATCAATAATCTCTTCGTCCTCGGATCTCACTTCTTTTTGCACAGTTTTGTTCGCCCCAATTATCTGAAACCTGATAATGGCGTAGTGTTTGCAAATAATTTTATTACAAGCTCAAAAGACGACAATGCGCAAAATTTGTGTGCGAATGTATTGCGATCGAAGAATAAACGGGTTGTCACACGCCAACCGGGCACCGAGAAAAGCTCACCGGCATTGGGTCTCAATAAATTCATCGTCATCACGTGGACTACACGAGCATCGAGCCTAAACTGCCTTGCCACCCACCAAACCTCCTCCACCACGACCCGACTCCATTAGTTACAAACACCATCAATCCTGGGCCCCTGTCTTGACTCCTTTATAATGGTAGGAACCTCCTGGTTACACCAGCCCACAGGGGATTATTGTGCCCGTCCGTCCGTCGTGCAGGGAGGGGCTGGGTGGGGAGGGAGGGGCTGGGCGGGGAGGGTGGGGAGGGGCTGGGTGGGGAGGGTGGGGCTGGGTGGGGAGGAGAGGGTGGGGAGGGGCTGGGTGGGGAGGGGCTGGGTGTGGAGGGTGGGGCTGGGTGGGGAGGGGCTGGTCACCCCGTGGTGCCCTTATAAAACTCAACGTTTAACCTACTCACGCCGGCCTGTGCCCGCCCTCAGTCGGCCATATTTGCGGAATACACCACGCCGCCGTTGACCCTGGCCATTGACCGAGCAACCAAACGTTCCTACCAGCTCCCTCCACAGGAATGTGTTTTCACCTCTATCCCCATTTGTATCCCCAACTCCTGTTGTGGGCATCTTGCTATACAAACGCGATCAGGCGCTCTCGAATGAAACGTAGAGATGTCATCATGCTCAAAGCCACCGATGCCACCACAGCTCGCGGATTCCTTTCTACGCTCCTCTGCCAGATCCCGCCATCTGCTGAACAGTGGCCATCGAACAAAGAGGGTCACTGCATCGCACGCTTCCAGATGCGCTTGCGCAGCCGTCTGGAATGCTCTTACTTCCGATATTAGGAAGCCACTGGAGCTATGCACTTTTAAATCATCGAGATTAAAAACGTATTTCTTTAGAACTGCTTTTTGTGTTAAGTTTGTGGCAACTGCTCCCCACCCCCGATTAGCACGGCTGGCTCCGTACGGTGCGAAAGAAGTTCAACATACATACAGTAAAATACGTGCCCTAACCATAGCCCATCTGGTCTTAACCAAAAAAAGGTGACTCTTGAACAAATTCGTAATTTGCGTAGAGCGGGGGCACAGAGGCTGGCGGACGGAATTATAACTCCAACGACCTGAGTTTTGATTCCTGGGACACAGCCGACATTAGTAGGCAGTGACAATTGAAACACTCATTCATCTTACCCCCCCCACCCCCCATCACCGATCGCCTTCGGCGACCCGCACCCACTGTCAAGGTCAAAGCAGTGTCAAACACTCCCCATAATCGGCACGGCGTGGGGCAGACAACGGATGGACAAGGGGGGGGGGGGGGGGGCACCTGCTATTGTTAATTTCGCGTGCAAAGTTTCACACAGCGCCACCGTTCAATCGTTCAAATCGTAACGTGCGCAACCCCACTCGCGGCGTCCCGGCGACGGGCGCAGAGCAAAAAACGATGACGTCGTCGTTGACGTAGAAGAGGAGCAGCAGCAGCAGCAGCAGCAGCGAGAGAGAGATTCAAAGGAAAAAGGCTGCGTAAACAGGCTCTCGTGAGTACGAGCGAGTGAGAGTTGACAAAATGGTACGCCGCCGGGTAGTGCTATGGGAGTTGCTTTCGCTAACTGGAGACGGTTACCAAAATCCCAACCAAGTCACTCAAACGGCAAGCAGCCGAACGTTGAACACAGGGTTAAGGCCCCTTTGCGCGAGGCTTGCACGTAAACGCCAGCCTCAGGGTCAAATGCATTTCAGATTAATTAATGCGATTTAGAACGTTTTACTAAAAAAGAAACCCACAAAGTTCAATGCAATTACTGAAGCTTAAAAAAGACCTGCACCACTTTAACTGCAATTGACTAAATAAGAAATAAACGTCAACATGGATTAGAAGTAGCTTCAAGTGTGGAAAAAAACATCACTCCTATTTATAACCGTAATTAATATACGTGTGTAGCGACGTAAATGGAGTCACTATGGCGTTTAGCGCCAGCCACCGTCACAAGAGTGGAGCTGTGTGTGTTGGGCAACTCTCTCTGGCACCAGAGTGGGTGTAGCATGCCATAGAAGCGGGCCCTAGGGGGCTTAGTCCTGGTGACAGTGAGAGAGAGGTCGGGTGAGGACGTGACAGTCTGGGTGACCCCTAGAGGGCACGTGACCAGACGAGGTGGCAAGGGAGGCCCAAAAGGAGGGGAGAGGGACACGTGATGTAGGGGGGCCAGAGTCTTCGGGAAGGATCTGGAAAGGGGTGTGGCCAAGGCAGAACCCGGCCACGCCCATAAAGGCCGAGTCCCGAGCCCCGATCCGGGCTGTCTTCTGGAATCAACACGTGGGTCAGGCAGTGTGTTAGCCGACTGACCCGGTTATGTAGTTACCCCGTTGTGGTCTAGTTAACTGTGATCGCTGTAACATTGAAGTAGGGGCCCTGTTGGGGCCGTGTAATAAACGTGTTGCCTCCAAGTTCAAGTGTGTGCCTCCGTAGAACCCACTGCACATGTAACAAAAAATTGAAGTAATGCGAGTTTATATTCATAAAAAAAAAACATCATTAAACGTTTTAAATTTGTTCACACACGGCTGTCCCCGTACGCAATTTTGTCGGGCGGGGGGGGGGATGCCTTCGACGCCACCCTGAGCCTCGAGAACCAAAACGAAATCCTAAGCACCTTATCTTACTCATTCACGTGCGTCGCATTAACACACCCGCCTGTTACGGGGGATGACCCAGACGCCAAGCCGCCAATACTGCGGCGGCTATCCTGCCTGGGTAAAAGTAAATTATTAATGCGTATTAATTTAAATTGGTTACTTCAGCCACGAAATTGGCTCGCAGCGCTGCAGATTTCCAACCACGTCTGCATAATTCGGCTCCGACCGCGGCAAAGTAGTCGGGCAGCCGCACGGCTTAACTTCCCCGGGAGCAGGGAGTGAGTGTGCTGATCTTAAAGGTGCATTGAAAAATGTTGATACTCCGACTGATGCTCCTACTGTTGTGGAGTGACTCATGCAGCCAGCTATGGCTGCAGAGTTTGGTAGTACATGTTTGTTTACGTCATTTATTGTGAAAATTCGGTCACAGTTCTTATGACCACTGTTTCATTGCTTTTATGGCTTTATTTTGGTGATTTTCGAAAAGTTTTTTGGTTTGGCCATGTTTGTTTGTTGTAGTACAGAGTTAGACTGATGGCCTTAATCTAAGTTGTCTTGTGGTTGTTGTTGTTGACTTGCATCCCACTGGGATTTTTGCACACAGCGTTGGTGTACGGTGTTTTTTTCTGCAATATTTTGCTGTCTTTTCTTGGATTTTCTGTTTGTGCATAGTCACATAGTCACTTTAAGATGTTTTCTTGTTCATGTTTTTGTTTTTTGTTTGTTGCGGTTGCACCCGATTCAAGAGCCGAATGGCTCACAGGGCCGTACCTAATAAATGAACTTGAACAAGCATGGGCTCAGCATTGATTTATTGGGCGTTACGGTGGCGGGGAGAGCTCCCTCCTCCGAGCGCCTCTCTGTGCCCAATGAGTTAACCGTTCCAAACACGGGCAACACACGGAGATAATTTATCAGATTATTTATTATTATTTAAACAATTTGGATTAGCGGAACGTTAAACCCAGGGTAGCGGTAAGGTGGAGGAGGTGGGGTGGGGAAAAACCCCCGCATTAATCCCTGAAGAAAGAATTACGTGACAGAATTTAATGCGCTCCAGCCTCAAATAAAATTACGGTTGATTAAACAGCATTATTTTAAGCCTGTTTATTGTTTAGAGATGGCACGACGTAGGGGGAAGTGAAGGATGGATAGGAAGGGGGTATCCAGCAGGGAGAATTACAAAAAAACAATGTACTGGTGAGCAAAAATGTTAACGAGGCAATTCCAGCTTGCCATCAGGGAGTAAATTATCTTTACAAAGCCATAATTTAAAATAATCATGAGCAACCCTTTGTCAATCCACTACCGGATGACGGCTTCCCAACGTCGCGTCCATCATGTTTGTTGTTTGGCCATACTTCACGACGCTGGTCATTGCTGGTTGGTGAAGGGGGGAGGGTGTGTGGGTGCTCAGGCCCGGTTCAGATATCAACCACCACCGCGATGTTAGCCATTGCCAGCAATCAAACTCAGATGGCAGCTTTCATAGCACAGCATGCTAACTGTCCATGCTAAACAAGATCACCTTTGGGGTTTCAGCTGTTATTCCTGTCACCTGCACAAATTACCGTATTCTACAGCTCTTTTGCCAATCTGATATGTTGGTCACAGGGGTTGTTTGACCATACTTGACTATGCTGGTCAGTGGCAGGTTGTTGAAGGGGGTGGTGGTGGGTCGCCCAGGAGAGGTTTAGCTATTACTCACCGCTGATGTTAACCTTGGCCTGGAATCGAACTCAGGTTAACAAATAATTGTTGGGGCTGGAGGCATTAGTTGCTTTGACACAAACGCTAAAATGTCAGACATTTAAAAAAATAGGAGCAGACAACCTTTTAACATCTACGCCTCACCGTTTGGCGTGTGAATGTTAAAAAGGTGATTTTTATAGCCACTAAATTTTACATAAACAAAGCACGGGTGAAAAAAATATATATTGGCGTACAGCCGGAGGGCATCTGCCATCTCTCAATGCAATAACTGTGGCAAATTAAATGTGAATGTGCTACATTAGCGCAATGAAAATGCTCTCACTCCAAACGGTGATTGTTTCTATCAATGTAAGCTAGGCAAAATTGTGTGTACTCTTATATTTGGTTTGTTAAAGAATGCTATGGTAGGTGGATAAGAAATATTAAAAAAACGCTTAAAAGTTATAACCCTGTGTCAATCCACTGCTGGATTAATGCCTTCCCATGCCAGGTCGCGAATGAATGTTGTTTGACCGTACTTCACCATGATGGTCAGTGTGGGTTGGTCAAGCAACAGCCCTTGACTGGTTCAAATATCACTAACCACTGATGGTGACTGTGTTTTTAAAATCCTTTATATTAAGTTCACTTGCTTGCTTGCGCGCTTACGACCGTGCAAATCTTTCGGTCGTTTTTTAACCCACTTCCCGTGATCCAATCGAGCTGACATTGTGCACACAGACTCGTTGTGCGTGACAATTTATTTTCGTGAAAATTTTTTTCCAAAATTTTACACTTTTTAAGAAAAAAGAAATTATATTTAATTACCAATTGCTTAATGGTGGCAGGCAATCATCTGACCCATAGGTGGCAGCCATCTCAAGCCAGAGGACGAGAGGACTCTAGCCGCCACGCATATAAAGGATTTATAGTGAAAAACTTTGTTTTTACGGGTTAATTTTTTTAATCTAGAGTGAAAACTCCCTTCTTTAGAACTGCTTTTTGTGTTAAATTTATTGCCCTTCCACCGCACCTCCGATTAGCACGGTTGGCTACGCACGGTGTGACAGAAGTTCAAGATACACACAAACAAATAAATCGAATCTTAGGTTATCTGGTTCGTAGCATACTGCACAAACCAATGTGCCACTATATAACCTGAAACTTATTTAATACATTATTCCACAACAATCTACTTCCTCAATTATTCAATCAAAGTGCTTCCCTGCTCAAACAAGCACCAGGGCGGCATTCAATGTCCGTTTTAAACGTTTCCGTCTCCCCATAGAATAAGCACTATGGATTTCCCACAAGGCGATACTAATTTTTACCAACTGCCCACACGGCCGCGATTTGAACTCGCAATATTCAAACCGAGCGTGAAGCGCTTCTGACCAACGCATCCCAAGCACAACCTCTTATAAGGCTGTGGAGGAGCCGAGTGCTTGAGTCGGGACGGGTGAAAACGAGGTGGGGAATCCCTCGAGGTGAATAAGTATAACCCGTAAAAACAAAGTTTTTCACTATAAATCCTTTATATGCGTGGCAGCGAACTTAATATAAAGGATTTAAAAATATATTCGCCTGTGGAGGACGCGGGGATCGATCCCGCGACCTTTGGCATGGGAAGCGAGGGCGCTACCAACTGCGCTACTCCGCCACGGCCTGTGGAGGGGTTACGCTCTGGGCTCTTACACTGTGACGTTCAGCCAAAGCCATGAATGAGTTGTATTTGAATATATGTAAAATATTTTTTTTTGCATAAAAAGTGTAAAATTTTGGGAATTTTTTTTCACGAACAATAATTGTCTGGCACAACGAGTCTGTGTGGAAAATGTCAGCTCGATTGGATCACGGGAAGTGGGTTAAAAAACGACCGAAAGATTTGCACGGTCGTAAGCAAGCAAGCAAGCACGCAAGCAAGCAAGCACGCAAGCAAGCAAGCAAGCGAACTTAATATAAAGGATTTTAAAAGGCGTCTGACTCGCCGGTGTCACGGCAATATATTGCCGCGCGTGGCTAAATGACCCATGCGACAGAAAAAAGGATACTACGGGTCTTAATCTGTAGTTGCTCGCACGCCGAATATATTCCCCGACGTAAGCTCAAGGGGATTCCAATAATTGGAAAAGGTGGCCCCACAGTGCTACCGAGGCTTATAGCTCATCGACAGTGGACACAATGGATATTTCTAGCAAGTTGACAAAGCCGGTATATTAAGGGAGCATCCATATTTGTGGGAGATCTGATGTACAAAGAAAGCTGTGCACGGAAATACACAAATGAACATGCAAACGGGTGCACAGGTTAAATGCACGGGCACACTGATGATGCTGATGAATAAAAACTTTTTTTCATTGATATATGAATGCTTTTTTTGGAAAGTGTAATGTTGCCAATTTTGCCTACGAACCATAAACATCGGGAAAAGGTTATTTGGCAAGCTGTGTGGCAAGTTTCACTCAAGGTGGTTCAGAGGTCAGACCACTGAGATCGTGAGCTTGAATCCAGGTTTGAGCTGCCCGTGATCAAGCCGGATTCTCGAGTGTAGGTGTTGGCAGTCTCAGCTATTATGGGCACAAAATGAAACCCCATCATTAAATGTTGGCTAAAATCGTGCACTAAAGCGTGCAATTATGAGAGGAAGCGCAGGTGGGGAGGTGATGCTCCCTACTCTGTGGACTAGAGGTCACTTGGAAGGGATTTTAAACGATAGCTCTGTGAAATCTACTTCCACGGTCAATTCTCCAAAAAGTGATGGCTTTTGCACTTCTCTCATAAAGCTACAAATGCATGCTCCGTCACGTTACACGCGATGCTCATGGCACAGCAGCGATCCAATTGTGGGAAAACATAAAATAAAACGTTCCATAGCAATTGGTTTAGAGGTATTGTATTTTTCATGAATAACATGCGACAGCGTCCTTGAGCAGACAGCGGGATGATATTACATTTCCCAGGCACAGACGTGAGTGACCTATGGGCCCCGCAAGTTCAAGCGCAACGAAACAAGCCACGCCGGGGCAGTGTGGACCGTCTCTTACCCACGAGGTCGGTGATGCGGTTGTAGGAGACATTGAGCCAGTGCATGCAGACCAAGCCCTGCAATCCTGCAATGATAAACGCAAACATTGATTAGACAACGACTCGCGGGCAAGCCCGGCGTGGTAGAATAACGGGGGCAGTGCCAACGCAAGCCTTTTCAACAATTCGTCGGCGGAGTTTGCACTGGCCGACTGCGTCAATAACGCCGAGGGGAAGAAGAGGATGCAAAGCTACCTTGTCGTGCCATTTCACCCGTGTGTTTGAGGAATCGTAGGCTTAAGAGTTAAGCTCCCCGTGTTGAATCGACCATATGCCATCGCTTGCTGGATGAGCAAAAAAAAAACTGTCAAGGAGTGTAGTTAGGGGATTTCAGTTTTAACCGATAAAACTGAAAATAACACTGCAGCCGAGACCGCTTTGTTATATTTTGGTGAACTTTTTTTTTGACCAATGCCATTGCCGAATACCAAGAAAAAACAAAAATGTCCTTTTTGCTAAAGGTCTCCTCCCTCGCCGCCAGACATGTCTCGCATCTCCAAACGAAGTGTGCGTGACGTGAACAGAATTTTCAGCGGGGGGGGGGGGGGGGTGATAAATTGCCACATCCACCCTACGTACAAGAAGACGACACCGCAGATTTAAATGTATAGAGTGTTCAAATGTTTATGCGTCGGTCATGCATGTATGTAGGGGTATTATTTAAGTAAAAACGACAGTAATATATTGCAAATACATATTACATATCTGTGGCCAGGTCACTCCCTCTTTGCTTTGCGTCAACATAATCTTATCGACTAGCACAGTAAACTGGATGATGAGCTTCGTACACTTCTGCCGACTGGCTGACATGGAGAAAGATGCAATTGATATGGAAAGATGGAATTGTCTGAACCAGGAAGCCAGGTGCTGTATATCCTTCCTATCTATAGAAAATGCTAAAGAGTGTGTGGGTGTAGTGTGTGTGTATACATGTGTAGTGTTGAACAAGGAGGCACACACTTGGCTTGGAGGCAACACGTTTATTTCACAGCCCCAACAGGGCTAACTACATCAAAGTGCACATGCTAACGAGACCCCCAACAGGGTAACAACACTACAATAACAGGGTAACTACATAAGCGGGTCAGTCAGTAACATTCTGACTGACCCACGATGCCGAGCGAAGACCGAAGATCGAAGAGACGTAGCACGGCGGGTTCCATTCCAGAAGACAGCAGCAATCGGCTCTCGGGACCTCCCTTTTATGCCCCTGAGCGTGGCCTGGCTCCGCCCTCGGCCACGCCCCCTTCTGGATCCTCCTAGAAGGTTCTGGGCCATACATCACGTGTCCCTCTCGTCACCTTTGGCCCACATTCTTACCCTGTCCTGGTCACGTGCCCTCTCGGCTTCAACCAGACTGTCATGTCCTCAACTGCCCTCTCTCTGACAGCCACCAGAACCATGTCCCCTAGGGCTCTCTTCCATGAAATAACATACGCTGGTGTCAGAGAGAGGCTCTAACACGCACAGTTACACTCTTCCATCAGTAGCTGGCGCTAAACGCCGTAGTGACCCAATAAACACCACTACACATGTACAGTGGGCAGCGGTAGTGCAGTGGTTAACACGCTGCGCTATGAATCCGGCAACGCGAGTCTGATACCCGCTCATGGCCACCAATACCGGAGACTATTATCTGAACCGGTTTTAGGCCTCCCCTAGGTCAACTCAGCCTAAAATAAGTACCTGGCAGAGGCGTGTAAACATCACCACTGGGGAGACAAAGGCGGTCGGGGCATGGTGCTAGCCACCCACCCCCTTCGTGTGTGCCACAGTGCCGGCGCCTTCACAGGTGCTCGCTAACAGCACTTGCCCCAATAGTCTGTTGAGGCTACACGTGGGGATCTTTGTGTAAATACTTGGGGAGCACTGGTGTCGTGGTTACACACGGGGCTACCATTTCGGTGACTTGGGTTCAATTACCGGTCACAGATAACATCAGTAGACTCAGGTATCGAAACTATTCTGGGGGCCATCCTCATTATCTCAGCCTTAAAAGGGTATTGGATGCCGCGTGTGAATTAAACATTGGTGTTGTGGGCCACAGCTACTCTATTTGTTCGCCATGCCAGCCTTAATAGGTGCTCGCCAACAGCACTTACCTACTCTATACAGCTCAGAGAGGATCTGTCTTTTAGCATATTGGTAAACAACAAATAAACGGATAAGAAGAAATCAGAGCCACAAACACTTTAACCTGGGCACAACTTTCAAATGACAAAATCTCGTGAAGCAAACTATAAAAGTGCTTCCTTTACCCAAAAAAAAAATAATTCTATTTCATTTACAGCCGTCGATAGCCTCAAAACATCCGCAGCGGTGCCAGACGGCGATACGTTACTGGCGTGCCCACGCGTTTACGAGATACGCCTACTCCGCTAACGTCTTCCGCGAGCGGAGCGCAGCCTGCCAGCTCCACCGCGGTCGTTCACCGTTATCGCTCGTTGCTAGTCGTCAGCGCGGGGACGGATGGAGGATGGGGGGGGGGGCATAAAGCACAATTTTCGCCACGGCACAGGTGTCGCCGCACCAATTAATCCTGGCTCTTCGCTCCAAACCGTTGAATAATTTAGCGAAGCATAAAAAACGGATTCGCACTCTCAAAGCACCGCCGTTGTAATTCTGAAGTATATTTCTAAGGCGAGCGCCACCTTCAACTTTGAAGTCACATGCAACCTGCTGCATCGATAAATTACACGCCAAGAGGTCTGAAAGAAACAAAGTAACCCGTGAGAAAACCGCATGTCTCGGACGCGATGAGCAGTAGAAGTAAAACTGTGAAAACTTAACTGCAGCAGCGCAGATGAAATGCAACTCACAATACCTCAGGGCTATCTCTCCGACTTCGTTTGCAAGCCGCAACCGCTGTGCTAACTCGGCACGATGTCCGACATTTCGCGCACGACACACAAATGCACGGGATGACGGTCGAGCAAATTCGGGGAAAACCTACTCGGTAGCACACCGTGTAGCGCTTGTGGAGTTATGTGAAATTTTTTCCGGGTCCTCTGGTTTTTCCCTCCATATTTAGAAACACGGGTTTAGAGTATTTGGCTGCTATAACAATCAAACTTAGTGCTGCTTGGTTGAAGGCAGGAAGCCTAGCCATAGGAACATAGAAAATACGGTGCAGCAATCAATGTTTCTGTATTGTTCAGTAAAGGCTGTCAATCCGATAATTGTTTTATTCATCCTTTTTTTTCTTTCAAATGCGATCACCAACGACGCAAAAGCGACCGTACCCTGGACAGAAGTAAGGTGATTGCAGGAGAGGTTCAGGGTTCGTAGGCACGGCAGTGAGGACAGCCCCTCGATTCTCTCGAGGCGATTCGATGACAGGTCCAGGTGCGCAAGCTGAGGGAGCCGCGCCAGGCCCTCCAGCCGTGCGATCTGGTTGCAGTGAAGGTTGAGAGCGCGCAGCCCAGAGTGCAAGGGCACGTCGCGAAGGCTGCGAAGGGGAAGGAGGGAGGGTCACGTTGTTTGAGAGCGGGTCTGGTGTGGCTCAGAGGTCTCGGCGCTGAATGTATGTATGTAGAACTTCTTTCGCACCGTGCATAGGCTAATCGGAGGTGCGCTGTACTGGCAACCGCCGAGATCATGGGTTTGATTCCAGGCAGCCATTTGTTGTTCCTATAATCGGGTTCTCAGGTGTATGTATGATGAACTTCTTTCACGCCGTACGTAGACAACCGTGCTAATCGGAGGGGGGAAGGACAATAAACTAAACACGAAAATCAGTTTTAAAGAAATGGTTTTTCAATCTAGATTTAAGTGAGTTGATGATGATGTCAGACCAGTCACCAATTGATGCAAATACACATAAAAACAAATCAAATAAGATTTGCTTGCACACTTAATTTAGCCAATTTCCAGCCCTGACAATTAAAAATGTTGGTTTAATGGTCACATGGCAGAGACGTTGGGAAAGTGCAGCCCTCAAATCTGTCGACCAGAGGTCACTTGAAGGGATCTCAGGAGTAGTTCTGCGATTATCGGCTTCCGTGGGCTGCTCTGCGAGAGATGTAAATGGATACTTCTTCTTCATGACATTGCATTGATAGTGCAATTTGGACAAAATTGGGAAAAAATAACAATTAAGCGTGACAGAGCGTTGTCTGTTTCTCCACTGGGTGTGCCAAAACTAAGCATCTAATGATGTATTGATTCGTCAAATAAACTCGACTCTCACGTGCACTATCCGTGAGAATGAATTATTTATGATTTAGCAAAATGAAATGGAAATTATATGCTGTTACGCTTGTGCTTAAATGTACTATACAACTTGATTTCCTGGATTTTTACTACGACCTGGGTATCTTGTCCCGATTATGTTTTGACGTGGTTTAAAACGAAACGTCACATCCAATTACGAGCTCTGGTTGAGAGAATTCTTCCTTCAACTCGCCATTTTGCCGAATCGAAAGAAATTGCCGCGTCGAATGCTTGCACACGTAACAATGTGTTTGGTTGCGTCAGATGACGCGGGGGGTCTTTAATGAGACACATTTGGCCAGATCATTACGTGGGCGAACACAAAAATTATATGTTTGATAAGAATTGTTATGAACTAGGAAGGTAACACAATAATACAGTGCGACCGGGGTGATACACACAACGAAAAATAGCGATCGAATCTGTAATACAATCTTAATCCGGAATCGTGAAAATTAATTTAGTTGTTGCGGGGAAGGCTACTTCGTTGAATTGCTAGCTGCTCCCCACTTCGGTACAAGAACTTCCACACCAAGTGAGGATGGGGAAATGAATGCACTCATTATTTATTCCTGTGCTTTCCCAAAGTTGCATTTAAGAGTAAAAAACATCCTGTTACCAACGTCTGCATTGTTTATACATCTTTTGATTCAGAGAATGTTTTACATAATTGCCACATACCAAACACTAATTAATGTAATAGTGAAAAGGATAAAATAAGGACCCCGAATAGTTAATATTGTTAATTAGCAGACATTCACAGGCGTCGCATTACCAAATTGCTACGTTTTTATTGTCTGTGCTTGTTTGAAATTCATAGCCCGTCTTCTGGGAGTGTTTCTTCTCTGCATGTCTCGCCGTGTGCCTGCCGTAGATTCCACTGAACATCCAATGTGCGGAACCGGTGGAAATCTGCGGAATCATCCATCGCGGGCTATCGTCAACGTATACATTTTGAAAAGTAATTCCCGCATTTTTATACACGGAGACGCTCAAGTATTACAGTTTAAAACGGACTGGGCGTTTATGCAAAATCTTCCAAAAGTGTATTTAGCGCGTGCATGTTAACAACCTACCATTGAATGTTTACGAAAGATCGAAATTAGCTATTTTCTCAAAAACAAAACCCTCAATGGCATTAATTGCATCCATGACTTTCGTTCGGCCTTGTCTCGCACGCTCATTCAGAGATTGATCAAACAACGTTGCCTCGTGATACCAGCGGTGCGCCTTCGCGTCAGGGGATTTGCTAAATGAATGCACCATCAAGGATAATTAAAGTTAATTGGGCTATGTCAAATCTGTGGAGGCGATGGTGGGGCGTGGGGCGGGGGAGAATTGGCATACTGTTTAGAATATTTTTTCGGGGGAGGGAGGGGGGACAGGGATGTGCAATTTCAAAAGGGGAGTGAAAAAGTTGATGCATGAAGATGGTGGTGGACTTCATAAAACTGAAATATGCACTCCGGGCAGTAGCACACACTGTGTTAGGGCTCCATTAATCATTATTATCTCCGAGGACTGCGTTTTCTGATAAGGCGACATCTATAATTGAGTATGACAAGGCTTCCATAAATCACCGTGGCCATCCATAAAAATATTACCATGTACAGAAAACCTCATAAAGCGAGTGTCAGCACAGGTCATAATGACATTTTATATAATCTTTTTTTATTTTACTCCCGCTATCACGTATTATTTTGTACGACAGATTTTAATCGGAGCTATTCGTCCATTTTTTTTTCCAAGTATCATAAAACTATAACGTGGCGGAAACCCCATTAAATTAAAGTTATGACTTTAATAACGTTTTCTGTGGCATTATCGCCCCTTAAATGTTGTCCCACAATGGAAACGTAATGAGCTGAGATAGTGCACATTGTGTACTTTTGAATTCTAAGATAAGACGATTGTATTTTTTTAGTCGAAGCCACAGCAGGCACCATTCCCGCACTCACCTTGTTATCCGTTTATCAATCAGGCAGAGCTCTTCAGAAGGATCGGTATCCATCGTGGGACTTATATTTTTTTCTCATTTCCCTTGGGGCGACAATACCTTTATAATTTTAGAGCATCCCGATAGATTCCTCGAGCGGAGTTCCTGCACATAGACACAAAGCGACGCACAATATGACATCCAGGATTGGTTGGCTTCGTTGTTTATCGCGAAAAGTCGACATCCCCATTAGCATCGTCAGAGAGCTCTCCGATAAGAGCACGCACGCGTGTCTTACAATAATAGCGAAACAACTGGGATCTTTCAATGACATACAAATAGGTTGGTACCGACAGACAGAACGTGCAAGTTAAGTAGATGATGGGGGGGAAAAAAAAATATATAAGAATCCATATTGGCTTTTTCAAAACGACGTCAAAGAATCAGGAAATAAAAAAAGACTATGATGTAGGAAGATGTTGGCTCATAATTAAATACATTTAAATCATTTAATTCATTTACCAAGGAAAATAACCCATTGGGAAACAATACATTTTCAAGGAAATTTTAAACTGCAACAATCCTGAAGACACGTACTTTAAAGAATAAATTAATAATGCAGGAGATTGTAATGACTCCAGCAATAAATTCTGAAAATATATACACATCATAAAGGTGAACCATTCTCTGTAACGTTTGCATTGATCATAGGACTCATAACCACCGCAATGCATTATTGGATTCACAACATCTGTCAGTAGAGGCATTCCCATTACCATGTCACATATACCGTGTCCGTGTAATGTTCGCTAATGTCACTATTACACTAACGCGGCCCATTCGTTACACAATTAAAGCATGTCAGCTAAGATGTCAAGCTGTTCACTGCCCAAGGGTCTTTTTTTAACGCACGTGGATGTGTGTGCAGCCCATAAGGCCTCGACACAGAGGCGTGGTTTCTCTGTGTGCCTATATGTGTCTATTTCTCTCGATGTATCTCTGCGTTATCTCTCTCTACTTATATGTCTGTCTATGTCTCCGGTTTTATGTTTTATCTCTCAAATTTAGCATTCTCTGGAAGAACGTAATCAACCAGGTGGTGTTGACTGTTGTGTTAGCCGACTCTCTGTGTTGTATTGCATTATATTTCTAAGTTTACTAGTTTGTTTTCTATTTCATTTATACCTGATGATTGCTTGTGTTGCAATCGAAACGTCGCATGCTATAATTTAATTTATTATTTTCTCTTTATATGTGACTTTACCGAAAGAACCAAAGAGTGCAGCCCATATGTTTAATCCACAGCTGAATGAGAGCCTCCCTACTCTGTCCGGGTTGTGTGGGCGTGTGTTTGACCGTGCTTCACCACGCCGGTCAGTGTAGGTTGGCGAAGGGGTGCCTCCCATTAGAGATTCAGATAACACTCGCTACTTAATGGTTCAAGAATCGAAAGAGGTGTTCCAGGCTCATATCAATGTGGCACCGCCTCACCCCCTGAATGTTACATTATTAAAACTTAATTTACGTCCAGGCGGGAAGCCCCATTGAGATAAATCTCTTCTGTAAAGAAGACCTGGGGTGCAACGAAGGTAACCGACTGTAGAACACAAATGTAATTCAGCGCATAACAATTATACGATCGTACCAACTAAGCAAAATAAGCCGAGACCAACAGAATATAGGGTTATCCTACATGTTCAAGAGAAACACATGACCATATCCTCTGTAACACGCCTGCGTTGATCAAACCTCAGAAAGGCTACAACCACTCCTCCTAACGTCACCCTGCTGCTCTATTTAAGACCGGAAGCAGGTGGATGGCTTCAATATACTGGCAAATCGCCCGATGATGGTGGATATAATTACCAGCGAAACGTCGTACTACTCAAATTGTGAATGTTGTGGATTTACTCTCCAACACACCGGCGGGCTAAAGTAGTAAACTAATTGGCGCGTTGTTTACGTGACAAACCTTACTCGCCCTGTCGGTTGGTGGAGGGTTTCGACACATTTATACTTACGCGATCTAACCCAAAAACCTTTATTATGAATATTGGTCGCGAATGCCGTGTTAAACTACAACCACTACATTGCTGGGCAGTACAGGAAAAAATATACTGGAATTCCTCGCTCTCGCGTATTTCATTCCGAACCTTCGCCAACCCACGGTGACAAGCGTGCTAAAGTATGGCCAAATAACCCCTGGGAGGTTTCTTGTCAAGTCACAAAAGTGTCCCTTTCTTACAGGAGAGTTCTCGTATCGGGGGTTGTTTGACTATCCACAGCGGTTGCTATGCGGTGATGCATCTAATCCACCACACAAGACAACATAAAAACGCTCTTAAGGGTTCGCGCAAGCTGGCATTTCGCAGTCCAGAATATTTGCGAGTTGCATAAGATACAAACTACCCGGATCTCTGAACCCCACAAACCTCCAAAGCAGCGGCTGGATCACCGCAAAAACACATTCCTGCGGAGGGAGCTGGTAGGAACGTTGGGTTGCTCGGTCAATGGCCAGGGTCAACGGCGGCGTGGTGTATTCCGCGAATATGCCCGACTGTGAGGGCAGGCACAAGCCGGCGTGAGTAGGTTAAACGTTGAGTTTTATAAGGGCACCACGGGGTGACCAGCCCCTCCCCACCCAGCCCCACCCCCCCACCCAGCCCCACCCCTCCCACTCCCCACCCAGCCCCTACCTCCCCACCCAGCCCCTCCCTGCACGACGGATGGACACAATAATCCCCTGTGGGCTGGTGTAACCAGGAGGTTCCTACCAGTATAGCCCTTTAATGTCACCAAGCGCAAAGGGGCCTTCTCTGACGCGATGTTTTTCAGTCGCGTCTAAGTGGGCACAAAAGAAAAAACCTTGCAACTTGGATTCAACCTCTCCGAACCACGCCTGGTCATTGCGAGTGACCTGGAAGCCAAAACGCCTCTTGGGTTGCCTCTGCTTATCAAGGGCTCGGCAAGAGACATTTCATCGCACAAAATCTGGAGGTTTTCGCACAGCACGGACAAAAGGGGTTTCTCCAGCCTGTAGCAAACCCTGTCTGGTTATAAGAACCGTCCAGCAGCCAACGCTACCCAAGGCCGCCTCCCCGGGGTCAGAACTTCGCTCAGTTTGGGGTCACAGCGGATGGCCCTTACCCGCTATGGGGTCACCCATTTATGTTACATTACACGAATCGCTAAAGCATTAAGAGTCCGTCACCAACAATGTGCCCGCTCATGAAGCTTGCAGAAATCTGAAAAGATCAACTCGTACTCTTTGGTTCTTTCGGTAAAGTGACGTAGAAGGGAAATAATAAAATAATATAAATATGAAACAATAAAAATTCTCACGACGTTTCGACTGCAACACAAGCAATCATCATCAGGTGTACCTGAGGTGTACCTGATGATGATTGCTTGTGAAATCTTTAAATCAAAATTCAACTCGTACTCTTTGTTTTTTTCGGTAAAGTCACTATGGATTCCTGCAGTCACGAAAGCTTCAAATCAAGATTAGATCAACTCGTGTGTCATTAAAACCGCCTTATACCAGCAACAACAACAACAACACAAACGCAGCAGAAGATATAGTACGAGCTGGCTCGGTCTTTAAGAGAGCGGGCTCACAATTGAAAAGTTGCGAGTTCAAATCCTGGTCATGGGATTTGACTCGGACAATCATCCTTTCGGGGTCGATAAGTTCAGGCTAAAAGACCTTCCCCATCTGTCTCCGAGAGTCTCTTCTCTAGAATATAACGATGTGCAGTATCCATAATAGTTTTTTTTGGGGGGGGGGGGTGTTAGATCACGTAAATGTGTCGTTAAACCCGCCACCACCCGACACAGCCAATTAGTAAGGTTTGCCACTTAAACAGAGCATGCCAATTCGTTACTAGTACAGCACACCGGTGTGTTGGCGGCTTTAACGACACATTTATATATTTATGCGATCTCGCCCAAATAGTTTTTAATATGGATATTGGCAGAGGTGGGACAAAGTCATTGTTATGCAAGTCCAAGTCGAGTCGCAAGTCATCAAATTCATGACTCGAGTCTGACTCGAGTCCAAGTCACATGACTCGAGTCCACACCTCTGGATATTGGTCGCGAAAGCCTACGTGTTAAACTGCGCAGTACTGTATATCATACCGTGTGCATGATGTACAAGGCACGCCGTTGCTCTACATCACCTTGAGATTGCGTCGGTATCGATACGCGATCATCGCCGGCCAAGATATATCCGCTGCTGGATGCAACGCTCTCCAAGCCGTCGCATAGCCTCGCAGTTCTGCGATGTAACAATCCACCGAGGAGCTGAACAACGCGCGCCGATTTCATCGCTCCATCTCCACGCTGTACGCTCCGAATTGTCACAAGTCGCGACAGATCGATCAAAACCGTGACGAGACTATCCCTGTATACATTTGTGATCCCTCGAAGCCTGCCAAAGCAACACATCACGGGGAGAATGAGGGTGAATCCCGATTTATTCTATTCGTTGTCAAAGCGGCATTTCGCTTACCCGGGGGCCCGAGCAATCCTTCCCCGGAGTAGGCGATCCAAGCAACGCCGAGGCTTCAACAAACTCCGCGGAGTCGTGCTAGGCCTCCGGTTGAAAGTTGACGGACGAAGCCAAAGCTAGCTACGATGCCCTTTGCGAACGGCATTTTTCGTGAGGACGCCAACAATTGGCGAACATTACGATGATGTCTGTCTTCAGTTGCGTTTCGTTAAACTTTGTAACAGAGCCGGGCGCCAAGTTCCCGCGCTCGGCTTTGAAAGTGGCGCCAAGACGCGCGCCACTTCCGCGTTCGGTTTAAAGGGACCGCGGCAACCTTTGCCACGTGTTGACACGGCACGTGTTGGCTCGGTAGCAGCCTTCATCCAAGCAGTGTTATCGATCGTGGCTGATAAAATCAATTCAAGTTCAAGTTAATTTATTAGGTATAGCCCTGTGAGCCATTCGGCTCTTGAATCGGGTGCAACCGCAACAAACAAAAAACAAAAACATGAACAAGAAAACATCTTAAAGTGAATATGTGACTAAGTGCAAACAGAAAATCCAAGAAAAGACAGCAAAATATTGCAGAAAAAGCACCGTACACCAACGCTGTGTGCAAAAATCCCAGTGGGATGCAAGTCAAACAACAACAACCACAAGACAACTTAGATTAAGGCCATCAGTCTTACTCCGTACTACAACAAACAAAAATGGCCAAACCAATAAACTTTTCGAAATCACTCAAATAAAGCCATGAAAGCAACGAAACAGTGATCATAGGAACTGTGACGGAATTTTCACAATAAATGACATAAACAACATGTACTACAGCGTGGATGTCGTTACACGTAACAATGGATATGTCAATCCACTGCTAGATGAGGGCCTCCCCACCACCGTTATTTTATTGGAGGTTGTTTGACCATACTTCACGACGCTGGTAACTGCGGATTGCTGGACGGGGTGGATCGTGGCCCTGAAAAAGTTTAGACACGATGCGGCACTGGTGTTAGCCGTGTCCCGGAATCGAACTCAGGTTGCCGGGTTCATAGCGCAGGGTAGTGATATGAACCCATCAATTCATCTGCAGTATGTTGTATGCCACGGACTCAAGTTAACCCTGCAACCGCGAGAGGCCGTCACATTCACTTTTTAAAACGAATCTAAACTAAACTTTTATCTTACCAGTTCAGGCCCACTGAGCTATGAAGTATTTTTTTCAGAAGCGACCTGGCAACAAATGATAGCTCAGCGAAGTGGCTTATCATGTGGAAATGTTATAGCAGCCAAATACTCTAAACGCATGATTCTACATGTGGAGGGGAAAACCGGAGGACCCGGAGAAAAATCCACGCGACTACGGGGAGAGAGACACGCACACTCCAAATATGCAAGCGTCAATGTCAGGATCGAACCCACGACCTCCTTAATACCAGTTAACATCTGGCCCCGTTACTCAATCAAATATTGACCCTGAACCGAAAAAAAATGTATGGCAACTCTGCAGGAAGTTTTGACTATTTACAACCCCTAAATAGCGAGGACTCATCTGAAATACGGTACATCATCTTGACATCATAATACCCATGGTTAAATAAATAAACCAAGCCGCTGCATTTCAAGAATGCACCACCACACGCGGTTATTGCATTGTATCTCTAAATCATGTCTCAAACCCTGCAGCAACCCTGAAATCTGGCACTGATCCCTGCTGTGGCCTGAAGGCTGTGCTCTGGACCCCCTACCGATTGCTCAAAGGTCAGCCACCCACAGCTTGTATTTTCCCTGGCTAATAACAGTTGCGTTGGGGTTTCTCTACAAAGCAACTGGGTGGGTTTGGGAAGACAAAGCAGAAATAAGCAGGGGCTTAGTTTCAGGCAGATTTAATCCGGGTTGGCGACCCCAGAAATGATTTACGAATTCGGAATACCGTATCGAGTAGACTTCTCGCGAGATGGTTGTGGCTACTAGTCGCGTGCCATCAATTCCAGTCTACCAGTGGTTCGGAAAATACTCGTGGAGAAACGAAGATTCCAGTGAACAATCAGACAAATATATTTTGAAACTACTGTATCTCTTGCTAGCTACTATTCACGTGTGTTTTCACGAGTCTGGATTGCCAGGCATGGTTAACATCAGTGGCGCGTGACATCTGGACAAATCCTGGGTAGGGATGGGACAAAAATAAAACATCGACCACTCAATATCTTTAAATAGAACATCAGTTTACATTAATAAAACATTAATAGAACATTAATAGAACATTAATTAACATTAATAGAACATTAACAGATCGATTTACATTAACAGATTGCATTGATGTTTTCAACGGTTTTGTTTTACTATTTAAAGGAAAGAGTAATGGAAATATTCAAATGCAATGTTTATAATATCAAGAAAATAATACATACTTAATAATTACATTGGAAAATAATAATCGGAAGGTACAAGGAGGCACAAAGAAGGCTGTTGTTGCAGGGTCAATACCTAAAACAAACTTGCGTTACTTTGGAGGATATATATTTAGAAAAATAATGACATCCTGTTTTATAAAATACACAATGGCCCTCAAGGCTTCTGTCAGAGGATCAACACTCAACCGCAATCTTAAGTCGGAAATTTCGACAAATGGAATGATCTATATTATCAAAAAATATACAAAGGCGCAAGGCTGTTACAGCTGGGTCAACACTCAACCAAGAGCAAGCTTAGGTTTTACCTGCAGAATGTTTACTTTGAACTTACCTTACGCCTCCCACCGACGGTTGGAGAGGGACCTTGCAGAAGGCGGTTCATTTGTATGTTCCACACCGAAAATAGAAAGCTGAAATATTTCATGTAATTTGGCTTTTTTTTGCCGCGTATAACATCCAAAGAAAAAAAAGCGATGCTCCAATGTTATCTGAGGGATCAACATTGATGCACGTACGTTGAAGTTATTTCGCACCGTACGGAGCCAACCGTGCCAATCGGAGGTCAAAACATTGCAAGGTCGTTATAGCTCGGTCAAAATATCGATTTGTCAAAATATCGATGTTCCTGGTGTATCGTTACTTTTTGGCCATCCCTATCCAAACGAGTCCCGGACGCACCCGTGATCAAACTTACACCGATCGTTGTGCAGAATAAGAACCGACATGGTGCATGGGAAGGCCGTCATATCCCGCAGTGTACTTACGAAGGGCTGAAAATGATCATCATTTTTATTATCTACACGCACACGCCTGGAGAGGACATACACTGCGTGCATGTGATTATACATACACAACATTATACATTCTCGTAGTTGTTAAATTTATTGCGTCATTATATCGCGCCTGCCAAATCCCCAGCCACCGCCATCGTCATCTACATTTCCCACGGAGGGTTGTGAGCCTCTGAATAATAATAATACCAAAAAATATACGGCTCACTCATCAGAGGCCACCATGCACTGGCCGTCGCATCTCGATAAATTACTGCCGCAAAGGCACGGGTCATTCATCATTGTTTTTATTTTTGCCGGTGCAACGCACCGAGTTTTGAATAAACCTCTACGCAGCTATGCGGTACAACGTTGCATATACGACCATCAAGGAGGCGAGAAATGTCATCGCCCTCGCCTGGTACGCAGGGGATCGAGGGTTCGAACCCGGACCCTGAAGATGTACCAGGTATCAATAACAAAAATAAATCTACAAACGAAGCATCCAATGAGATTTAACAGGTTGACGAGTCAAAGATTGACTTAAAAACAAATTACTCTCGACAATTGCCGGTGCAAGTGTGAGGACGGAGAAATGACCTCCTCCTCCTTCGAGAGAGAGAACGACACGTTCCACAAATCGTAACCCTGCGGAACAGAACACGAAATAACCAGTGCCGGATTAAGCTAGTGTGGGGCCTGTAGCATATGTTATAAAGGGGCCCTAAATAAAAAAACGTAAATATTAAAACATAAATGTTTTACTTGCATAGTCAGGTAATTGTATTTTTTCATTTGCTATACAGCCAGATAAAACGACAAATCGATAAAAGTTGAAGGCGGTATAGTACTATAATAATAGAGCAAGTGCAGAATCACTGAACCGGAATTGATAGCTTGAAAGCATTTAGCGCGAGGCCCTTGAAAGTGCTGGGCCCGTAGCTACTACATATGTAGCTACTTTTGCTTCTAGGAAAATTATCCGGCACTGAAATAACGCCTTGGCGCACGCCACCCGCATGCTGGCTTCACAATATCGGCGGTGGCGCGGCTCCCCGCAGAGACGCATCGTGCTGATTGCGGACAGCGCACGGTCCGCAGCTAATTAAGGTCTGAAACAGGGAGGTGGCTTTTTTTTTGGTTTTACCAATTTGCACAGAGTGGCGCGGCGTGGTTCGATGTGGCCTCGGGCTGGGTTTCTCTCTCAGATTTATGTATTTATTCCCCCCCCCCCAAAAAAAAAATAGACAAAATATATTTAAAAAAATATAAAAATATATATAAAAAAAATATTTTTTTGTAAAAAAATGTTTAAGGGCTCACTTTGTTTTTTTCGTCTCGAAATTTGTGGCGTTTATGCTCCAGGGTTGCCATCGTCGAGGGAACGACAGATTTATATATATATGTTTTTTTTTATCTCTCAAGGTGGCATGCGTCATCGGTCACAATCATTGCACACACACAACGCTTGGCCACAAATGAACCACCCACAATGCCTCGCTGATCTTGTCACCATCGTCGCGTGATCTCCCGTCGTCCTCGCGGCGGCGTGGCTGCTTTTGGTTTTAGCTGTCGGACAAAGACGGCGGTCACCGGCATCGCGTGGCGCTTTCAGATGCGCTTCAACGGCCGTCTGGAACGCTCTTCCTTCCGATATTAGGACGCCACGGTACCTGTGCACTTTTAAATCATCATCTGGATTTAAAACAATTTTTTTTCGAACTGCTTCTTTGTTTTTAGTTTTTTGTCGTTCCCCCGCACCGCCGAATAATCATGGTTGGCTACTTACAGTGCGAAAGAAGTTCTACATACAGTGCATACATACGAATGGCTGTAGAAGGGATATGTGACGAGGCTTCGATGGAAAAATTCCCTGAAGTTGCCGGCTTATCCCCTACGCAGTCGACGCGGTTTGGAGCTCACTCTCCCATACGCTCGCCTACGAGATTGTCACGTGACACACCGATAATTTTACATTTGAACGCTGAACCTTATCCAAATCTAAGTGCAAAAAAACAAACATACCATTATCGTTGTTTGTTATTGGAGCAGTCATTGGTGGCTGACCTAGCTCAGACCATCAACTCATTGCAAATGAGAAACCAGTTGAATCATAACCGAGTCCACGTGAGTCGATGGGTCTCTAAACAATTAATTGGGTTTCTATGTAAGTCATTGGTTAGCCGGACTAAGCCCATCAACTTATTACATTTGAGAGATCAGTTGAATCACAACTGAGCCTATGTGAGTCTATGCGAGTCTATGGGTCTCGATGCAATTCATTTGGTCTCCACGTAAGTCACTAGTCGCTGGGCTGTGACCATCAAATCGCTACACTAACCCGGTTTATTGATCAAGACGGCCGAAACCTGGATTTGAACCCAAGATATAGGCGATGCGGGCTCGACGCTATTCGTAGCTGTGAGCCACCCGGCTGACCCCCACGGATTATTTATTTATTTCCATTCCGCATTTTTTTCTTTTTTTCCACAAGAGGAGAGAGAAATAAAAGCGTCAGGCGCAGTTTGCGTTTGCAAAGTCGGGTGCACACTTCATCTCCGATTCACGACGACAGACAATGCAAATGTATAAATATTAATATCGCTTGTTATTCTTCTTCTTATTAGTAGCATTATTTTCAGTGCGCACACGCACACACACACACACACGTGCTCGAAGGTTGCCTGCCAGGAGACGGTCCCCGTCTCTCTCGTTCATTGGCGCTGGGATATCTCTGCATTGGACTTGACGGCGGTGACTGGCCGAAGCCTTGAGCAAATACATTCACGTTTGCCTAGCTGGGAACACATTTTTAAAATATATATAAATAATAACTAAAACGAAAATTGGACGTGTGAGAAACAAAACGGAGTCTGTTGACGAGTCCCCTTACCTGCAACTGGGTCACAGCGGCCCTGGTGTTGCGTAACTCAAAAATTTCAGCGCCGCTTTGTTATCCGGCTCAACGAGCATTGGAACGCGAGACGTGTGCGTTGGCTCGGCTGGCCTATTGCACTCCGGGAGGCTTCTCTCGCCCTGGTAGCGTCGTTGCGATGAGCAAGTAGCGCTGAGATCCTGGGCTCAAATGCAGGTATTAGCCACCCAACCGTGGACTTAAATAAAAGCTCGATTCTAGATGTGAAGCTTTCGTGACCGCAAGAATTCATACTCTTAGGTTTTTTCGGTAAAGTCACGTAGGTAAATAAATAAATAATGATGATTTAGAATAATAAAACAATAGAAAAAAAAGACGGAAGCTTGTGTTGCCTCCGAAGCGTCGTGATTTATTATTTTATTTCTATTATATTTTTTTCTATTACTGTATTATTATTTTATTTTTTCTATTACTTTATTATTATTTTACTTTTTTACCTACGTGACTTTACCGATAAATTTACACTATGAGATCTTTTTTACCAGTGGCAAAATATAATGGTAGGTTTTTACCCTTTTAACTGGTACAAAACTGACACCTTTATTCAAGGCATCATGTTTGCAATGACCACAACACAAGTAGTCAATAAAGCAAACAAAAAGAAGCAACTCTGATAAGGATAATAATATGCACTGTCCTTGAAGTTGATTGGCCCACACCCGAGACGGCTTTCTTTAGAGCCTAGTCCCCATTGGTGTAGGGCCAGATGACACCAGAAGGCGTACAACTCAAAAACAGTGCAATATCAGAGTATTGAGAGTTCGGGGTAAACATTTACACTATGAGATCTCTTTTACCAGTGGCAAAATATAATGGTAGGTTTTTACCCTTTTAACTGGTACAAAACTGACACCTTTATTCAAGGCATCATGTTTGCAAGAGTATACAAGTTGGATTCTCACGTGGCTTGAGTTGATGGTCTCAGCCCCTGCTCGCCAACGAGACAAACGAGAAACCCAAAGATGTTTTTTTTGCTCAAAATGTTCACTTAATTCAGGACGTTCCATGGGCCCGAGAATTGAACACGTGGTTAGATTCATAATCAACGTTTTTGGGTTAGATCGCGTTATTTATAAATGTGTCGTAACCCTCCACCACCCGACACGGCCAATCAGCAAAAAAAGTGTCACGTTGACAAAAGACAAATAGTTCACTACTTTAGCCCACCGGCAATTCTGGCGGAGGGTTACAACACATTCATAAATAACGCGATCTAACCCAAAAACGTTGATTATGAATAATATTGGTCGCGAAAGCCAACGTGTTAAACGTGGTTAGATTGCCATGCAGCGAACGCCACTTATAAGACTTGGCGAAGGTGTGCCCTTTATTACAGACGAGGGCTGTTGTCGTTCCCTGCGGATTATGGCGTACTTCCTCTCCCTGCGTCTTTAGAGCAAGATGTTTGGGGTGCGTCTCATGCGTATGCGCTTGTATGAGAGGTTCGTGCAGCGGCGAACACGCTGTGCTGCGAATCCGGCAATCCGGGTTCGATTGCCCGCTCAGAATCGACACCAGTGACGATTATCTGAACCGGTCCCGGGCCTCCCCTAGGTCGCTTCAGCCTCAAATGAGTACCTGGTGCGTTGTGTAAACATCACCACTAGGGAGACAAAGGCGGCCTTCATAGGTGCTCACGAACATCACTGGCCCGAACAGTATACTCTTAGACTTTTTTCGGTAAAGTCCCGTAGGTAAAAAAATTAAAATAATAGAAATAATAATAGAAATAAAATAATAAATCACGACGTTTCGGAGGCAACACAAGCCGCTATTATTAATTTATTTATGTGATTATTATTTTATTTACAATTTTATTTCTATTATTACTTCTATTAATCTTATTTTTATTTTTTACCTACGTGACTTTACCGAAAAAGCCTAAGAGTTATGAATCCTTGCAGTCACGAAAGCTTCAAATCGAGAATTAATACCCCAACAGTCTGTTGAGACTATATGGGAGATCTTCGTGATTTTTTAGTTGCATGCGACCAGATTTTTCATAACTTTATTGACACCAGAAACGGGTTTGGGGCGCGGCTCTAACTTTCCGGCTGTTTGTAATCCCAATCGAGTAATTTTAAAACGTTGTGGACCCTAACGCCAGCACACTGCGCCACGTAGTATGACAATGGTCACTGCACGCGCAGGAATAATCAGGGCAGTCGCTGGAATTCGAACCCTGAACCTCTGCAGCAAGTGCTACCGCAAGGCAATGTCCCCCATCCAAATCCGGAGGAATGCGGTGAAGGGAATTCAGAAATATATTTTTGGTAAGGGGCCGTCTATAAATGACGTCACGCACCTAAGGGGGGGGGGGGTCAGACATTTGTGACGATGTGTGACGAGGGGGGGGGGGGTGAGAAATGTGACTTCACATCAAAATGCGCAACTTTAAATAAATCTTGACAACACGTTCTACTTAATTGAATGGACTTTTTAATAAATGTTTTCTCCTACAACATCAAAGTGCTGCGCCACATTAAATACGCACTACAATGACAATAGTTTAAAGCGATTTGATGCATGTTTTATTTTTTGGGGGGGCGGGGGGGGGGGGGCAGAGTTTTGTGACGTCATATTTGAGGGGGGGGTCTGACTTTTTGTGACGCCGTGTGACGAGGGGGTAAAAAATCGTCAAAAATCGCGTGACGTTATTTATGGACGGCCCTAACGTCGTCTTCTGGGGTCGTTTTGTGACACAAGGTAGTTCGCCGCTAGCTGGCGAGAGATCCGCGTGGATTTTTATATTTTATAAACTCTTGCCATGTCATTTGGAGAAATAAGTAACACATAAAAACAACAGAAAGTCTGAATGTTGTTTTGGATTTCGATTTAAAGCTTTCGTGACTGCAGGGATTCATCTTCTTGGTTCTTTCGGTAAAGTCACGTAGAAGGGAAGTAATAAAATAATAAAAATAAAACAACAAAATAATTCTCACGACGTTTCGGCCACAACGCAAGCAGCCGTCCTCAGGTGAAAACCAGGTCTGTCGAGGCGATAGCGTCTGAAACGTCGTGAGAATTATCTTGTTATGTTTTATTTTTATTGTTTTATTACTTCCCTTCTACGTGACTTTACCGAAAGAACCAAGAAGTTGTTTTGGATGTTGAACTTCTTTCGCACCGTACGTAGCCAACCACTCTAATCCGAGGTGCGGGGCGGGGGGGAAGACAACAAACTGAACACAAAAAACAGTTCTAAAGAAACGAGTTTTCAATCGAGATGATGATGATTTCAAAGTGCATAGCTCCAGTGGCTTCTTAATATCGAAAGCAAGAGCGTTCCAGACGGCCGCAGAAGTGTCTCTGATAGCGCGCAATGCCGGTTGACCGCCTTTGCTCCATGGCCAGCGATGCAAAGTGTAAAGACGCTTTGTGGACAGACGGGAAGAAACACGCGCGCACACATACACACACAGTCAGCGCTAAAAAACCCATCCTGACGCTAATTGAGTTGCATGCCCACCCACAAATGCAATTTCATCAGACACAGCCCCACGCAGAGACTCAATATTGTCGGGGCTGTAAGCTGCAGGGGCGGATGCAAATTCTTAGAATTGAGAATTTTTATTGTTTATGTTATTTGGCGGTGGGGGTGGGTGGGTGGGGGGGGCTGCGGGGGGCGTGCAATGTGAGTGGGTGGACGAGCATAGTGGAGCATAAATAAAACCCCAGAAAATGCAACAACAAAAAAACTGCAACATTTAATAAAGGCAGTTTGAGAACATCTGCCTCGTGGCGAGCCGTGCTGCAGAGCTTGCATATAAACACGATGCGCCGGCAATGCGGCGTGACAAACGAATTAATAAACATGCGACGGCGTATACATTTCGCCGGCGCGGGTGTTGCTGCTGCTGCTACTGTTGTGGTTGTGGTAAATTTTCTTCCGCAAGCAAATTTTCAATCATTCCGACGGCGGCAATGACCCGTTAAATTTGGTGCGGGTCACCGTTGTCGGCCGTGGTCAATCGACGCGGCTGGATGGACGTGTCCCGCGATGTGCGAATCCACTTGGCGCCACACTGCGGCACGCAAAAAATAAAGGGCTCGCCGCAATTGACGTTCGAAGCGGCCCCGGTGAGCACGGTTGGATACGTATGGTGTGAACGAAGTTCAGCGTAGGGTACATGCAACTCTAAATGTTTGTCAGAAGCACCATGTGTGGCCTTGAAAGAATGCATACAGTATATGGCCCTTTTCATAACAATAGCCCTGGTGCTGTGAAGAAGGGTTATTGCCCGAAACGTCGCCGATTATATGATTTTTGTGAAGGCCACACCACGTGACAGTGTGCAATCTTATTGAAGAGAGTCTCATTGTCTCGCGAAGTGACTCATTTCCGCGTGCATTGAAGAAAAGGGACATTACTTATGTATAGAAAACAATCGTCTAGTGTTGTTTTCTTTTTAAGGCCTTGGTGTTGTTTACAAATGTGGAGTTGTGTGTTTGTTTATTGTGCTTCTGCACCACTGCCAACGCAGCAGCAGCACATCGCGTGTTTAGCTATGAAAAACACGGGTTGTTTGTTTGGTTAATTTTAGTTTTAGAGTTACTTGAGTTGAGTCGTTTGTTTAGTTACGAAACGCAGGTTGGACTCTGCAAGCAAGACAGAAGGGCCAACGGACGAGACTGAGGACTGAATCGCAGGCAAAGGTGCAACATCTCGCGCTTCAGATGCGCTTCCGCGGCCGTCTGGAACGCTCTTCCTTCCGATACCAAGAAGCCACTGGGAGCTGTGCACTTTTAACATCAAGATTGACAAACTCATTTCTTTAGAGCTGCCTTTTTGTGCTCAGTTTGTTGTCCTTCACCCGTACCTCCGATTAGCGCGGTTAGCTTCGTGCGATGCTAAAGAAATCCAACACACGCGCAAATGTCTCACCTGAGAATACAAGTTATGTCCACACCGTTGAGACGGGACCGGCTTGTGGGTGTCGGAGCTGGATCGATAGTTGCGTCGTATGACCACGGAATTAACACAGACTGCGTAGGAGGCTTTTATTCAGTACTGGATCGATCACAGATGATGATGATTATTGTGATGCAAAGGAATATTACGTTTCAACCGTGTAATTCACACGAATAGAAATCAAATGTCTTGAATGAATGGCTTGTACCTCTATGGACGCCGCAGTCGAATATAATCACCTTGATGTCTGGGCATACACGTTAGGGGCCGTCCATAAATGACGTCACGCGATTTTGGACGATTTTTTACCCCCCCCCCCCCTTCGTCATACGGCGTCAAAAAAAGTCAGAGCCCCCTCAAATATGACGTCACAAAGCTCTGCCCCCCCCCCCTCCCCCCCAAAAATCAAGCATGCTTCAAATCGCTTTAAACTATTGTCATTGTAGTGCGTAATTAATGTGGCGCTGCACTCTGATGTGTAAGCAGTCACAGTTTTGGTAAGCCCACAGGTTGACCCCTAGCCAAAATGAGTAAAAAATAAACGTCGCTGGTGAGCTTCTTTGAAAAGGGAGAAAGACCCAAACGATGAACCCCCCCCACCCCCGGTCCGTGAAAAAAATTGTCTTCCACGAAACTTTAACCGAAAACTTTTCACGAAATTTTCTTGTCATGACAATATATATGTACCGCCTCACTCGCACCTCCAATCGGCACGTTTGGGCTACGTACGGTGCGAAACAACACAACAACCGCCATTCGCCACTAAGTGGCGGTGACGTCACCACTACGCTTGTGCCAGGCTAGGTGCACGTTGAGGCCACGTGAAGTGTCGAACGCCCGTCGGCAGGAGGTCACGGGGCAGACCCAGGTGCCACGGGTCGACTGTCTGAGATGACAGATGAATGACTTACTGACGGTGCGAAATAATTTCGACGCACATACACACGCACCCGTTGCGAAAAACATTGCCACTGTTTCCGTGCGGCGTCTTGACATGTAGTCGCATTTAATAACAATGTTGTTGTTATTATAATGATGCACATTTGTGTATGGGGAGCCAGGAAATGATCAGAATTGCAGGGCACACGGTCTTTGCTAGGCAGCAGGGGGTAATGGCCTGGTTAGAGAAGTGAGTTTCAAGACAGACTTAACTCTTCCTAACGACTCTGGCTTATTAGCGAAAGGCACAACGTTGTTCCAAAGCCTCGGAGCTGCACCGGCAAAAGCCCGATCACCCACCCACAAGACATGCTTAACGATATCTAACGACTCCGATTGTCTTATTAGCAAAATGCAAAGTGTTGTTCCAAAGTTTGAGAGCTTCACTGGCAAAATCTCGATCACTCCGGGAGGAGAGGCTTGACCTCTGAGTCCTTGGAAGACGGCGATCCCGAGATCTCTTGACACCTCGTCGGGGTATAAAGATGGATCAGTTCCTGCGAATATTGCTGGGGCTAACCCGTTCAGTGCCCTGTAGGTCAAGCAAGACGGCCCAACACCATTCTTCACTCTCTCTCTCTGTGTATGCCCGTGGCTACTGACCAGACACGGAGTCGCCTTGCGCTCCGGTCTCTTTGAACAGTGACTCGCAAGAAACAAATATCGAGTAAAAGATGTGAAGCCCCAGCGTTAAGACGCCATACCGATGCAAATTGCTGCGTTGTGTCGTATAAATAAGCATCCATTATTTTCATCAAATCGTTACTTTCCTCCCCATCCCCTAATAAATGTCTACAATTCATCATCGAATAGCGGGGAAGCGAGGGAGCAATCATTGCACGCGACAAATACGATTCAGCAAAGGGAGGCGAGACGGTGGCGACATGTATGCACGTTGAACTTCTTTCGCACCGTATGTAGCCATCGGTGGTCACAGTGGGGGAAGCAAGGAGGGGGGGGGGGCTAGGGGAGGGAGTATTGGTTAGAGGGGAGGGGAGAGAATGGAGGGCACGTTTCAAATCGGACGAGCGTCCAGGAATGATCGATGGCCGGTGCGGGGTCAAATCACGCCGTGCTATCTCCCCGGCGATCCTTGCCCACCGCGCGCGCTCTCTCGCTCTCTCTGTCTCTCTCCACTTGAGGGGGGCTGGGGGGTAGGGGGGCAGCCGCCACTTTGATTCATGAGAACACGCGGCACGTGAGCGCGCGCCCAGTCGGGCTGATTGGCCAACCCCATTAAGAGTCGCCCGCCGCGCACGAGGTAAATGGTGGCGTGGGTGGTGGTGGTGGTGGGGGGGGCAGCCTTTTCTTCATCCATTCCTCATCACCGGGCGACGCCGTTTTAGTTGCAGGCGTCCAATAAGCCGGTGCACGGGGTCCTGGTTGTGGAGGCGGACACATCGTGCCCCGGTCTAATGGGTCTTCCCGATTTGCTGCGACAGCCGGTCGGTGCCGAATTTATTTTTTTTATTAAAAAAAATGTTTTTGCCGTGACACCGTTCTGGTGTGGTGGCAAATTGATGTCCTCTCGCGTGGGTTCCAGAGTGAGATTGGGAGGGAAGGATTGGGCAGTGTTGCTATGGGTTACTCTGTATTAATAATGGAGTACTTTAGTTATGGGTTTGGAGCGGAGGCGCAGCGGTTTCGCGATTTTTTTTTTGCCGCGATGAACTCAAAGCGAGTGGTGTTTCTTTTTTAAATCGCCGACGACGGCTATCGTCAGTGGCGAGCGATATCTCATCCGGTTTTCCGAGCACCCACATTCACATCTGCCTGCACTCACTAGCGTGCTACCCCGTACTGACCAGAGTGGTGAAGTATGGCCAACAACACCCCCCTCCCCCCCAAGAAAAAAATCCAAAGACCTCCCGTATAGCCTGAACAGACTGTAGGGGCAAGTGCTGTTAGCGGGCACCTATGAAGGCCGGCACGGCACACGAGGGGGTGGGAGGCCAACACCACATCCGGCCGCCTTCATCTCCCTAGTGGCAGAAGCCAACAATTTCCCGAGCTCTGCGGTCTTCTATATTAAGGCGTTCATCGGTCCAACGTGCGGAAAAAACTCACGCGTGCAAGGGGGAAACGCGCTATCCCCAATTCTGACGGAACCGATGGTGGGGGGGGGGGGGGCTCCACAATGTTGCTGTGCTGCAATCCTCCTGTCGAGTCAGGAGGATGATGACACCTCGGCGGTCACGGGGAAGGGAGTCTCGCAGACGAAATAAAAACCCCTCGCTGCCCTCCACGAGATTGCTCAGTCACAGACCACCGTTCGACTTTGTCCACATCTGGGCGAGTTATTTGCACGACAAACACGGGGTCGTGACGAGCGGCGATCGCATTTGCGCAGATGCCGTCGTGCGGCGATGAAACGCCTACATATGTAACAGCTGCATGTGTAGCAGCTGCATGTGTAGCAGCTGCATGTAGCAGCTGCATGTGTAGCAGCTGCATGTGTGGCAGCTGCATGTAGCAGCTGCATATGCTACGGGCCCCGCACTTTCAAGGGCCCCGCCTTAAATCCTTTCAAGCTATCAATTCCGGTTCAGTGTTTCTGCACTTGCTCTATTACTGTAGTACTATACCGCCTTCAACTTTTATGAACGACTGGGTGTTTAAAGTTAGCGATTTATCGTATTATCTGGCTGTGTAGAAAAGAAAATAGAGAGGTGGAGGGGAGGAAGGGGGGTGGGAGTGGAGGAAAGGGGGGGGGTAGAGGCAAAGGAGGGGGTGGGGGTGGAGGGGAGGGAGGGGACCGGGTAGGGGAGGGGGGAGCAGACAACCGGCGCAAATGAATGAGGGTGACACGTGGCGCGTCGCGCGCCCGTTGGGGTTAGTAAATTATTGAATTTATTTGAAACGTATTTACGACGCATCGCCCCGCTGGGGCGCATACGTCTCGTGGTCGAGGGGGCACGTGCCTGGGTCCCCGCGGCCCGGGGTAGATCTCTCCCCGGGGCGGTTTGTGAATTATTCACGAGCCGGCGAAAGCGGTGACGCCAGGAGACACCTGGCGAGACTCGAGGGGAGACGCGGTGGAGCGAGTCGCCGTGAACGCATCGGGACGTTCTCTCTCTCTCTGTGGAACGGCAGAATCACAGTGAGAGCGGCGAGAGGTCTAGAAGTGATTTCTTCCTGCACAGATGAGCGCAAGAGGCGATGCTCATCGCCCCTTCACTGCCCCCGAGCCGGTGATGGGAATTCCACATTCCTTCCGTCACTATCTTAAAGATGACCTAAGCTACGAACTAAACAATTTTTTTTATTTTACCGGGTAAGGCCCACTGAGCTATGTAGCTCTATTTTCAGAAGCCACCTGGCCACAAATGATAGCCCAACGAAGTGGCTTATCACGTGGACATTTTTAGCAACCAAATACTCAGAACGCGTGTCTCTGAATGCGGAGGGAACAATCGGACAACCCGGATACCAAAATCCACGCGACCACGGGGAGAACACGCAGATTCGAATCAAAGTCAGGATCGAACCCACGACCTCCTGTATACCGGGCGAAGTTGTTAACATCTTGCCACCGTGAAGCCCCCTTCTCTATCGCCCATTCTCATCCCTCCCCTCGTCCCTCCACTCCTTCCAGTCCATCTCATACCCTTTCGTGATCCCTAAGTATCGCTGTCACTCATTCCTCAATTCTTGTAGCACGCCCCTGGCCTACTACATCATGTAATGCTGTCACCGTTTTGCAAGCCGTGTCAAGCGCCATGGGTGATATAAATATAAATTAGATAGGACAACCACCGTTGCCTTTCACAAAATGTATTTCTTCCTGCGCCTGGCGCGACCGTTACCATCGCCAATGAAATACAAAAGGCGTGTCCGCAAAGTGTAACAGGATCCATGCGTGCGTATGATTTTTCGTACTTAAAAATATATAATAATCAGACATCGCCAACGATGGTTTAGATCATCGTAACCCTCCACGATCAATCCACTGATGGATAAAGAATCCCCCGGCGATGAAATACAAATTTTCCAGTTTAACACGGAGGCTTTCGCGACCAATATTATTCATAATAAAGTTTTTGGGTTAGATCGCGTTATTTATAAATGTGTCGTAACCCTCCACCACCCGACACGGCCAATCAGCAAAAAAAGTGTCACGTTGACAAAAGACAAATAGTTCACTACTTTAGCCCACCAGTGAGTTGAAGCGTGAAACCACAACATTTTAAATTTTTGATGACGACGTTTCGCTGGTAATTGCACCCAGCATCATCGGGCAATTCGCCAGAATGTTGAGGCTCTGCTCTTGCTCCCGGTACAAATTATCCGTGAACGCACCCTGCGCTAAGAAGCCATGCACGCGGGCACGATTTGTCGTCCTCGTGTTTGCTCGCTGCGCGCAGCTTAGGAAAAGTGCCCGCGGGATTCTGGATGCATCGTCAAAGACAGACAGCTTCGTTTGCATAACGAAGTGGGGGGGGGGGGGAAGTTGTGAAACCTACGCGCGGAAGAGGCCCTCCTACTAGGCAACATCCGAGAGCAGCCACCCACGGAGACCTCATTTCGTTAGTTGTCACCCATCCGCGTGCGAGCCAAGCCCGATGCTGCTTAGCTTCAAGCGAGCTGACAAGGCGACGCAGCAGGAGGGGAGCTGTAATGAAGCCACGGGACGGCATCCCGACCATGCCTCAACCCCTTGCTCGCTTTGACGTCTGTGGCGATGCATTTCTTTTTTCAGTAAAATATTTCGGGAGGTAACGAAGAAGAGAGTGTTTGCTTCATTTTTAGACTTAAAACTTTCGTGAGTGCAGGAATTCTTGTTTCTATCGGTAACGTCACGTGATTTTGCCGAAAGAACCAGGAATATGTTTGCTTCATCGCAGAAGTTTTCCGCTTTTGTGTTTACTTGAGTTAACTCAATTAACGGATGTTCTGTTTGGGAGCGGTGGTGCAGCGGTGGAACGAACTGTGCCACGAACCGCGTGATCCGAGTTCGATTCCTGGCCACGGCTACCATCGGTGATATTTGAACTTGTCCTGGGCTCCTCCCCCTTTGCTTTCTTTACCCACCGTGGTGAAGTATGGTCAAACACGCCCCCCACGACCCAGTGGCATGGCTGTGAGTGTGCAGGCGGTGCAACTGCAACGTGCCCGACGGATCGGAGGCCTCGCCAGCCACGAGGCACCACTGACATGACCCACACGGCGCGAGGAGACATTCATCTAGCAGTGGATTGGCAAAGGGTAAACAATAGTACCGTAAGCCTGGGACGATTAGTCAATGAAGTTGATTATTCGATAAAAAAAAAATTGAGATCCAGAATTTTGTAGAATTTACTTGGGCTCCTTTAAAATAAATAATGTAAAAAAAACTTTTTTTTTAACACGCTTTTATGAAATGTACTAGTAATGGCAGAACTCCACGACTCCAGGAAGTGGCCCCGAAGCTTGCCATAACGTAAGAGACCGTGGTGATCTACAGCCAACGTTATTTGAGCGTGGACAACTAGACCCAAGCCGAAACATAACATATACAAAATAATGTTAACAAAAAAATGTTTTATGATAGAATATAGTATTGTCATCAGTATGACATAAGTATACCAAGTTTGCAGTCAATACCACATTGGGAAGTGGGTTAAAATTGAGTTACAAGATTTGAGGATACAACAACAACAGAGTGAGTTTAAAGAAAGCGTGCAATCCAAAAAGCCCCCGGTGGCTCGCCTCCGAAGGCAGGAAACCCCCAACCGCTCGCCCCGGCGTGACGCCGGTGACGATGTGGACGACGTCAGCCCCGCCCATTACCTCCCGTTCAGCGGCACACGTGGGGGGAGGGAGGGATGCGCGACTTTACCCCACCCCGCCCCCACAATCATTGTCGTGTTTTCCGATTTGTTGCGAGTAACGGAACCCCCCACCCCACCACCACCCCTAACCCCGCCCACTTCTCCCCCCACCCCACCCCCTCTCTTTACCCCGCCCACTTCTCCCCAACCACACCCCCTCCTCTTCCCCCACCCACTTCTCCCCCCACCCACCCCCTACCCCGCCCACTTCTCCCCCACCCCCTTCCTTTACCCCGCCCACTTCTCCCCAACCACACCCCCTCCTCTTCCCCCACCCACTTCTCCCCCCACCCACCCCCTACCCCGCCCACTTCTCCCCCACCCCCTTCCTTTACCCCGCCCACTTCTCCCCAACCACACCCCCTCCTCTTCCCCCACCCACTTCTCCCCCACCCCACCACCACCCCCTACCCCGCCCACTTCTCCCCCACCCCCTTCCTTTACCCCGCCCACTTCTGCCCCCTCCCCCTCTCCGCAGGGAGGGACGCGAATTAAAAAATGCGCGTCGGTAATTAAAACAAAAAAGGCACATGGCAAATTGGGTAATTAAACCAAGGCCGTAATTATAATAGATTCAAATATGCTCAAAATGTCCCCCCAAATATGTTGCTATAAAATAGATTTTGTTTAATTGATTGTTATGGTTGTACTTTATTCATCCCTAATCTCTGCCATTACATATAATGAAAAAATAAAAGGTAAAAAAGAAAAAAACAGAGCAATGTAATACAATACACTATTAGACATTATTGTAAAAAATAAATAAAAGTCCATCCCATGTGTTGGTGATTTTTTTATATTTTAGGCAGGAAATTCGTTTTCAAATTTAGATATTTTTTTTCTGAGGTTGGACCCCCACACCTTCTGGAAGATTCGGTCCCCCCCAATGTTGACTCCATGGCTACGGCCTTGAATTAAAGGCCGTGCCCCATTTGCCTCGCACGTAACGCTATTCGCTATGTATGTGGGGAGCGGTGGTGTAGCAGTTAGCGCGCTGCGCTATGAACCCGGCCACCCGAGTTCGATTCCCGCTCAGCGGCCAATAACCACCAGTGACGATTATCTGAATCGGTCCCGGGCCTCCCCTAGGTCGACTCAGCCTCAAAATAAGTACCTGGTTGCGGTGTGTAAACATCGCGTGGTGATGGCCACCCACCCCCTCGTGTGCTGTGCCGGCCTTTATAGGTGCTCGCTAACAGCAGCAATAGCCCCAAACAGTCTGTGAATACTATACGTGGGGATATTTTATAGCAATGGTGTTTGATGAATTGTTACGATTTAGAGAGTCGTGATTTCATAAAAAAAAATATATATATTGCGTGAAATTGTGGTGCTTCGAGTGGGCCGCGCGTAAATTAATTACAAGGCGAAAATGAGAATAGGGTTTACCCTTTCTGCCGATAAAACAGCTGTTCAAACACCAAATAGAAACATTTAGCAAGGAATCAAGTGTGCCGTTAATGACACACGGTCGTTGTGGTGAACATGCATGCAAACAAACATTGTCTCATAATAGCTGCCATTGTCTTTCAAACTGATTGGTCTACACCAGAGGCGGCTTTCTCTAGGACACTAGTGTCAGATGAGAGAGGCGAACAGTACAAAGGGGCCGTCCATAAATGACGTCACGCGATTTTGGACGATTTTTTACCCCCCCCCCCCTCGTCACACGGGGTCACAAAAAATCAGACCCCCCCTCAAATATGACGTCACAAAGCTCTGCCCACCCCCACAAAATATAAAAATGCTTCAAATCGGTTTTAAACTATTGTCATTGTAGTGCGTATTTAATGTGGCGCTGCACTCTGATGTTGTAGGAGAAAACATTTATTAAAAAGTCTATTTATTTAAGTAGAACGTGTTGTCTATATTCATTTAAAGTTGCGCATTTTGATGTGACGTCACATTTCTCAATCCCCCCCCCCCTCGTCACACATCGTCACAAATATCTGACCCGCCCCCCCCCTAGGTGCGTGACGTCATTTATGGACGGCCCCAAAGACAATGCACTATCAGGACATTTATAACTCGAGGTGAGCAGCTCCAAAATTAGACATTTTTTGCAAGTATCAAAGTATGAAAAATCATCGGTTTTTACTCTTTCTAGCAATAAAACAGGTATTCAGATTTCGATTTAAAGCTTTCGTGACTGCAGGGATTCATCTTCTTGGTTCTTTCGGTAAAGTCACGTAGAAGGGAAGTAATAAAATAATAAAAATAAAACATAATAAAACAATTCTCACAAATTGTTTTATGTTTTATTTTTATTATTTTATTACTTCCCTTCTACGTGACTTTACCGAAAGAACCAAGAAGAGGTATTCAGATGTTTGGTGTTTGAACATCTGAACACCAGTTTTATTGCCAGAAAGGGTAAAACCTATTCTTAGTTTTAATACTTTGATACTGGCAAAAAAGGGTTCCGTATTATTCTCTTTGGTTCTTTCGGTAAAGCCACGTAGGTATTAAAAAATATATATTTTACTGGTAGGAACCTCCTGGTTACACCAGCCCACAGGGGATTATTGTGTCCGTCCGTCCGTCGTGCAGGGAGGGGCTGGGTGGGGAGGGTGGGGAGGGGCTGGGTGGGGAGGGTGGGGCCGGGTGGGGAGGATGGGGAGGGGCTGGGTGGGGAGGGCGGTGGGAGGGGTGGGGTTGAGTGGGGAGGGGCTGGTCACCTCGTGGTGCCCTTATAAAACTCAACGTTTAACCTACTCACGCCGGCTTGTGCCCGCCCTCACAGTCGGGCATATTTGCGGAATACACCACGCCGCCGTTGACCCTGGACATTGACAGAGCAACCCAACGTTCCTACCAGCTTCATACGTACGTGACTTTACCGAACAAACCAAAGAGTATGGATTCCTGCAGTCACGAAAGCTTCAAATCAAGGTTCCATTTTAATTATAAGGCAAGTTGTAAATATGGAAGATCGTTTTTTTGTTGCAGGCGCGCGATTTTGCTGCGCCCATCTGTGCGGTGTTTTTCTACGCCAGAAAAATTGTAAATTTAATTGTGTGTGGTTGGGGGGAATATATGAAATAAAAAAGTGTGTATTTTAATTGATTGACACATCGTTCGTAATTTTTACAATAATCTGAGCTTAAATAAACAAATGAAAATGAGAAATGCACAGCCCTTGATTAATCCAATGGCCTATCCACGGCATGTCTGTTATGTGGGTTATTTGACCATACTTCACCACGCCTGGTCAATGCGGATTGGTGAAAAGTTGGGGGGGGAGGGCGAGGGATGGTTCTGATTCACATTTCACTTCGCCACTGATGGTAACCGTGGACGGGAATCAAACTCGGGTCACTCGCTTCAAAACGTCTTGGGCTAACCGCTTCACCACCGACTCTTTGCCCTCACACTGAAAACTGAAATGTAATCGTTTTAGCTCAGACGATGTACTTGTGTGTGTTCACAAATTGCTGCCACCCCCCCCCACCAAAAAAAAAAGTACACACTTAATGAAACGCACACTCCCGTGTCAAAATACCAAATAAAAACGCAATCAAAATCACTCGTGTTTTATTGTTCACGTTTGTTTTTATTATAAGTTGTTTATATCATCGTCGTTATGAAAGGTTATAAATACGTGGTGGGTATGTTTCAAATACAGCACACACACACACAAGTCGCACATAGTCATGAATGAAACCCAACTAATACCATATTTTTCCACTGCATATCCGAGCCATGCCAGGGTCCCTGCCAAACTAGCCTGGTGCAGCCAGCATGGTTTTTCCACTGCACAACCGAGCCATGCCAGGACACTGCCAAGTGAGTTTGGTGCTGCCAGCATGTTCTTTTCCACTGCACAACCGAGCCATTCCAGGGCCCTTTGGCAAACTAGCCTGGCACAGGCATAATTATTTTTTTCCACTGCAGAAGCCGAGCCATGCCGCAGAGAACACGTGCGTTGAACGGGCACTCGACGCCTTTCCGTGTTGTTTAGAACGTAGTAGTAGTAGGGCTTTGGCGAGCAATATTATTCATAATAAAGTGTTTTTTTTTTGGGTTAGGTACTTTAAAAATAACATGTGTCATTAAAACCGCCACCACCCGACCACACAGCCAATTAGTAAGGTTTGTCACATAAACAAAAACGTGCCAATTATTTGCTACTCCAGCACCACAGGCGTGCTTGAGGACTGTTACTCCAAAACATTTACAATTGTTGTAAATGTGTGCACGAGTGGTGGCGGGTTTAACGACACGGATTTATATTTACGTGATCTAACCCCCCACCCTACCCCCAAAGAAAGAAAGCAAAACCTTTATTAATTCTGAGTTGTACTTGACTGACGTCTCACGCACTTGCACACGTCATTAGCCCCGCCCCTGGCCCTGCTTGGCCACCGAACCAGATTGCAGATGTCTCTTTTGTGAGGCTGGCATTTCAATGTGTTGGTTGCCTCGTGCTGGTGTGGTTCGGGTGTGGCCGGTGTAAAAAGTGTTGCGTACGGAGGTGAAGAATTATTATTCCCTTAAAAAAAAAAGGCTAAAGGATGTGGATAGAGCTTTGTGGCGCCTGGAATGAAGAAAATAACCCGTGGAAATGTTAACACAATTCTAAAGACATCACACACACACACACAATGTTGAGACTACAGTTGTCAAAACCGTAAGAAAAACAATTTAGAATGTAATAAAAAAAAACTGTGCCTCCTTCTGTAAGAAAGTAATTCTATCAAGTTATTGTTTTTACGACTCAAAAAAAATCTTTGTTTTATTCGTGTATCTTGTTGCTGCTGTAGTTCATCTTATTTTTTTACGTCAATGTCTGCTTTTTTCTATTGGGGCCTAGTCACGTGGTGGTATTTTGCGCCGAGTAATCGACGTTTTCCATTGGCGACGTGCCCCCCAAACCCCCCCCCCCAACCCCCCCAGGTCTTGCGCCGGAAAATCGTGAACCTCGGGCGCGGATCTGTAAGGGAAGTACAAAAGAAAAAATAAGTTGGACACGCGAGCGAGCGGCAGTCAGTCAGAACGCGTTCCCGTTTCACCTCGGGGAGAGACACTTTTTTTTTACTGTCGATCGCAGACGACACAGCGGCCGTTCGCTCCGGCCGCTTTAGCGCTCGCCGTACGGCTGCGCCGGAGCTTCTCGCAGCGAAAACTGCGGACGATGTTGCCCAACGACCGTGGCACGACCCCCAAAACAAACAACACCTTTGAGCGCAGAGTAAGAGGTTGATTAAGAAACGTAACGACGGCACCGTCGTTTTAAGCAGCGGCTTTTTTGGCTGCCGATCGAACAAAGACGGACGCCGCATCGCGCGCTCTCAGATGCGCTTCCGCGGCCGTCTGGAACGCTCTTCCTTCCGATATTAGGAAGCCACTGGAGCGATGCACTTTTAAATAATCTGGATTGAAAAGCTAATTTCTTTAAAACTCAAATGACTATCTAGTGCGGTGTGTAAACTCAACCACCGGGGAGACAAAGGCGGTCAGGCATGGTAGTGTTTACACACCGCACCGAGTACTCATTTGAGGCCGAGTCGACCTAGGGGAGGCGCAGGACCGTGAGTGGGAATCAAACTCGGGTCACCGGGGAAACGCAGCGCGCTAACCGCTACACCCCCCCCCCACACACGTGCGCACACACACACACACGTGTGCACACACAATCACACGTGTGTGTGCGCGCGAGTCTAATTGACACATACTCGCTGGACACAAACCATCAGCCGACCCTCCCTCCCTGTAGAGGTTGCCCCCTTCCTTGCGCCCCTCCCCCCCTCACTTTCCATGCCACCCACCGCGCCTCCGTAGAAGATGTCACTACGTGCAGTGCCGGCTTAAGCTAGTGCGGGGCCTGTAGCATTTGTTATATAAAGGGGCGCTAGCTAAAAACAACCCCACAAATATTAAAACACACATTTTTAACTTTCATAGTAAAGTAATTGTATTTTTTCATTTGCTATACAGCCAGATAATGAAACAAATCGCTAACATTAAACACCCGGTCGTTCATAAAAGCTGAAGGCGGTATAGTGCTATAGCAATAGAGCAAGTGCAGAATCACTGAACCGGAATTGATAGCTTTCAAGCATTTAGCGCGGGGCCCTTAACACATAATCCTACACCGTCTACGATGGCCGTTTAATGTTGAAACGCCGCCGACAGGTGTCAAAAATGTACCAGTCGCGTCCTATTAGATCAGCGGAGGAAACTGGAAACTTTGATTGGCATGGCAGGCACGACGAGGCCATGTGGCATTTGCCTTCAGCTGCCACTTCTGCTGTTCATAGCTGTGCATACAAATGCATTGCACGCGTGCGCGGGGGTGGGGGGGGGTGAACTATAACGTATACGCGGTGATTCATTAACGAATGCAATGAATCGGACGTGATCCGTTTACCCGGAATCGCAGCGGTCACTGTATTCCATCCTGGTCGCATGTGTGGCTGTTCGTCTGTGAGGAGGAGATGTAAAACAAAAAGAGGGTAACGATTAGCAAATGCAAGCGTGGACAAAATATACGAAGGAAAAAGGTTCGCCCACGGCAGCCTGTTTTGGGGGGGTCGGGGTGGGGTGGGAAAAGTGCCGTTAGCGAGCAATCGATGAAGGTTCGATTATGGTACACGTGGCCGGTGGCTGGGCAGCACCACGCCCGGCCACTTTTGCCCCCCCCCCCATCGCCGACGTTTGCCATGACGCACCGGGCGCTCGGTTAATGCTGAGTCGACCTAGGGGAGGCTCAGGAGACGTTCGGATAATCGTCAGCGGTGTCGTGGAAACAATTAAGGAGCGCAAATCAGAACGGCGCGCGATGTAAAGGCGCTGGCGTGAAAAATAATTAAAGAAAAAAACTACCGCTGACAATTAACTCGCAGAAGCTGCAAACTTTTGTAAAAAAAAACATTCTTTGGCAGCGCATCGCAACACGGACTTGATAGGGGTCGTCCATAAATGAGGAGCCGCGCGTCACCGCACCAGGCGCTGCTCCCCGGAGGAGCGAGGCTCGGCGAGGCCGTGGTCCTCTCCCTCCGCGACCGCCGAGTTCGCGGCGTCGCCGTCGCTGCGCGCTGCCGCCGGCGCGTCCGCGAGCTTGGAGGCCCCAGCGGTGCCGGCGGCGGAGGCGGCTCCCGCGGAGGAGGAGCTACACGACAGCCCTGCTCGCACGCGCACACACGCGCATGCACACACACACACGCGCACGCATATGCGCACACGGCAACACGCGCACACACGCACACACACACACGCACACACACGCAAGTACGCACACACGTGCACACACACACACGCGCACGCACATGCGCACACGACAACACACGCACGCGCACACACGCACGCGCACACACGCACGCGCACACACGCGCACACACGCACACACACGCGCACACACACGCGCACACACACACACGCACACAAACGCGCACCCACATACGCGCACGTACAAAGATAACAAAGATCCCCCGTATAGCCTTAATAGACTGTAGGGGCAAGTGCTGTTAGCGAGCACCTATGAAGGCCGGAACGGTACACGAGGGGGTGGGTGGCCAGCACCACGCCCGACCGACTTTGTCTCCCCAGTGGCGATGTTTACACACCGCACCAGGTACTCATTTAAGGCTGAGTCGACCTAGGGGAGGCCCAGGACCGGTTCAGATAATCGTCACTGGTGTTGGCCGTGAGCGGGAATCGAACCCGGGTCGCCAGGTTCATAGCGCAGCGCGCTAACCGCTACACTACCGCTCCCCATCACACCGCGCCAGGTTCTTATTTGAGGCCGAGTCGACCCTGTTGGACGCCCAGGACCGGTTCAGATAATCGTCACTGGTGTTGGCCGTGAGCGGGTAATCGAACTCGGGCCGCCGGGTTCGCAACGCAGCGCGCTAACCGCTGCACCACCGCTCATCTGCCCGCGCGCACGGGGATCGTGAACGAGGTGAGCGGGCAGCAGTGTTGCCGAAACACTCGACAGCGGAAAGTTACGAAACACAATCTCGCTGTACGTCGCGAAAGAGACCTTCTACAACCCTTGTATCAAATGCGCTGCACGTGGAGATTCTGTTGAGCCTACTTCGCCACGCTGGGTCGGCGCGGGTTGCTGAACGGGGTGCGTTGCCCCAGGACCTGTTCACATGTCAACGCGCTATCGACGAAAGCCGAGGATGGGATTCGATCTGTGGCCACCGCGTCGCCTTCTGAGCTAGCACCTCCGATGAGCGCGGTTGGCGAGGTACGGTGCGACAGAAGTTCAACACGCGGTGCCGTAACACACGAGACAATTCTCCGAGAATCGCACAGACGGGAAAAAAACAACGAAACTGATCCGGGAGCCTCAACACACAAACCCGGACTCGCTTCTGAATCTGCACAACGATGTCCGCGTCACATCCCAGAGAGTCGGAGGATTTGTGGCGAGTTGCTCTGGCAAAGTGTTTTGCGAGAAAATGTTTTTAATTTTCGATTTAAAGCTTTCGGTAAATTCACGTAGAAGAGAAATAATAAAATAATAAAAATAAAACATAATAAAATCTTTTATTATATTATTTTATTATTTTTATTATTTTATTATTTCTCTTCTACGTGACTTTACCGAAAGAACCAAGAAGATGTTTTTAATTGTTGTTGCTAGTTTCGGTGTGAGTTGGTGTGTGTGCAGTGTGGGGGGCGGGGATGCGGGTGGGGGGGACTGGAATGACCACCTGTTTATGGGCCGTCCATTAATGACGTCACGCGGTTTCGGATGATTTTTGACGAACCCCCCCCCCTTCGTCACACGGCGTCACAAAAAGTCAGACCCTCCCCCTAAAATATGACGTCACAAAGCTCTGCCCCCCTCCCTAAATAAATAAAACATGCTTCAAATCGCTTTAAACTATTGTCATTGTAGTGCGTATTTAATGTGGCGTATGCACTCTGATGGTGTAGGAGAAAACATTTCTTAAAAAGTCTATTTCATTAAGTGGAATGTGTTGTTCATATTTATTTAAAGTTGCGCATTTTTTTGTGACGTCAAATTTCTTAACCCACCCCCCCCCTCGTCACACATCGTCACAAATGTCTGACACCCCCCCCCCCCTAGGTGCGTGACGTCATTTATGGACGGCCCCTTAGCACTTAGACGGTCGACGATACGTTACCGCCCGTCAACTACAAGTCCAGCTCCTGGTCACCGATGACCACTCTGGCCACATTCAATTTGATCCGCCACTTGATTTGGCGAAATGCCACCTGCGAACATTTACGAATCTCAGTTTGCCAAGTGTGGGAGAAGTACAGCCACCTCCGGCGTGAATATGTGGTGACATGTCAAGCCGCCTTTCGAAAAACAAAAACAACAGATGTATGGCTTCCTGTGTGATATTTACATTTTTCCACGGGCCGAATTTATAAACAAGGGCTTATCCACTACTCTGCTAGCGTGCCAAATAATTGCTTTGTCTCAAGACACAATGCCAGTTGAACAAATTCAGGATAATATAACAGGATGTATATATATATAAATACATTTGTGCTTGACCTTGGGGTTCTGAGTGGATGATTTGTCTCATTAAAATGATTCCGAAGCACAACTGGGGCGAAAGTGGAGGAAAACACTGGGAGAATAGCAAACATAAAAACAGCTACACGACCGTGTAATTTAAATAATTTCAGATGCTTAATTGACTAGGCCATTAAGCAGACTGCATCGCAGCTGAAGGCTAACCTACATTTTGCACGGAAGATTAAATTGCCGACCCAAAAAAGGCTTGGATTTACTTTTTCTTCGTGTTGAGCAGTTTGGCAATCGAGAGGAGCTGCTGTATCAGCAGGAAACAAATAATAATAATAAAACAACAGGTAACCATGCAAAATGATTCCCTTCACATTACAGACGAGTTGTTCTCATTACGCTTTGCGGCTGAGGGTTGAATACGCGCGAACGCTTTAGCGCCGTGAGGACGTTTTTTAAAAATACGATCCAAAATGAGCGCAATTTGAGCGTGAAAGTTCCGTCGCCCCATTGAAGACCGGGCCACACTCATCAAAAGGCTTGCCCAAAACACGGCTGATCAACAACAACAAAAAACCAGCACTAAAAGGTTCGGCCTTGCAGGACGCGCGCCCAATCTGCCAGCGACGACGCCGTCGCACGCGACGGGCGTATTGATCGTAACGTTAACTGCGCTTTTAATGTGTCCATCTGTGAGGCGCCCTGTGACAATGCATTGTGGGCGTCGAGTGGGAGAAGTCAGTGCCGCAAAAAACGTTTGACTCGACCCGTTCTGTCCGTGCGGTATCGAGTGTTTGCTCACCGCATGCTTGGTTTTTTTGCCGGGTTTTCAGGGTTCCACTCACACGGCCGATAACGCCTTAATATATGGAGGACTGCTGAGCTTGGGCATTTTTGGCGTCGATTCAAAACGCCTGGCTGCCATCCAGCCCGTCTGTGGTTCCTCACGCCTCCGAATGATTCCCTCTGTTCTAGAGCGAGCGAATGGACACTGCGCACGTTCCAAGTTGAAATCATAACAACAATTTTTGTTCCGCCTGAGGACGACCGCTTGTGTTGCGATCGAAACGTCGTGATTTATAACCGAAGAGTATGGATTCCTGCAGTCACGAAAGCTTCAAGATTGAACAATTATAATTATCTGATGATTCACTGGTGAATCAAAAGGATAATCAATGAAATGTCAATAACTTAAAACGAATCGAATCGGGCAGCTCTTGACTGCAAACGCGAAACAGACCTGGGCACTGGTGTTGTTAAAGTGCCGTGGTTCGTCTCTTCGTGAATTTAGCAGTTTAAATTTTGCAGTTTTATTTTTTTTAAATACCAGTGAAGGGTCCTCGGACGGGCAAAGGGACAAATTGACACGATGTAATATTTTAAATCGGGCACAGAAATAAATAATCTATTGGCACCACCGAACAAAAACGAGCGTCAGCATCCAAGGATGTCTCCTGCAACGGTCACACGCTCGCCGACTTTCGCTGCAAAGTTTCAAAATTGGCACTTTAAACAACAACAAATGTAATTAAAATGTGATTTCAGTGGCTACGAAGCACCCTATTTTTTTGTTTTGTTTCTAAGAATCGCCGGGGTAATGTGGATTTACGCGTGAGAAGTGTTTTTGTCGCCGCAGTAAAAATTGCGTCTTTCGGCCGTCAATTTGTTTTCGTCGCAACGGTGAGAAATGAAGGCGGCAATATCAGCAGCTCTCGCGAGTAAACACAATTGTGGGGGGAGAAAAAAAGTTACATCAAATAACGAAATATATATTTAAAAAAAAACGGTGAAGAGAAGAAAATAACTGAAATAATAAACACCGAAAAAGAGACACTGCGCTATTCGGCATCTCAAACCGACGTGATAAATAAGAAATAAAATACGTGGATGTCTGTTTTGCTGCCAAAACAAAATAAAATGTAATTTACTGTCCTTCGGCCCACGGGCCCTGCTGGCCCCAGTGTGTTCCAGCGACGTTCATGGGACGGTGACACGGCCCAAAGACCAGCGCGCTTGCCCTGTGCCATTGCAAGCGTGATGCAGTTCGAGCCGGCGACCGACCCTGGTTAACCCTTTCCCGTTCAGAGGCAAATGCAAGTTGCGGGGTGCGGGTCCCGTTAACCTCTGAATCTCGGGAACTCGCAAGCGGCTCGGCGTTGATTCAATTTTTTTAGAGGAGGCGTAGTAACGCCGTTGTTTTTAAAGACGTTGCTACTCACCGCATAGAGCCACAGTGACACGACCGCAACTCTATGATAGCTGGCAACAATCTGGGCCACACGCCCCTCCCCGCTTGGCCTTGTGGGAGCCTCGGTACCGATAAAGTGACTTTATTTTCGTTTTTCTTCCGGTTTCGATTTGACGATATGCACGTACGTCGTCGGAACTGAAGGGGAAGAAAAGCTGGCCAACCGAAGCTAAACTCCGTCTGTTGCATAGTGGACGAAAAACAGTACGGTCCATATTTTGCCAAATATTATAAGTCACTCAGAAATGACCGATTTACTCGAAAGATTATTTGATTTGATCTCACGGCGTGGCAATTTCTTAAATCCGCTCAGCCACCTCCGTCCACCCAAATCCATCAGCAGGTCACGTGCAGTGGAGTTCAATGTGGGTGTATACTCCCGTTACTTCTAAGGCGTCTCGCCATCGTGGGAGAGGCGACCCAAGTAACTCCTCTGGAAGGAGGGGGCCTTTCTAGAGCTCGTCCGAGTGAAGATCCTTCTGCCAGCATGGAATGCAATCGGGCCACTGCAGGGCTCCACCTTTGCCCACATTTTACGACCCAAAATGCACAGCGAACCACGCATGGGGCAGCGGTAATGACCGGCACGGCTCTGGAGAATGTTATTCCTTGCCTCATTACTCCGGGGCTGCTTGGGAAATTCCTTTGTGCCTCGATTATAGAAAAAAAAATGTTATTAGACTGGGGCTGCATGGTGCTTTGTGCCTAATGGCTCACCGTTTTATTATATTTCATGGGAGCTTATGAGAACCGGGAATTCGATCATGCCACACACACACACACGTGTGTGTATTGATATACGGTATACACATATATCAAAGGTTCATTGCTGACTTGCATGGCATACCGAGCTTGTGCGTGTGTGTCTATCATTGTGAAGCAGTGGTGTCGCGGTTGACTCATATCTGAGCCGGTTGTGGGCCTCTCCTAGGTTGACGCGGCCTCAAATGGGTACCTGGTGCAATGTGTAAACATCGCCACTGGGGAGACAAAGGCGGTCGAGTGTGGTGTTGCCCACCCACCCCTCCATCGTGTGCTACGCTGGCCCTCATACGTGCTACTCGCTAACAGCACTTGCCCCAAGAGTCTGTTGAGGCTACACGGGGCATCTTTATCTTTGTCTATCATTGGAAGCAAGGAGTCGTTCGCATTCCGTACAGCTGTGGAAAAAAAACCACTGCGCCGGGAACTTCTTCCTTCAAAAGCACCAGGGCGAAAAACGTCGGGCGCCAATCGGATTAGCAACACGCGCTCACTGCCCGAAAACGAATGGCAGACAGCTGTGGAGCACACCCGCGACAACCTGCGCAACGGCCCGTTAGGACCGTGCATAATTTTGACCTTTCGAGGCATAATCTGCAATTCAATGTATCCGCTGATGTCAACCTATTCATAACGTCAACTGCGGTGAAAATGTACCCCCACCCCCACCTCCGCCGACTCGAAGTATTCCAAGCGCGAACTCTCCAACTGCGAGTCAGTCGGTCTCTCTGCCATTTCTCTCTCTCTCTCTCTCCATCTCCTCTCACTCGAGGAGATCGCATCGCTCGAAGTGCCGGGCCCCTGCAGCGACAGCGCAAACGGCTCAACCACGACAAATGCGACGCGGCACACCGGCGGTGTGCTATGCGCACTCGTCAATGAATCAACGATGTCGTACTTTCCGCGACACCGATTCGGGATCGCAATGAAACGTGCGTTCGGAGTATTCGGCCGCTGTGAATTTCCACACGATCATCAGCCGCCTCTCGTCGGGCGATCGTGTGCGATGGCCAGGACGATCCTGAACAAAGAGCTGTTCAGTGGGGCTTTACCTGCTAAAATAATTAAAAACGAATTGATAATTATTTTTTTTACCCTTCTATCTGGCAACAAAACTGACACCTTTTTTTACAAGGAGTCATGTTTGCATAGACCACAATACCTGCAGTCATAATGCAAACAAAAAACACAACTCTGATAATGTATGCACTGTCCTTGAAGTTGATTAGTCCACACCCGAGACAGTATTCCTTAGAGCCTAGTCTCACATGGGTTGGACCAGATGACGCCAAAAGGGGAAAAAACTAATTGTTAGAAAAGTCAACAAAAACCTTGACGCTGTGGCACAACGAAGCACGAACGGGTGGGGTTTTCACACAATACCAGTTTTCTACCCACAACGCCATGCTTTGTTGATAACATCATCATGCCGAGGGGTGGGCATGGGGGGATTATTTGCTTCAGGCCGGACAAAGCGCGTTTGTCTGCGCTGATCGTTACACCCCGACGCAAACTGAGCGCGTTCGTGTGTGTGTGTGTCTGAGAATGGCGCATTAGAAATCCAATTTCCTGACGATATTGTGTTCGTTTGGACGAAACGTATGGGCATTTTTATTCCACTCTCCCCTCTCTCTCTCTCAGTTCTCCCTCTTTCATCTTCTCTTCTGCTTTCTTCGAATAATAGAAAATACATCTCTTTGCGGGGTGTTTAGAATTTCAAATTTGTAATTCATATTCATACATTGAATTAGAATGTTTTCACATTTGTTACGAACGAGCAATTGCATTCATCTATCCAAGGAGTATAGAAGCATTATTGACAAACAACAATAACTAAAATTTTGATTTAAAGCTTTCGTGACTGCAGGGATTAATATTATTGGATCGTTCGGTAATGTCACGTAGAAGGGAAAAACCGCCACTTTAAAAAAAAATTCTTGCTGTGGATTTCACACCTGATGATGATTGCTTGTGTTGCAGTCGAAACGTCGTGAGAATTTTTATTGTTTTATATTTGTATTATTTTATTATTTCCCTTCTACGTGACTTTACCGAAAGAACCAAGAATAACAATAACTCGCTATATCTCGATTTATATCTGTCGTATGTTTGGATGGAGAGCCTCTTTCGCAGCCGCACTATATCCGAGGTCATTGACGCTCTCGTGTTATATATATTAGATGGTTTGGGAAATGGGCCTTTTGCACATTAGTACTCTCTTTTAGACAATGGACACTGATGATGGGTCAATGCCTGAAACGTCGGCCTATTTTATGTTTGCCTGCGCAGCGGTGGTATTCGCGAGGAATGTGGCGAGTTGATTTTTTTTCTAATTCGTGCTTGCAGCCCACTGCCAATGGCAGTCCCTTCACTTGTTAATTTTTGTTTCTTTTTAAATTGTATTTATTAATTCCGGAATTCCAGAATTGACGTTACAATCTCACACTGCGGCACATGCCTCTTGCGCATGCAGGAGGCTGACAGAGGTCCGTGCCTCTGCGTATCTATAGTCAGTATTACAACAACAACAAGCTACGCAAAGGTAAATCAACAAGGGCAGGCCACTCCGGCAGAACACACCAATGCATACATATTTTTTAAACAAATTTGGCTCCTATTGATTTCAGCACAACATGCCACAGAGGTCATTGGTGGGAATAAACATAGCAATTTCTGTCCACAGTCATACGATCCTAATCGTTTACGGTAAAAAAAAAAATTAATTTTTTCCCCCCTTCAGGTGTGGCTATGGACTATGGGGAGGGCAGGCAATCGTGCGGGAGAGAGAGAGCCGGGCGCGTTGTTGTTGTTGTTGTTGTTGGGGCGAAAGAAAAATGACCAAACGGGCAAGCCGGCCGTGTCCATTTTTCAAACGGTGGTGGGGGGGGGGGGGTCAAAAATGAAAAAAAAATCATCATTAAGAAATGAAATCGATGAAATGACAGCCGTTTAATCAGCGTCGCCCGAGGGCCTCGTGTTTCCCCCGTAAAAGATTGACAGGAAATTTAAAGGGGTCGCTTGAACCTCTCGCAATGAACTGAGAAATGGTAAAAAACAAACAAAGACAAAGATACCCGTATAGCCTGTGACAGACTGTTTGGGGGCAAAGTGCTGTTAGCGAGCAGCGCCTACGAAGGCCTGGACGGCACACGAGGGGGCGAGTGGCCAGCACCAACGCCCGGCCGCCTTTGTCTCCCTCGTGGCGATGTTTACTACACACCGCACCAGGTACTCATTTGAGGCTGAGTCGACCTAGGGGAGGCCCAGGACCGGTTCAGATAATCGTCACTGGTGTTGGCCGTGAGCAGCATCAATAACCGCAACCGCTCCCCTCGCTAGCCTCTACGATAGCGGTTAACAAAAAACACACGCGCACATGCACGCACGCACGCACGCGCACGCCACCTTCAAAAGAACACAAAACCACCAGGAGGCCTTTCAATTTAAATATGCTTTCACAATGAATGTTCTTGTTTGCGAGCGAACTCTTTTCGTTTCGTCTCCTGGAGTTGCTGAGCATAAAAATAGGCGACGACGTCGTGTCGTAATTCTATCCAACGGAGAGAGACGAAGATTGAAAGCTTTTTCTTTCACGTGCGTACACCGGCTTAAATCCCAAGTCTCCTTTAAACAAAAAGAAAAAAAGATGATTACGATTTCTATGGGCACTTTTAATGTATCCTCATCATGTGCCATGATTAATACGCTGCTGGACGTGGACTTCCACTGATTTCGCTGATCCTTAAATTGTGTAGCTTAAAATAAGATATGAATAAAAAATATATATAATATATGTGTAATGACAGTTGAGTCAACCTACTGTGCGAATGGACTAGTGGCCACGGGAGGTGATGACAGGGGAGTCAGCCTGCAGTGCGAGTGGACTAGTGGCCACGGGAGGTAATGACAGGGGAGTCAGCCTGCAGTGCGAGTGGACTAGTGACCACGGGAGGTAATGACAGGGGAGTCAGCCTGCAGTGCGAGTGGACTAGTGGCCACGGGAGGTAATGACAGGGGAGTCAGCCTGCAGTGCGAGTGGACTAGTGGCCACGGGAAGTAATGACAGGGGAGTCAGCCTGCAGTGCGAGTGGACTGGTGGCTACGGGAATGATCGTGAATTGGAGCATGACCAGGTGACGGAAGAGGACGGTGGAGTCTGCCGGTGGAGCGAGCGGTCTAGAACCAGCGAGAAGGTTCGGGAATAGGGGCGTGGCCTCGGACCGTGTATAAGGGAGAGTTGCGTGGGAGACTCGGGGATGTTGCAGTGGGGGTCTCCGCCTGTTCGAGTGTGAGCACTAAAGAAACCATCTCAAGACAATTGCGTCCAAGTCGCCATCACAATTGTATTTGATAATCCACCGTCGGATGAAGGTCTCTCAACGCTGTGTGGCTCCAATTGTTTCTCCATAATCTCACCAATGCTCGTCAGTGCAGCCGGGTGGCGGTGGTGGCGGCTACGCACGCCTGTAAATCCAGCGCTGTGGAGGACGAGGAGTTGGTGGGTCGCACAAAACGTTGCGAAACTCCATTCCCGTCGGGCACCGAGGAGGAAACCGTACTCTGGCTCGCCAGGAGAAGGCGGTACGTGCGGTGAAGTGAGGACTAATATCATCAAGTTCCTTCTCCATTGGGATCGCGTGTTTCCACCCTCACATGCGTTGGTTTTCTCGGGGCTGCTCCGGTTTTCTCCCACGTGTGTGATTGGCTGAAAACATCTTAATGTGGAGAGGACCGTAAAACTTGGGCAATTGACTCGCCTCCTGGCCGCCACCTTCGCGCTCGTCTGTGCATGAACGATTACGCTTTATATTTACGGAGATAAAACAAAAACTAAACATGATGTAGGGATGCCAATTTCACATCTGCTTCGAATCACTTCCATCCTGCTCACGTAATATGCCTTTGTGACACACGTCGCTTTGTGATGTCAATATTTCTGGGACAATCATACATTCCGTAACGAGGCCAGATTTTCGGATTCATCCGTAAATGGGGGAGGTGGGGGGTGCGCATCAACATAACATCAGCATCCCATTTTCATCGAGGATCAAATCCAATCCTCGCAATCGCAATCCGATGCACGCACGGCGAACACGAGAACCGATTACTCGCGGTGAATTCGAAACGTCGTTTTTTTTACACGCTTTTATTTAACTCACTCTGTCTGTTGTATCCTCAACTCTTGTAACTCAATTTTAACCCACTTCCCAATGTCGTATCGACTGCAAACTTGGTATACGTATGTCACGCTGATGACAATACTATATTCTATCATTAAAAATAATATATATATATTTAAGCAATGTTTGTATATCTTATGTTTCGGCTTGGGTCTAATAGTCCACGCTCAACTCACGCTGGCTGTAAATCACCACAGTCCCTTACGTTATGGCAAGCTTCGGGGCTACTTCCTGGAGTCGTGGAGTTCTTCCATTACTCGTACGGTACATTTCATTAAAGCGCGTTTTAAAAAAAGTATTTTTAAATATTACTTTTTTCTGTTTGCCTCGTTTATCGCGAGTTTAGTTTTTTGCGTCGCCTTTCGGAGTCGGCCACGCGCGAACCAAACCCACCGTTCTGAGGTCTCTGCTCCTTCTCGATCTTCTCCAGATTCTCCAGGAGCGAATCGATGCGGAACTTCACCTGCCGCAGCTCCCCCTTGATGGCCTGCAGACTCAGGGCCCGCACTGCCAGAGGCGCGCGACAGAGAGAGAGAGAAGCAGCAGGGAGGCCACGGCAGGGATTACTCAGACACCATTTGTACCGACGGCGAGGCACGGCGCACTCGCGGCACAAGCGGCAGAAGTCGCAACCGGGTACCCAATACCCCTACCCGATACCCGGCTACCCGTACCCGGCCGGGTAAGGGTACGGGTACCCATTTGCGACCCTGGTGCATCCGGGTACGGGTATGGGTAAGGAATCAAAACCCGTTTGCGAGCTCTGACGGGCGGTTTCCCCACCGGGATATTTGCCGGTTCGAGCCGTGGAATAAAACAAAACCGTGATGCGCCAGGCCTCACAAGACATCGGAATCTGGCACAGGGGCTGGACCGATTGGAGCGCTCATTTGCGTGTGACGCCACCAACGGCACGGCACGGGCTTCTGCCGTGGAAAAAACAAGCCCAGCACGCCTCTTTTGGACCCGTGCTGAGCTAGCTTGGCACAGCCCAGGCGTGGCTCAAGCAGCGTGTCAGCAAACAAAGGGGTAGAAACTCACACTGCCACCCACCACCCAGCCGCTTGCACTCCGTGTGGTTTGGCTTCCTGGAAAGTGAGCAGGACCAATCGAGCAATCGACGGACCGACCGTCCGATTGTGCCACGGTGGCGAGATATGATCTCTCGCGCCTGGTATGCAGGAGATCGTGGGTTCAATCCCGACCCTGACACCTGCTGTATATTTGGGAGTTTGCGTGTCTCTCTCACCGTTGGTGGCGTGGATTTTTCTCCGGGCCCACCAGTTTTTCCCTCCACATTAAGAATCAACGTGCGTTAAGAATATTTGTCTGTTATACATTTCCACGCGATGAGCCACTCCGTTGAGCTACCATATGTGATAGCCAGGTAGCTTCTGAAAAAGATCTATAGCAGCTCAGTGGGGCCTTACCCGGTAAAATAAAAAATTAACCCGTAAAAACAAAGTTTTTCACTATAAATCCTTTATATGCGTGGCGGCTAGAGTCCTCTCGTCATCTGGCTTGAGATGGCTGCCACCATTAAGCAATTGGTAATTAAATATACAATTTTTGTTTCCTAAAATGTTGAAAATTTTGGAAAAAAATTTTCACGAAAATAAATAGTCACGCACAACGAGTCTGTGTGCAAAATGTCAGCTCGATTGGATCGCGGGAAGTGGGTTAAAAAACGACCGAAATATTTGCACGGTCGTAAGCGCACAAGCAAGTGAACTTAATATAAAGGATTTAAAAATAGTTTCATAGATCGGATGACCGACCGACTGACCAACTGATCGGCCAAGCATCTGCTGCGTCGACAAAGAGAGAAAGAAAGACAGCGCTTGCTGCTGGGGGCCAGGGGGGTGGGGGTTGCGAGGGAGGGGGGAGGGGGCGGTGGGAGGGGTGGGGGTGCTCACGTTTTGGTGCGGGGGCCGCGGTGCCAGTGATGGTGGAGCGTGGGCCGCCCTTCATGGGGAAGCCGCCCTTGCCCCGGCGTGGCGGAGCCGGCGCCGAGATGCGGGGCCGCTTGGCCGGCAGCAGGGCCAGCGGGGGCAGCGGCGGCAGCGGCGGTGGCGGTGCCCGCACGGGGAACTCGTAAAGCCTGGCGGGGCGGCGGACGGACGCAGCGGCTTTAACAACGGCGGCAGCAGCAACCGTCAAACCCGGCGAGAGCTTACCGAGCGAGCCGAATGCGGCGACTTGATGAAAAAAATGTAAGCAACATTTTTCTATTTATTTTGCCAGGTAATGCCCCTGCTGAGCTGTGGACTGTAGCTCTCATTCAGAAGCGACCTGGCCACAGATGTTAGCTCAGAGAAGTGGCCCATCACGCGGACATTTACGGCAGGCAAATACTGGAAACGCGTGATGTTGATTCTAAATGTGGAGGGGAAAACCGGAGGACCTGCAGCGAAATCCACGCGGCCACGGGGAGAGAAACACGCAAACACCAAATATACAGCAGGCGTCAGGGTGGGGATCGAGCCCACTGCCTCCTGTATACCGGGCGAGGTAGTTAACATCTCCTCGCCACCGTGGCGTTTAACAGCAGCCTCCAGCGCAGTGATGCCGCACGTGGCCGTTACGAAGCCCTTTGTGATAGGGGCGCAGCCCCGCAAACTGCCGGCTTACGCCACCCGCTGGCGGAACGGACTCCACTACGAGAGGGAACTCAAGAGAGAGAGAGGAGAGCGCTTCTAAAATGCGCATCGGAAGACGTTTTGAACGGAGGTGTGAGTACCCATACTTTACCCCACCACGTGTGACGACTAACTGTGGTGCACTCTTCTTGTTTCTTTCGGTAAAGTCACGTAGAATTGAAATAATAAAAGTAAAAATAATAAAATAATTTATTTTATTATTTCAATTCTACGTGACTTTACCGAAAGAACCAAGAAGATGAATCCCTGCAGTCACGAAAGCTTTAAATCGAAATTGTGGTGCACTCATTTATTCAGATGCGAGGTGGGGGGCGGGGGGTTAACTGATGCACAGTGTGAGCAAAGCAATTGCAGGGTTGCACCTTTAACCTCATCCAATTAACAAAGCCAATATTAATAGGCAGAATATGCTTCTTTGGAATGGCGGTACCCGCATATAAGTGGTACACACCACGTGCATAAGATACTCTTGAGTTAAAGAATGTTGTTAAATTAAATCTAGAAATCTATTTATTATCTTTAAAATATATATTAATTCGTAAATGTGTTTTTGGTGTGAACACACTGACATATTTAAAATAACCCCTTTTCAATGATTTTTAAAAAAATATTAATTTAATAAGTTGCGTTTTTGGGATAAAACAATTCCTGGAATCTACGACACCTTGAGACGACTTGTGAAACACGTTATGTAAGTTTTAATTGTAGTTCCGGGATTATTAGCATTGTCAACCGTGAACGACAAAACAACACTAAGAAAACATTAATATCTAATAACAACGTTTCTGGCGATGACCCTTCTTAGACAATATCTTTCATAGACTTATTTGCGACATGCTCATTTATTTGGCCGAGGCGTTATCTCCCCCGCCTGCGAGGCAGCCTTAACAGACTGTTGGGGCGAGTGCTGTTAGCCAACACCGAAGGCCGGCACGGCACACGAGGGGGTGGGTGGCCAACACCACGCCCGGCCGCCTTTGTCTCCGCAGTGTCGATGTTTACACACCGCACCAGGTAGTCATTTGAGGCTGAGTCGACCCAGGGGAGACCCAAGACCGGTTCATATAATCGTCACTGGTGTTGGCCGTGAGCCGGAATCGAACTCGGGTCGCCAGGTTCGTAGCGCAGCGCGCTAACCGCTTCACCACCGCTCCCCACGTACACACACAAACACACGCCAGGTACACACACATCCCACGTACACACACACAACCCACGTACATACACACACACACACGCGCGCGCGCGCAGACGCACACACCCCACGTACACACACACACACACACCCCACGTACACACACACACACAACCCACGTACATACACACACACACGCGCGCGGGCAGACGCACACAGACGCGCTGCGTGCAAACACGGCGGAGGGCCGAGCCGCCCCTAATTTAAATGTAAATCTCCTGCTCGCCTTCTTCGCGTGCCGAGCGAACCAAACAAAACGGAGGGAGCGCGCCTTCCCGAACAATGGGAAACGCGGACCGCGAGCGAAACCGCGAGACTCACCGCCGCCGTCGCGAAACGCAAATTATTTCTTACAATTGTGTACCGCTCGGGCGCAAGAGAGTTCCAGAAAAAAATATAAACAATCGAGGAGGAAGGAGGGAAATAAGGTGCGTGGGTTGTTGTTGTTGTTGTTGTGGCTGTGATGGTGGTGGTGATGATAGGTGCTGGAGAAGAGACGGAGCTGATGTGGTACAGGAGGATGTGGGGCTGGGTGGACCAGCGGTGTCAAGGTCGGCCTCTGTGGAGGAGGAGGCTCGTGAAGGACGCCGCTACTGGGCAGTCGGGAGGCAGTCGCCCTCCAGCAATAGCGGAGGTGCCACGCTCACAACAACGACCGAAGCACCGGGCGGCTAAAACGGTGCAAGTTTGGCACAGTAGGGGGACACAGGTGGTGCATCTGCCAGTTATCTCCGTGAACCCGTGGAAGCAGGATCTGACCTGTGACCTGTCAGCAGCAAATCATCGACACTTCACGTGGCCCCAAAGTGCTCCTCGCCTTGCCAAAGCGCCGTGGTGGCGTCACCGCCACTTAGTGGCGGTTGTTGTTGTTGTTGCTGCTGCTGCTGTTGATAGGGATGCAGCGGTGAAGGCTGGCTAAGCTGGCTGTCCCCGGGAGCCACTCTCCTGCCAGTCCGGGAAACTTTTAGACTCTTACCCACGCCAGGTGTGCCAATTAGCGCCGGGACTCGACGGCTCGCCAATTAACCACCTCTGTTCGCCGCACCCGGCGCGTGGGCTCACGTAGCCCGCCCCCCACCCCGTCATCCCACCTGTATAGGGTCATCCTCCACGACCCTGATGCCTGCTGTATATTTGGAGTTTGCGTGTCTCTCTCTCATCATCATCACGGTAGCTATGATATGTTAACTACCTCTCCCGGTATACAGGAGATCGTGGGTTCGATCCCGACCCTGACGCCTGCTGCATATTTGGAGTTTGTGTGTCTCTCTCATCATCATCACGGTGGCTAGAAGATGTTAACTACCTCTCTCGGTATACAGGAGATCGTGGGTTCGATCCCGACACTGACGCCTGCTACATATTTGGAGTTTGTGTGTCTCTCTCTCATCATGATCACGGTAGCTATGAGATGTTAACAACCTCGCCTTGTATACAGGAGGTCGTAGGTCCGATTCCGACCCTGACGTCTGCTGTGTATATTTGGAGTTTGTGTGTGTCTCTCTCCCCGTGGTCGCGTGAATTTTTCTCCGGGTCCTCCAGTTTTTTCCCTCCACATTTAGAATCAACGTGAGTTCATAGTAATGTGGCTGCTATAAACGCGCACGTGATGATAGGCCACTTCGTTGAGCTATCATCTGTGACAGCCAGGTCGCTTCTGAACAAGAGATAACGCAGCTCAGTGGGGCCTCACCTGGTAAAAAAAAAAATTGTGAATAGTTCATGTACCTCTTAAATCACGTGTGTCGTAGAATGCATCATCGAGCAGTTCGGCTGCTTGCTGCGCCTGTGCGAACGGAGTTGTGATTCTCTTACTGCCGTACAGTCAGTCCTTTGTCACTCCTGTATCGCCACTACTTATTGTTCTGATCGACGTTGTGCCTCGATGCCTCCGCCCATGTCACGCGTTTGTTCCACTAAAACCGACTCTTTCACACTCTCACCCGTCCAGTGTTCAACCACCGCTCTGCAGAACCCAGCAACTTCAACGCCATTCCGCTTGCTTCGCACTTGCCCCGCTCAATTCCCTCGAGTCCCAATAGCCTTGCTCAGTTAGACAAACGTGCTTGTTCGCTTTGGAACTTTCCTCCCATTAGCCTCACGTCAACATTCTCCCGTAACCTGGCTCAGTTCAATGCGCGCGCGAGCTTTAATTTGCCGTACGATAATAATAATCATTGCTCTCCGTCATTGGCCACGCCGCATTTGTTGACCTATGACACCCGTGCTCGCACCTCCGATTAGCGCGGGTGGCTACGTACGGTGTGAAAGAAGTTCAACATACATATACGTGCAAACATTTGTGCTAACAAAACTTAAAAACGGCACCCCTTGGGAAGGCCTAAGCAACGTTTGCGGCACTCAGCATCCGGAGCGCTCCGATTTGGTGTTCGGTTCGGGTCGTAGTAGCGCGCGTTGTTTGGCGCGACGTCTGACGTTTCGCTCCACATTATGGGAGCCTCCTCAGGACCCAAATGCAGCTATTCGTTCTGAATTATGCGCCCGAAAAAGCTCCCGGCACGTGGAGCGAAACGTCGGTCGTCGTGCCGAGGAGCACACGCACGGTTCGACCTTAGAACGCACCGCAAGCATTGAACCGTTCTGTTCCTAGACCCCACCGCAGCATTGTATCGTTCTGTTCCTAGACCCCACCGCAGCATTGTATCGTTCTGTTCCTAGAACACACCGCAGCATTGTATCGTTCTGTTCCCAGAACACACCGCAGCATTGTATCGTTCTGTTCCCAGAACACACCGCAGCATTGTATCGTTCTGTTCCCAGAACACACCGCAGCATTGTATCGTTCTGTTCCCAGAACACACCGCAGCATTGTATCGTTCTGCTCCCAGAACACACCGCAGCATTGTATCGTTCTGCTCCCAGAACACACCGCAGCATTGTATCGTTCTGTTCCCAGAACACACCGCAGCATTGTATCGTTCTGTTCCCAGAACACACCGCAGCATTGTATCGTTCTGTTCCCAGAACACACCGCAGCATTGTATCGTTCTGTTCCCAGAACACACCGCAGCATTGTATCGTTCTGCTCCCAGAACACACCGCAGCATTGTATCGTTCTGCTCCCAGAACACACCGCAGCATTGTATCGTTCTGTTCCCAGAACACACCGCAGCATTGTATCGTTCTGCTCCCAGAACACACCGCAGCATTGTATCGTTCTGCTCCCAGAACACACCGCAGCATTGTATCGTTCTGTTCCCAGAACACACCGCAGCATTGTATCGTTCTGCTCCCAGAAGGTGCCCAGCATTTCGCTGCACGCGCCGTGAGCTTATTACCCTTTCACAAAATCAGAGAGCTTCCTTCCCATTCATTCCCCGAAGAAGCTGCCGGCACGTGGTGCCAAACGTCGAACTTCGTGGCGAACAACTTCTACGCGACTGCACGACCGGACAGCGCGCCGGAGCGCTGTGCTTTGAGGGCTGCACCACCGGGGAACATCCTGCGGCTTGGCGCAGTCTCATTTCATGGTGACCCCCGCGTAGCCGAATGGCCTCGATGCTCTCTTGGCCATTAAACACGCGGCACTCCTTCCCAGAGAGGCGATGCTCTCGCGTCTACGAGGCTGCTGCTCGGCTTTCAATTTACGAGCAGCACGCCGGGTTAAGTGCGCGCCCACGCTTTGCGCACGTGTAGGCTGGGATAGAGTGCATGGGGGTCTGGGCGAGGCGGGGGGGGGGGTATCCGAGTGGGGGGGGGGGGGTATCGGGCTGATCGCGAGCGAGTTAGATTTGCAAAATCCATCATCGCGTGAACTCCGGTGCTCATCCACGACGCAGCAGCAGCAGCGGATTTTGGCTCAGCCATCGAACAAAGGTGGTGGTCACCGCATCGAACGCCGCTTTCCAGACGCGCTTCCGCGGCCGTCTGGAACGCTCTTCCTTCTGATGTTATGAAACCACTGGAGCAGTGAACTTTTAAATCATCATCTAGATTGATGGACTAATTTCTTTAAAACTACTTTTTGTATTTCGTTTGTTGTCCATCCCTGGCACCTCCGATTAGCGCGGTTGGCTACGTACGGTGCGAAAGAAATTCAACACACACGCAGTACAACCGCGTGTGGAAGGACCCTTCACCGTCGGTCGTAAACGCTACGTACATCATGATCATTGTTCGCACTTTCGCTCATCGCCCGTTGTCAATCCACTGCTGCGTTAAGGCCTCCCCCCCACGCTGCGTTACGGGGCCGTTGTTTGACCATACTTCACCACGCTGGTCAGTGGGGTTTTGCAACAAACCAGAGAGAGTCACGTGCCCGCAACGTCTGGCAAGTCGCTAGAATTGGTTCAAGCGAGTCTGGACTCTTGCTGCTGATGATGATGACGATGATGAGACACTACGTCAAAACCGATACAGAGTTTGCTTGTACTGAACAAATAATGAAAATTATGAACCACAATAAGAAAGGCTCTGTGGCTGACAGGATGTGTAGAAAAAAAAACTATTGTTGATGTGCGCTGATGAATTAACACGGGGCAAGGGTGAGCGTCAGACTGCAATGGAAATAAATTCACCTTCCCCCCCCTCACCGTGATGAGTCTGTACCATTACCTAACTCAAGAGGTGGCAACGCCGATTGGCCACGGTGGCTAGGAGATGTTTACTACCTCGCCCGGTACACAGGAGGTCGTGGCTACGATCCCGACCCTGACGCCAGCTGTATATTTGGAGTTTGCGTGTGTGTCTCTCTCTCTCTCCCGGTGGTCGCGTGGATTTTTCTCCGGGTCCTCTGTTTTTTTCCTCCACATTTAGACTCAACATCACGCGTTTAGAGTGTTTGGCTGCTGCTATACATTTCCACGTGGTGCACCACTTCGTTGAGCTATACTCTGTGATAGCCAGGTCGCTTCTGAAAAAGTGATGTATAGCTCAGTGGGGCCTCACCCAGTAAAATGAAATAAAATATGTTTTTGTTTAATAGTTTATAGTTTACAGCTCCCCGCAGTTTGGGTTTGATAGTTGGCATTGGGGAGGTGGGAGGGGGGCAGGTGGGAGGAAGGGAGGGCACTGATGCATGGAGGAGAGAGAGAGCGAGATATCTTTCGTTTATTGTGTTACCAAATACGTCGTCGGCCGTAAACGTGCACGCAGACACATCTCCCATTCTCCGCGTGCGCGCGCCATCGTCAACGCCGTAAGAACTCGCGCATCACGGCGAGAAAGCGCCTGGGTTTGATTCCAGACCAGGGGCGCCTTTCCGCGTTGTGTTTAAAAAAAAGAAAATTTCGTATTATCTTATCTAGGATTTTAGACAATAGCGCTTTTGTCAAAGCGTTCGTTTCTCCATTTCAGTCCGCTTGTCCTGGTGATGGTCGCAGTGGCAGCGTGTTGAGTAAGGCTGTCCAGACCTCCCGTTCCCTGGAGACAGACTCCAGCACGACACTACGAGGAACTAAGAGTATGACCATCCCACTCCCTGCCACACCGACATCGCACCTGCCACTCACACTTTGTCTTGCGGGTGGTGGTGGGCCCACAGTATGGTGCCACGAGGCTGTTTCGAGCCTGGGCCCGACCGGGTTGCGTGGGTCACCCGCCCACTAGGCGCTTGCTTGCGACCACCACCCCCCCAGGCCTGACTCCAGGAGTGTGATGTTTGTATTGTTTAATCATTCGCGAGAGGATTTTTTTGGCCCGTTATTTTTCTGGAATCTCCCCATCGGACCTGTTCGCCAAGGGAGACCCTACCGGGAGTACACGGCTCCAGGCGACGTACGTCTGAGGGTCGTTGGGACACACAAACCCCACCATGAAAGTGATAAATTGTACATTAATATCGTCTGATGGGGACATGCGATGGGGTTTGAGTGTTGGGGGGTAGGGGTAATAGATGGCAAGGATGGGTGATGATAGGGAAAGGGAGGGGCGAGGTTAGGAAGGGAAAGGGGGAGGATGGTGAAGGGTTTAAGGATGAGGGCAGGAAGTAGTAGAGGGATACGCTATTGAAAGAATACGAGCCTTTTTGTATGGTTTTCCCCACCTGTCCCACGTGAGTTTCCTCTGATGGGGTTCTCCGGTTTCCTCTCATTGCTAAAACACCCCCCCCCCACCTCCCTCCTACCCACCCACACAACTTAATTGGTGTTGGCAATACATCCCAATGTAGCGGGACCTTCCTGAAAAAAATTATCTTCTAATCTTTGAGACTCAGCGTGGCTGTCCCGGAATGAATAAACAAACGAGCAAATATGTATTGCGCTAACACAAGAACAACAAACAACATCAGTATTTGCCAGGCGCCCAAAAGAAATAGCGGCCTATTTCCTCTCGCTCACGTGAAACATCAGCCAATTTCAGCAACGGCCTTAAGAGAGATAAAAAAAAAACCCACACACATTCAGAACAATTTCATCCGGCACCAGTGCTAATATAATTGCTTAATTTCTGCTAATGCACTGGGGAGACCATTTATTGCACGATTATCTCAGGAATGACAAAACGTTCCGATCAGTCGGCCGAAGCGATTTCCCCACCTCTGCGTTGCATGCAGCGTCGCTCTCCGCAAAGGGCGAGCGCGTTGGGAACGCTTCGCCCGTGCCGGCCGGGGCAGGGTTGCCTTTGGGTCGACCGCCCACACACCGCCCCTCCGATTAGCACAGTTGGCTACGCACGATGCGAAGAAGTCAAACATACATACACACTGCTACCCATAGATTAACACTGCCTATAGACTCAACTCTGTCCATAGATTAACACTACCTATAGACTCAACTCTGCCCATAGATTAACACTACCCATAGACTCAACACTGTCCATAGATTAACACTACCCATAGACTCAACACTGCCCATAGATTAACACTACCCATAGACTCAACTCTGCCCATAGATTCAACACTGCCCATAGACTAACACTACCCATAGACTCAACTCTGCCTATAGACTAACACTACCCATAGACTCAACACTGTCCATAGATTAACACTACCCATAGACTCAACACTGCCCATAGATTAACACTACCCATAGACTCAACTCTGCCCATAGACTCAACTCTGCCCATAGACTCAACACTGCCCATAGACTCAACACTGCCCATAGATTAACACTACCCATAGACTCAACTCTGCCCATAGACTCAACTCTGCCCATAGACTCAACACTGCCCATAGACTCAACACTGCCCATAGACTCAACACTGCCCATAGACTCAACACAGCACCTCTGATTAGCACGGTCGGCAACGTACGGTGCGAAAAAGTCCAACCATAGACTCACATCGACATACATACACATACCCCGTCCACCCGTGATATATTTTGAATCTCGGCTCCTCCGCTAGCAATCTCCTGGAGTGCCACACCAAGACGTTCTCTTGCCACTACTCTCACCGTGTCTCTCTCCGCGTCATTCCCCCCAGCGTGCATTGCGCCTCCACGCTTCTTTGTGCACTTTTCATTTTTTCCCGTTGCACCGACTTTGTCACCATCTGCGTTTTTTTTTCTCCCCGACGGAATTCTGCCACGTGTCATTATAATTATACACCGTCGTTGTAATGGGGATGATAGCTTACAGCGCCTCTATCGATCCGTTGCTGGATGAAGGCCTACCCACGCCTCGTCGGGCACGGTGGTCGTTTGACCATACTTCACTACGCTGGTCCGTGTTGGGTTGACGAAGCGGAGGGGGGGTGGGAGGCCAGGACCGGTTTTCAGACATCACATGCCACTGAATTAGCCGTGGCTGGGAATATCATTTTTTACCATTTGTATGTTGCCAGCTAAGGCCCCACCGAACTATGTAACTCTTGTTCACTTGACACTCATCATTTGTGATAGCGCAACGAAGCGGCGTATCACGTGTGGATGTAGAGCAGCCAAATACTCTAAACTCACGTTGAGTCTAAATGTGGAGGGAACAACTGGAGGACCCGGAGAAAAATCCACGCGACCACGGGGAGAGAGAGAGACACGCAAACTCCAAATATACAGCAGCAGGCGTCAGGGTCGAGATCGAACCCAAGATCTCCTGTATACCGGGCGAGGTAGTAAACATCTCCTAGCCACCGTGATGATGATGAGAGAGAGACACGCAAACTCCAAATATACAGCAGCAGGCGTCAGGGTCGAGATCGAACCCACGATCTCCTGTATACCAGGCGAGGTAGTTAACATCTCCTAGCCACCCTGGAGCCCGTTTTGGTAGCGCGGTTGCGCAAACAGCTGCGCCACCGCTCTCGAGAAAAACAAAAGCGTCGAGCGACTCCGCAGGACGCAAGCATCTCGCGGGGAAGATTGCTCGCCATTAAAGTAATTTCCTCGGCGAGGAACGCTGGCGTCTCCAAATGCTCCTGCCATAGAGGAGGCCAAATGCACCCCCCCCCCCCCCAAGATTGCCTCCTGAAAGCTCCCTCTCCCTCTCTCCATCGCTCTCTCTCATGGAAACCCTTCTGCCGGCAAGAAATTGCAGGGCTGCACCTTTATGCTTATTTTGGAGAAAGAAAACAAAACGAGGGGCTGCTGATGATGATGAGACGGCTGTGAACGCGCGGCGATCTGGAAGCATCGGCGGCCGAAAATACTCCACACGTACAACAGGGTCGCCGAAGTGCAAATGTGAGAATATATATTTAGCATGGATGATGGAGCGTAATGATAGCCGCACATACATGCATGCATGCTGTCAATTAGCCAGCAGTTGACTCTAATTCAGCAGGGTCCCGCATTGGAATGTTTGGCCAATTTCAAGGTCTTCCAAAGACAGGCGAATGCCTCCCTCTCCCTTCTCATCTCACTCGACTCCCCTCCACGCACTCTCCTACCTCTCCCCTCTCATCTCACTCTACTCCCCTCCACGCACTCTCCTACCTCTCCCCTCTCATCTCACTCTACTCCCCTCCACGCACTCTCCTGCCTCTCCCCTCTCATCTCACTCTACTCCCCTCGACGCACTCTCCTACCTCTCCCCTCTCATCTCGCTCTACTCCCCTCCACGCACTCTCCTGCCTCTCCCCTCTCATCTCACTCTACTCCCCTCGACGCACTCTCCTACCTCTCCCCTCTCATCTCACTCTACTCCCCTCCACGTACTCTCCTACCTCTCCCCTCTCATCTCACTCTACCCCCATCATCACCCTCTCCGCTTCATAAACCAATGCCTTTTGTCAAGAGCTTGGTTGAATGGAGATTTGAGCCGTGAGCGTCTGAAGAGCCGTGTCAGGTAAGTGTCGGATCAGCTCGCCCGTAGGATAGTCTGCCCTCGAGTCTGCACATTCACGGCCGCGTTGATTTCTCACCGATTGTAGAAATCCTCTCGGTAGTAGTCGTAGTCAAAATCAAAGCTGCTCCTGCAAATGGAGAAGGGGGGAGGGAGAACAAGATTACAAGCCTGTCCCATTAGACACAAGCCAATCCACACAGTGAGCCCACGATTCGATTCTAATGGCATCATGTATTGGAGAAGGGGGGAGAGAACACAATTACAAGCCTGTCCCATTAGACACAAGCCAATCCACACAGTGAGCCCACGACTCGATTATAAGGGCATCATATATTGGAGAAGGGGAGAGAGAAAATTACAAGCCTGTCCCATTAGACACAAGCCAATCCACACAGTGAGCCCACGACTCGATTCTAATAGCATCATGTATAGGAGAAGGGGAGAGAGAAAATTACAAGCCTGTCCCATTAGACACAAGCCAATCCACAGGGTGAGCCCACGACTCGATTATAAGGGCATCATATATTGGAGAAGGGGAGAGAGAAAATTACAAGCCTGTCCCATTAGACACAAGCCAATCCACACAGTGAGCCCACGACTCGATTCTAATAGCATCATGTATAGGAGAAGGGGAGAGAGAAAATTACAAGCCTGTCCCATTAGACACAAGCCAATCCACAGAGTGAGCCCACGACTCGATTATAAGGGCACCGTGTACATAGTTCGTATGACGGATCACGGCTCGTACCAATTACTCGGACGAACTTCGCGCAGTCCAACACAGCCCAAACAGCACGGCCAGGAGCTGAGCCAACTTATAATGCGTCAAATCCACGAGATAATGACGTATTCACAGCTGCCGTGTATGTATAATGTATAGGGTGTCCGAAAACGAAAATGCAAAAAATAACATTTAATCGTTTTTATTGTTATTCGAGATACTGACGTAAATGTAATATGAATACATGTAATAGGAATAAGTTTAAGTTTATTTTTTTGTATGGTATTAATTAGATATTCTCAAATTAGAAATAAACTTCTACATGTGGTCCATTATTCACTATAATTAATCTAATTCCGCGTTCAAACTCTGAAAACATATTTTGTAACGCAGCTTTAGGGAAGGGTGATGATACAGCACTAACAACAATGCGATGTGTAAGTTCTTCAAGGTTCCTTGGTTTGCTGCTGTAGACTTCACTTTTTATAATAACACCAGAGATTTAAAAACCCTCTAATAGTATTAAGTCGGGTGCACGGGCGGACTCCGCTGTTCTGCATGACGTCCGACGTTTCGCTCCACGCGCTGGGAGCTTCTTCAGGAACTGAGTGGCGCGTGTTCTCTCTATCACTTCGTTAAAAAGGCGCGCTGCGGTGGTGAGATGTTAACTACCTCGCCTGGTGTACAGGAGGTCGTGGGTTTGATCCCGACCCTGACGCCTGCTGTGTATTTGGAGGCTGCGGTGTCTCTCTCTCTCATCATCATCGCGGTGGCTAGGAGATGTTAACTACCTCGCCTGGTGTGCAGGAGGTCGTGGGTTCGATCCCGATCCCGACCTTGACGCCTGCTGCTGTATATTTGGAGTTTGCGGTGTCTCTCTCTCTCTCTATCTCTGTGGTCACTTAAAATTTTCTCCGGGTCCTCCGGTTTTCCCCTCCACATTTAGAATCAACATCACGCGCTCAGCGTATTTGGCTGCTGCTTTAGATTTCCACACGACGATAAGCCACTTTGTTGAGCTACTACATAGCTCCGTGGGCTTGACCTGGTAAAATAAGAAGAGTTTAGTTTAAGTCTATATATCTACGTGTGTGTGTATGTGCGTAAGTGTAGCGGTTAACGTGCTGCGCTACGAAACTGGCGACCCGAGTTCGATTCCCGTTCAAGGCCAACACCAGTGACGATTATCTGAACCGGTCCTGGGCCTCCCGTCAGGTGGACTCAGCCTCAAATCAGTAACATGGTGCGATGCGTAAACATCGCCACTAGGGAAACAAAGGCGGCCCGGCGTGGTGCTGGCCACCCACCCCCTCGTGTGCACGTGCCGGGCTTGCGAACAGCACTTGCCCTCAACAGTCTGTTACAGGCTATACGGGTGTTCTTTGTCTTTGTTATAGTGTGGGGCACGCAGGGCCACCTCGTGACTTGCATTGCACAAAGGTAAAGGGGCGGCCCCTGCAATTGCCCCGCGAGCGCCACTGCCGCGACAGAAGGGACTCCTCCACTCGGGAACTCCTCCTGCTCGAGGCGGCATCTGGCCTGAAGGATGTTTGTTGCGCAGCAGCGCTGGGAATGTTTGCACCTCAATTGGATATCGCGCGCCGTAGAAAAACGGAGGTGGCTCGTGAACACGCAGCGGGGGGTCTGTTCGTGTCGTTCGCTGCTCGTTCTGCATCCGGCGATCGCGCGCGGCGCGTCTGCCGCTTGCGAAGAGAAACGTCCACGCGTTCATCCGTCCAGTGTCTCCATATCGCCGTGCCCCCCCCCCCAGTCTCTCTATACTGCCGTGCCCCCCACACCCCCCTTCTCCCCCCCCCCTCTACGGCTTACACACACGTGTCGCGTGCGTCACTGCTCCTTCCCAAACTCACCCTGCACCCCCCCCACCCCCCCCACCACCCTCACCACCACCACCACCACCACCCCCCCAGCACCACCACCCCCAGCACCACCTTCCTCCCACCACCACTCCCAGCACCACCACCACCACCCCCACGGCGCGCTCGTCGTTACGCCAGGACGCGAGCCGCGCACAATCGCTGCTCACTCGAGTGAAGAATCACTCTCGTGCTGGCGCGTGCGGCCCGGCGCCAGCTGTCGAGCGCACAGGGGGTGGTGGTGCTGAGGTGGTGGTGGTGGTGCTGGGGGTGGTGGTGGTGCTGGGGGTGGTGGTGGTGCTGGGGGTGGTGGTGGTGCTGGGGGTGGTGGTGGTGCTGAGGTGGTGGTGGTGGTGTTGGGGGTGGTGGTGGTGCTGGGGGTGGTGGTGGTGCTGAGGTGGTGGTGGTGCTGGGGGGGGGGGGGTGGTGGTGCTGGGAGTGGTGGTGGGGGTGGTGGTAGTGCTGGGAGTGGTGCTGAGGTGGTGGTGGTGCTGAGGTGGTGGTGGTGCTGGGGGGGGGGGGGGTGGTGGTGGTGGTGCTGGGGGTGGTGGTGGTGCTGAGGTGGTGGTGGTGCTGGGGGTGGTGGTGGTGCTGGGGGTGGTGGTGGTGCTGGGGGTGGTGGTGGTGCTGAGGTGGTGGTGGTGCTGGGGGGGGGTGGTGGTGCTGGGGGTGGTGCTGAGGTGGTGGTGGTGCTGAGGTGGTGGTGGTGCTGGGGGGGGGGGTGGTGGTGGTGGTGCTGGGGGTGGTGGTGGTGCTGAGGTGGTGGTGGTGCTGGGGGTGGTGGTGGTGCTGGGGGTGGTGGTGGTGCTGGGGGTGGTGGTGCTGGGCGTTGTGGTGGTGCTGGGGGTTGTGGTGGTGCTGGGGGTGGTGGTGGTGCTGGGGATGGTGGTGGTGGTGCTGGGGGTGGTGGTGCTGGGGGTGGTGGTGGTGCTGGGGGTGGTGGTGCTGGGGGTGGTGGTGGTGCTGGGGGTGGTGGGGGTGGTGGGGGTGGTGGTGGTGGTGGTGCTGGGGGTGGTGGGGGTGGTGGTGGTGCTGGGGGTGGTGGGGGTGGTGGGGGTGGTGGTGGTGGTGGTGCTGGGGGTGGTGGGGGTGGTGGTGGTGCTGGGGGTAGTGGGGGTGGTGGTGGTGGTGCTGGGAGTGGTGGTGCTGGGGGTGGTGGGGGTGGTGGTGGTGCTGGGGGTGGTGGTGCTGGGGGTGGTGGGGGTGGTGGTGGTGCTGGGGGTGGTGGTGGTGGTTCTGGGGGGGGGGGGTGCTGGGGGTGGGGGGGGGGGGTGCTGGGGGTGGTGGTGGTGGTGCTGGGGGTGGTGGTGGTGGTTCTGGGGGGGGGGGGGGTGCTGGGGGTGGGGGCGCGCGGCTGCCGAGGGGACGCGGCTGATGAGATCGTCTCACGTGCAGCTTGCCGAGTGGACCGTGAACATCGCAGAAGCGCGAAGTTCGCCGATGATGATGATGATGATGAAGATGATTGACGAATGTTCAATGTGAAAGTAATAATGCCGTCTTATTTACGGGGGACAGCCTCGCTGAGTCTCAAGAATTGCTGCAAGGAGAGTTCCTGCTACATTGGGGATGTTTTGTCAACGGCCCTAATGAGCGTAGTGACTCATCAATCACAGTCATCGTTAACACGGCCTCATATCAGCAGCGGCAGCGGCAGCAGCATCATCATGGGGTGGTGGGGAGGCGGTGGATCGGCGTTCGAGTCGCCCCAGCCTCCAACCCCGTCAGCACCGTCGCCCCCGCCGACCGACCGGGGAAGATGATGATACGACCGGCGGAGCGAATTCTGTCTGCGAGTTCCTTCTCTCCGAGTCCCGGTGTCAAACGTTGAATACATCTTCTTGGTTCTTTCGGTAAAATCACGTAGAAGGGAAATAATAAAAGAATAAAAATTAAACATAATAAAATAATTCTCACGACGTTTCAGCCACAACGCAAGCAGCCGTCCTCAGGTGAAGACGCTGTTTTCCCGACAGACCTGTTCTTCACCTGAGGACGGCTGCTTGCGTTGTGGCCGAAACGTCGTGAGAATTATTTTATTATGTTTAATTTTTATTATTTTATTATTTCCCTTCTACGTGACTTTACCGAAAGAACCAAGAAGATGAATCCCTGCAGTCACGAAAGCTTTAAATCGAAATTTAATTATTTTATTATGTATTATTTGTTATTATTTTATTATTTCCCTTTTACGTGACTTTACCGAAAGAACCAAGAAGATGAATCCCTGCAGTCACGAAAGCTTTAAATCGAAAGTTGAATACATCGGCAACAGCAGCGGCATCAGCCGTCTCCATGATCTGGCGAGTGCCGAATCAAAATGACCGCTCACGTGTTTTTTGACTCTTTTGTTGTTGTAAGATGTCTGCTGTTCAATGTATCCACGAACGGAGAATGTTTTTTTACTCCAGGTTTTTTCGGTAAAGTCACGTAGGTAAAAAATAAATAATAAAATAATAGAGATAATAATATAAATAAAATAATAAATCACGACGTTTCGGAGGCAACACAAGTCTCCGTCATCAGGTGGGACCGTCACAGCTAAATTTACTGTATCAAGGGATAATGTTTTTTTTTTTTATAACGCCAATACGGGACTTCCTTTGTCAACTTTGGCACAAAATTCCATCCGGTTTTATCATGACACCCGCGGTGGAAAACGAGTTATCAAACTACAAGTCGATGTCTCTGCCGCATCCCTCTCCACAGGGCCATCGTTACAAAATTCCTTCCTTACCGCATCTGCCCTCTCACTTAAAAAAACACAGGCGAGGAACTTCCGCGGATTTCTACCGGCGAATTGCAGCAGCGGCAGTGGTGGCGGTGGCAATGAAAATGTGTCATTGCTAAACTAAACTTAATCTATTTTTATTTTATTTCACCAGGTAAGGCCCCCGCTGTGCTGTGTAGTTCTTTTTCAGAAGCGACCTGGACACATATTATAGCTCAACGAAGTGGCTTATCAAGTGCAAATTCACAGAAGCCAAACACTCTCGAAACTCGTGTTTCTAAACGTGGCAGGAAAAAAAAAACTGGAGGACCTGTAGAGAAATCCTTGCGGCCACAGGGAGAACATGCAAACTCACAATTATACGGGGGCGTCGGGATCAAACCCACGAACCTCCCGTATACCAAGCGAGGTAGTTAACATCTCGTCACCGTGGCACCACCAATGCCCACCCTGCAGCAGCTGCCACACTCACTCAAGGGAAAGGGACTTGCGCGGTTTGCTACCGGCGACTCGCGGGAGCAATCGTGGCAGTGGAGGCGGCGGTGGTGGTGGCGGTGGTGGTGGCGGTGGTTGTGGTGGCGGCGACGGTGGTGGTGGCGGCGGTGGCAGTGGAGGCGGTGGTGGTGGCGGTGGTAGTGGTGGTGGTGGTGGTGGCGGCGGTGGTGGTGGTGGTGGCGGTGGTGATGTAACCGCGACGTGCTGGGGGTAAGAGTTCGGTCGGACTCTGCGTCCCGTCGTCCTGTGCGTGACGGCACACACAGGCTCCACCACGCGCGCACGCGGGGTTAACTCATTATTTCACAAAGAGCCAACCTCTCACTCCGCCGCCAAATTACTTCCCGGGGCTGTGCAGGGGGAGGGGGTGAGGGGGGGGGGGTGAGGGGGGGGTGAGGGGGGGGGCTGCTCCCCGCGCGCGCCACGCGTCGGGACGCAGCTCTGGCGACTACTAATTTGCTAAAAAAATATTACCCACGAACTCACACTCCCCCCAACTCCACACACTCACTCACTCACCCACCTGGCTACGTACGGTGCGAAAGAAGTTCAACATGCATACACCCAAACCAACAACTTACTCACAAACTCATCTTCAGCTGACTCACCAGCTCACTCACCAGCTCACTCACCAGCCCACTCACCAGCCCACTCACCAGATCACTCACCAGCTCACTCACCAGTTCACTCACCAACTCACTCACCAGCCCACTCAGCAGCTCACTCACCAGTTCACTCACCAGCTCACTCACCAACTCACTCACCAGATCACTCACCAGCCCACTCACCAGCCCACTCACCAGTTCACTCACCAGCTCACTCATCAGCTGACTCACCAGCTCACTCACCAGCTCACTCACCAGTTGACTCACCAGCTGACTCACCAGCTGACTCATCAGCTCACTCACCAGCGCACTCACCCACCCACTCACCACACTGCAGGCCACGTCATTTCTCTTTCCATGTTTTTCCGACTCACTGCCCCACACTTGGGAAATCCGTGGTCATCACCTTAGTTTTCCTCCACTAGGTTTTTTAGTTTTTTTGTTACACACCATCGCCCAATTAAAACGTCTTAACGCTTATCCATTACACATGCGGCTCTGCTGTAAGTTGCCGGTCTGCTCAGCATTTTTTAAAAGACAACAAAATAAAGCCACCCCCGTATTATTCACAAAGCGCATCGTGGCGGGGTCGTTGTGGTTAGTGGTGGTTAGTGGTGGCGGTTGTGGAATGGCTCGGTGGCTTATCTGTATCCACGGAAATTGCTGCGCTGCTGCTGTTACTGGCCCATGACTCACGGGGTTACAAATCGTTGGGTGCTCTGGCCCGGACCGGGCTCCAGCCGTTAACAATAATCACAGGGCGGCGGCCGCACGATTTCCCTCATTTAACGCCGCGTGTCGCTCGCGAGACGGTAACGTCTCATCTTCTTGTCGTTATGTTTATCGTATTCGAGCCACGACGAGCGGCGTTTTTCCTCTTCGTTTAAACGGGCGACTTACACGGCGAGCGCTTCGTTACTTGCTTATGACGCTACGTGCGGGGGTTGCGAGTCACGTGGTCTCTTTTTTGGGGGGGGGGGGGTGGATTTGTTTTTTTGAAATTTGCTAGGGAGCCGCTCCGCTATTTGCGAGTCGGAGTGGATTGGGGGAAGGGGGAGGTCGCTACGAAGCTTTCGGGACACCGTTGACTGTTTGCTGCGTTTTAATTTTCTCGTCGTAATCCTCCCTCCCCCACTTGCTTCATCGCCGATTGCGCGGCGAGGCGTCAAGTTCCCCCGCAACCTCCGACGAGCACCGTTCGCCAGAGGTCGCAAACGGGTTTTGATTCCTTACCCGTACCCGGCCGCACCAGGGTCGCAAATGGGTACCCGTACCCGTACCCGGCCGGGTACGGGTACCCGTTCCCTACCCGTTTCCGTACCCTACCCGAAATGAGTGACAAACGGTTACTCACCAGTGACTCACGGCCTACCCGTACCCGCACCCGGCCGCACCAGGGTCGCAAACGGGTACCCGTACCCGGCCGGGTACGGGTAGCTGGGTATCGGGTAGGGTACGGGTATCGGGTACCCGGTTGCGACCTCTGCCGTTGGCTACGCACGGCGCGCAAGAAGTTCAAGGTGCGTTCGAGACACTTCATTCTCTCGCTTGAGCCGCGTCACCCTTCAAGGATGAGCCGCGTCACGACCACGGGACAAGAGGTCACTGGGGCCCCTGGGGCAGGCCATCCAAAACAGCCGCTCCTCTGCGGCAATTGTGGATGTGATTTTTTTTTAAATAAAAATAAGCTCCTTTAAAGCATTGCATTTCGCGTCTTCAACAACGCTCAGAAATAACTAAACAAGGCGAAACGGGATCGACGCAATCGCAAGAATTTAGATGGGACTCCTGCAGCCCCCATTTGTTGTGTATCTGTGAACAAATAGAAACGCAGGGGGAGGGAATGGAGTGAACAGAAGACAGGCAGGAGAGAGAGAGAGAGAGTGGATGTTTAGATGTATATCGAGCCGTAGCACCGCTGAGAAGATGAGTGGTCCTTGCTGCACTCACCGCTGTGGCCAAACCCAAGCGCTTATTTTCATTTTAGATTTAAAAAAAGGAATCGGACAAACGGGATCATCCGCACGTTCAAACATCAGCCACGGCCGTGGCGTGATTCAAATCCGTCGCTCCAAAGTTAACCGGCCCCAGTGTGACACTGATGATGGTGGTTGTGGTGGTGGCGATGACAGTGACGTCGGCTTTACCCGTAGAGTGCAGCGGCTGCCCTCTTGCCGCCTCCTGGCTTGTGGCGGTTTGGCTTTGGCTCCCCGGCCATGTTGATGTCTGTCAGAAGAACCACACGGACATGTACACAGAGAGCGAGAGAGAGAGAGACGGAGAGGGAGATTGACATGAATCAGATAGGGTGTATTTATACCGGAGCTTCCGAAGTTATGTTTTCACCGATGTCCCAGAAAGTGTTCACAGATGTCCTGTGGAGATAGGAGTGGGAGACGGAGAGGTGGACACAATCACAGTCAGAATATTTATTTATTTCGTTTAACTAAGTAAAATTATTTAAATTGTTATTTTTATTTCACCAGGTAAGGCCCCACTGAGCGATGTCACTCTTGTTCAGAAGCGACCTGGCCGCAGATGATAGCCCAACGAAGTGGCTCATCGTCATGTGGAAATATATAGCAGACAAATAATTAATCTAAACGCACGTTTCTAAATGTGGAGGGGAAAAAAACGGAGGACCCGGAGAAAATTTCACGCGACCACGGAAAGAGAGACACGCAGAACTACAAATATACAGCAGGCATCAGAGTCGGGATCACACCCACAACCTCCTGTATACCAGGCGAGGTAGTTAACATCTCACAGAGGTACCAAGCCATGCTGCTACGTCCTGGTTGGGGCAGAACTGGTTCACAGATCGCTCACCGATGACGTTAGCCGTGATTGGCAATTGAACTCAGGTTGTCGGGGTTGAGTGCGCCAGTGAGCGAACCACGCTTGCCGGTCACCCGCGCTCCAACGACCGATGCATTTTCCCCTGGCCGTGTCGCTTCTGCTGTGCGTAAAAGTTCGTCGCACGCCAAGTCAAACCCAATTTGATCGAATTCTCTTTCGAAAGTTGTAATCTAACGGGATTAAGTGGTAAAAGCACTTAACGCGATAAAATATCTGTGGAGCCATTGGTGGCCTGGGCTGAGATCACCAACTCGATACAACTTTGAGTCGCCGGTTTAAAATCACCCAAATGCAGAAACTCATCCCGGTATCTCAGCGGTGCCGACACGGCGGCGTCTGACCTCTGCACCACACGGCCATTCACACCAGCGCCCCGTTTAATATACAGGGTGGCCCAAAAGTCAGGACACACAATTTCGTTGGTTGGTTTCTGAATCCGCTTGAACTGGTGAAGGTCGCGGGGATAGCATGTTGAGTCGGGCGGTCCAGACTCCCCTTTCTTTGGTGACAGACTCCAGCCCTACACCACTATACACTACTACACACTACACTATTATACACTACTATACACTTGCACTATACACTACTACACACTACACTACACAATACACTACCATACTACACTACTATACACTACACTACTATACACTACACTACTATACAATACACTATACACTACACGACTATACACTACTACACACTACACTACTATACACTACACTATTATACACTACACTACTATACACTACACTATACACTACACGACTATACACTACTATACACTACACACTACACTACTACACACTACACTACTATACACTACACTATACACTACACTACTATACACTACTACACAACTATACAATACACTACTATACACTACACTACTATACACTACTACACACGGCACTATTATACACTACACTACTATACACTACACTATACACTACACTACACACTACACTACTATACACTACACTACTATACACTACACTACTATACACTACACTATACACTACACTACACACTACACTACTATACACTACACTACTATACACTACACTATACACTACACTACACACCAGAGGTGGGACAAAGTCATTGTTATGCAAGTCACAAGTAAGTCTCAAGTCTTTGCTCTCGAGTCCCGAGTCAAGTCGAGTCAAAGATGAGGCAAGTCCAAGTCGAGTCTGAAGCCATCAAAATCATGACTCGAGTCTGACTCGAGTCCAAGTCGCATGACTCGAGTCCACACCTCTGCTACACACTACACTACTATACACTACTATACACTACACTATACACTACACTATACACTACACTATACACTACACTACTATACACTACACTACTATACACTACACTATACACTATACACTACACACTACACTACTATACACTACAATACTATACACTACACAATACACTACACACTACACTACACACTACACTACACACTACACTACAACACACAAACTCTAGCTCTTGCTGGGGAATTCCCACGCGTTCCCAGGCCAGCCGAGCGACACAGTCCCACCAGCAGCAGCAGCAGCGTGTCCTGGGCCGGCCCCGGGGTCTTCGCCCAGTGGGACGTTGCTGCTGCTGCTGCCCGCTAGAGTTCCAGGGGGAGTCTACGAAACGGGCATCCTTTACCAGGTGCCCGAGCCACCTCAACCGGCTCCTCTTGATCCAGAGGAACAGCAGCGGCTCGACTCCAGAGGTCGCAAACGGGTTTTGATTCTTTACCCGTACCCGGCCGCACCAGGGTCGCAAATGGGTACCCGTACCCGGCTGGGTACGGGTAGCCGGGTATCGGGTAGGGTACGGGTATCAGGTACCCGATTGCGACCTCTGCTCGACTCTGAGGCTCCCCCCGGTTAACCGAGCTCCTCACCCGGTCACGGAGAGTGGTGAGCCGGGAAACCACGCGGAGAAAATTCATTTCGGCACCTTTTTACCCGCGACACACAAGTGACCTTACATTTATCTTAACACTGGTATTAATAAAAAAAAATATTCATTGTTATTTTCTAAGTAAATATTTTATCTATTTTCATGATTAATATATACGTCTTCTTCCCGTGTGGGTATTAGGAAGCCACTTGAGCAACGCACTTTTAAATCTAGAGTTGTCAACTAATTTTTGTAGAACTTATTTTTGTGTTTAGTTTGTTGTCCTTCGCCCGCATTTCCGATTAGCATGGTTGGCTACGTACGGTGCGAAATAAGTTCAACGTACGCACACCTCACAACTGTCGTTTTTTTCAAAACTGCACCAGCAAGGAACATTTGTGAATGAATTGAGACGTAAATCATAATTGACGAACGTTCAAATAGAACGCATGTGCCCTTAAAGCAAGCCCGACATTGTCGAACGAGAATTCATCCATCATGCATGAATATTAAATTGCAGTCGGCTCGAACATTTGCTAGATTAAATCACCCTACGCGATGCGTTACGATAAAGATTGCGTGCGTCCTGACTTCAGGTCCACTCTGCACGTAACAGACTTCTACGGGACCCCCCCCCCCCCCGAAAGGCGAAACGGGTCGGCAAATACTCGGCAGCCCCCCTAAAAAGGGAAGTCGGGATTTTGCTGAATCGTGAAGCTGGCGTGATGATGGGGGAACCATTCGATTCCGTGGGATTGTTATCGCGGTCCTAATTAAACGTCTCCAAATGAAATCGCGTATCTTAATCAAACACTGCACGTGGATTTTTTTGGGTTTGTTTTGCCTTTAAAATAATCCTGCCATCTAAATTGTTTTTTTTTTGCGTGTGGCTCACACGAACGAATACATACACACGCAAGCACAGACGAAGATCCCCCATGTAGCCTTTGACAGACTGTGGAGGGTAAGTGATCGTAGTGGGTGGCCAACATCGCGCCCGGCCGCCTTTGTCTCCCCACCGCTGATGTTCACACGCCGCACCAGGTACTCATTTGAGGCCAAGTCGACCTAGGAGACGCCCAGTACCGGTTCAGATATCTCACCACCGATGTTGGCCGTGTGCGTAGCGCAGTGCGATAGCAACTACACTGCCGCAACCCAGAGACAAAGGCCGTTCTTCCCCCTTATAGCATTAACAGACTGTTGGGGCAAGTCCTGTGTGCGAGCAGGATCTCTGAAGGTCGGCACGAGAGGGTGGGTGAGCCAGCACCACGCCCGGCCGCCTTTGTCTCCCTCGTGGCAACATTTACGCATCGCACCAGGTGCTCATTTGAAGCCGAGTCTACCTAGGAGAGGCCCATGATCGGTTCGGATAATCGTCACTGGTGTTGGTGGCCGTGAGCGGGAATCGAACTCGGGTCGCCGGGTTCGTAGCGCAGCGTAGCGCTAACCGCTCCACTACTGCCCTCTCCAACCACAGCGACACGCACAATGAGACACGCACACACACACACACGTTCATCCGAACGCACACATAACAAACGCATACATAACAATGGCATGCACGTGCATGCCATTATACTTTAAATCCTCTGATTGCAGTGATTGTACTGCGGGTAAAAAGATTATCTGTAAATTGAAACGGCCGACTATTTATGACAATGATAACAATCGTCGAAATCAAGGGATAGCTTTTGTGAAAGCCGGGTGAAAAAAAAATAAGAAGAAAACAATGAAAGGAGCACGTTCATTGATTAATTTAGTTTGCTCTGTCTGAGCTGCTGCGGAAGAGAATCCTCAAGGAGCAGTGCGTGTGACAGCCTCGGCCTTATATTGGATTAACTGCCGCATCAAGAAAAAAAATACAGGGACTCGTTTAAAGACAAAGGTGCCACCAGCTGTAGCATTTCAGCAAAGTGGGCTCTTGAAGCCAAGAATGATTTTCGGTCAGGTGCGCTCCATAACAAGATTAATATACAATATACACGGTGCGGTTATTTATGTAGGAGGGGATGGACATGGGTTTGGAAAGTTGAATTTTAAATCGTTTGGCAAATGTATTTGTAATTTCTGTTCACAAAAAAAACTTGCATTGCGTAAAATGGAATAAATGCAGACCGTGCAATTGCCTGCTCACGCCACCGCTGGTGAAAGAGCTTCAACGACCGCGAGCTGTAAACAGCCGCCCGCCTCTGAATGTGTATTTGGCCTACTCTTCCACACTGGCCAGACGTCTCGGAAGAGGTGGCGCCGGTTCACAGGCGAACTGCCGGTGAGACTCGTTCGTCCGACTGGGTGGAAAGGAGGCCAGAGGGTGGATTAGAAACTAAAAAATTCGCGCCATGGTTTTGACTGCCGCGGCAAGGAAATAGAATCGAAGCGGCCACCTTCAGCATTGCAAGTGCAGTCTGACGAACAATCATCCCACGGCAGCGTGTTGGGGGGCAGGGGGGAGGCAGAGAGGGGGGGGGGCGGCGATGTTTTATATTTATGAAAAATGTATAAAGGAAAAAAAAGAGACTTTCAAAATTGAAGTATCCACGTGATTTGGTGGCGGTACACTCAGCTGTGAGAGTAGAAATCATGAGAAAGCCTTGGAGTGAGAAGTAATTTGTCAGTTCAGTAGGCGTCTCATCCCGGCGACGGACGGGACAACGAACCCATGCGCGGGGTGGATGGTGCGCGGCGCGGAGAGGTTCTGGGAAGGGGGCCTTTCACGCGGCAAGGGCACGCAAAGCGATTCGGAATTCCAGAAGAGAGGAGGACACTGCGGGTTAGGTGCCTCCGTTAGGGCTGCGCTACGAACCCGGCCACCCGATGTTCGATCCCCCCCGCTCACGGCCGCCAAGACGGGTGACGATTATCTGAAGCGGTCCTGGGCCTCCCCTAGGTCGACTCGGTCTCAAATGAGTACCGGGTGCGGTGTGTAATCGTCGCCAATAGGGAGACAAAGGCGGCCGGCGGGATTGCTGGCCAACCCACCCCCTCGTGTGCCGTGCCAGCTTTCATTAGGTGCTACTCGTAGAGAAGATTTCTCGGGGGGGGGGGGGGCATTTGGTCTACTCTTCCAAATTGGCCAGAGTGGGAGGACCCGCACTTTACCCCACCGTGCACGGCCTCTGGTGAACCCAATACATTGTCTACTGCTGGATGGACACAAGCAGCGCTGGGAGGGAGGGAGGAGAGGGCGCTATGGCATGGCCAGGAATCGAACTCAGGCCACTGGTTTCCACTGCAACGCCGCTCCTGATCAAGGCTAAAAATGAGCACGCGTGGAACATTGCACCCCCCCCCCGCCCCCAGGATATTTAACAAAAAAATCCATCCTACTTTGTCTCGTCTTGACCCAGCGGTGAGATCACTTCTCGTGCGGCTTCCGCGTGGATCTTTGCATCACAGGATCGTGAAGAATGTAGCGGAGGCTTCATCCAGCAGTGGATCGATCATGGACGACGACGACGATGAGTTGCCATCTTCGTCTGTCGTTAATGTTTGTACGCTACAACTGTGATCAGCCGCGTTCGCCGAAAAGTATCGTCGGCATACGATTAGCATGCGATTTGCATACATTGTAAATAACCCATTATCACGCGTTCAATTGTGTCCGCACCATTAGCCGAGATGTAACGTTTTGGTATAATTAGCATACGATTTGCATAAACCATAAATAATCGATGCGCGTGTTCCCGCACACTAATTCAATGTACGTCTCGCAAGCATTGCCAATCGAATTGAATGAATGAATCGAACGTGATTATACGGCGAAAAAAAAAATTGCCATCAACAATTCTAACCGAGTGGCGGCCACGGACTGGAACGCATCGAGGAGCACGTCCGGCATGGAGATGGAGCGATGTAAATCAGCTCGTGCGGAGGCGCCAAGCGGAGCATGAACACTGCCGTAACACGGAGAAAGGCCGACGGCCTGGCAAGGCTTTCATTCAGCAGTGGATTGACCATGGCTGATAATGTATTTACACGAACTTTGAACGAGCCATTCACGCATGTACCACCATGCTGTTCACTTCACTCGCCTAGACGCAACTTTGCCGTACAATTAACGTACATCAGTTACTTAGCCTAATTACATTTTTAAAGCGCTGTCCAGTCAATTATCGAAGTGCATGAGTTTAAAGTAACCCATGTAAACGGAATCTATTTCCCATCGACGAATCCGTTGCATCACCAGATTCATAGGAACGCATTGCGGCACGGGGATCGGGGATGCGTATTTCTCCTGGAGGAATCCGATGAGCTATGAAGCTATTTTCTTGGTTCTTTCGGTAAAGTCACGTAGAAGGGAAGTAATAAAATAATAAAAATAAAACATAATACAATAATTCTCACGACGTTTCGGCCACAACGCAAGCAGCCGTCCTCAGGTGGAGAACAGGTCCGTCAAGTAGACAGAGTCTGAATTGTTGTGGCCGAAACGTCGTGATAATTATTTTATTATGTTTTATTTTTATTATTTTATTACTTCCCTTCTACGTGACTTTACCGAAAGAACCAAGAAGATGAATCCCTGCAGTCACGAAAGCTTTAAATCGAAATTTAATTATTTTATTATGTTTTATTTTTATTATTTTATTATTTCCCTTCTACGTGACTTTACCGAAAGAACCAAGAAGATGAATCCCTGCAGTCACGAAAGCTTTAAATCGAAACTATGAAGCTATTTTTCACAAGCGCCCAGCAGTCGAGAGATGACTACTGGACACGGTCGTCACGGATGTTCCAGTAGTCGAGCGACAGATCCGGGGGGGGGGGGGGGAGAGGCCTCCATCCAGCAGTGAATTTACCATGACGAGGATGATCGTGAAGGTGGCGATTTCTCCAAACGCTCAAGGTCATTTGCGTCGGCCCGTCAAGTCGCCCGTCAAGGTCAAATTTTGTCACGTTTTTTTGTTTGCGCGACAAACCGTGTCAGGTGGTGGTGGGTTTCACGACACATTTTACATTTAAGCGATCCAACCCTCACGTCCTCCGCGGTCCACCACCCCGCCCAACAACAACAAAAAAAACTCTATTATGTATAACTTTGCTAGGGTCACCTTATGATATATTTTCTAAACTTACGCTTCAAATGGATTGGGCACCGACTGCGTTATCGCGCTGCGAAAGTTGACGATCGCCCGTAATCTTCTCTCCGCAGCCGCTCGGCTGTGGCAGGCGGCTATCCCCTGAGTTACACTTTGTTCTCGTGTGCTTCCGTGGCCATAAACTTTGCGAACGCCTTTCAAACTACCCACATCCTCACCCACATCCTCACCCACTTCCTCACCACACACTCACCCACGCCCTCACCCACACACTCACCCACGCACTCACCCACAATCCTCACCCACGCCCTCACCCACACACTCACCCACATCCTCACCCACGCCCTCACCCACATCCTCACCCACGCCCTCACCCACACACTCACCCACGCCCTCACCCACATCCTCACCCACGCCCTCACCCACACACTCACCCACATCCTCACCCACGCCCTCACCACACACTCACTCACACACTCACCCACATCGTCACCCACATCCTCACCCAGGCCCCCACCCACATCCTCACCCACATCCTAACCCACGCCATCACCCACATCCTCACCCACTTCCTCACCACACACTCACCCACACACTCACCCACATCGTCACCCACATCCTCACCCACGCCCTCACCCTCACCCACATCCTCACCCACTTCCTCACCCACTTCCTCACCACACACTCACTCACACACTCACCCACATCGTCACCCACATCCTCACCCAGGCCCCCACCCTCACCCACATCCTCACCCACTTCCTCACCCACTTCCTCACCACACACTCACTCACACACTCACCCACATCGTCACCCACATCCTCACCCAGGCCCCCACCCTCACCCACATCCTCACCCACTTCCTCACCCACTTCCTCACCACACACTCACTCACACACTCACCCACATCGTCACCCACATCCTCACCCAGGCCCCCACCCTCACCCACATCCTCACCCACTTCCTCACCCACTTCCTCACCACACACTCACTCACACACTCACCCACATCGTCACCCACATCCTCACCCAGGCCCCCACCCTCACCCACATCCTCACCCACGCCATCACCCACGCACTCACCCACGTCCTCACCCACACACTCACCCACATCCTCACTCACGTCCTCACCCACTTCCTCACCCACGCCATCACCCACGTCCTCACCCACGCCCTCACCCACATCCTCACTCACGTCCTCACCCACTTCCTCACCCACGCCATCACCCACATCCTCACCCACATCGTCACCCACTTCCTCACCCACGCCATCACCCACATCCTCACCCACTTCCTCACCCACTTCCTCACCCGCGCCATCACCCACATCCTCACCCACTTCCTCACCCACTTCCTCACCCACGCCATCACCCACATCCTCACCCACATCCTCACCCACATCCTCACCACGCACTCACCCACTTCCTCACCCCACCCTCGTCTACAACCCCACTCGGCAGGGAGTCGCGAGCAGATATGTTTTTGTTTCACTCAGAACAACTTTAATGTTTGTGATGATGCTGACGCTACCGCTACTGCCCCTGCTGCTTTGGCGAATGGTGGACAAGCAAACAACAACAACAACAACAACATCCGTCAATAACACTGTCGGCCCCACAAGTGGGGCGGGGGGGGGGAGAATATAAAAAACAATATGATAGGTGATGTTTTCGAGCAATCGGTTTTCATAGCAGGAGAGACTATAGACATTGACCAAACATATATACAGTGCACTGATATGTCAGCTGTGAAGAAGGGCCGTTGGCAAAAATGTAACAAATCGTACGTAATTTCCCTCTTCAAATCGGGTCGTTATTGACTGCGTTGAGTTTGTGGTATTGTTATTCTGCTCAGGAAAGCTTCAACGACACTCAAGAGCCATGGCTCAGAATCGGAATCTTTATTTATGCTGGAGAGGAATCCGATGTGCCATAGAAGTAATTTTTCACAGATGGCCAGTAAGGGTGTTGGTCAGAACACGCGATGAGAGCGCCATTATGGGAAACGTAAACACATCACAGACAAATACTACATTAACTAACCCTTCGCGTTGTCGGAGAACGGCTCGTAGAAGCGGATATCACAGAGTTACCTCCTGAACACCGCCCTGTTTATTTTACCACGTGAAGCCCACTGAGTTATTAGCTTCTTTTTTCAGAAGCGACCCGGCCACAAATACTAATCTTGGGATATTTGCCTCATGGGACCTCCCTTGCCAGCATAAAAATATAAGAATAGGCAATTAAACATACTCTTTGGTTCTTTCGGTAAAGTCACGTAGTTAGAAATAAAATAAAATCAAACAAATCACGACGTTTCGATCGCCTGACGACGACCGCTTGTGTTTGCGGTCGAAACGTCGTGATTTGTTTTATTTTAATTTATTTCTAACCACGTGACTTTACCGAAAGCACCAAAGAGTATGGATTCCTGCAGTCACGAAAGCTTCAAATGAAGGTTGAGGCAATAACACAGTTGTGTTAAGATGTTAAAACACCAAACAGAAACCTTTTTACGAAAAAAAGACCTCATTGCTGTCTCCACAGTCTGGGAACTCACTTCCCCGGGTGTTCGTGCTGTTGTCTCCCCGCCTCTGTCCACAGAGTGGGTCTCAAAGTGCTGCCTCCGACCGTGTGTGGACCGGAGGTCACTGAAAGGGCATGTTCTGTTCAGGAGGTAACTCTGTGATATCCGCTTGCACGGGCCGTTGTTCCGACAACGCGAAGGGTTGCACAGTTCTGCGAGGGTTCCCAACGGACACTTCTTCTCGTGCAAGATGGGCAACAATGAAAGATGGGTAATGATGAAAGATGGGTAACATTGAAAGATGGGTAACAATGAAAGATGGGTAACAATGAAAGATGGGTAAACAATGAAATATGGGTAACAATGAAAGATGGGTAACAATGAAAGATGGGTAAACAATGAAATATGGGTAACAATGGAATATGGGTAACAATGAAATATGGGTAACAATGAAAGATGAGTAACAATGAAGTATGGGTAACAATGAAAGATGGGTAATAATGAAAGATGGGTAAACAATGAAATATATAGGAAACCATTAAACATGGGTAACAAAAAGAGAATGGTTAAACAATGAAATATGGATAACAATGAAAGATGGGTAACAATGAAAGATGGGTAACAATGAAAGATGGGTAACAATGAAAGATGGATAACAATGAAATATGGGTCACAAGGCAATATGGGTAACAATGAAATATGGTTAAACAATGAAATATGGGTAACAATGAAAGATGGGTAAACAATGAAATATGGGTAACATTGAAAGATGGTTAACAATTAAACATGGATCAAAATGAAATATGAGTAACAATGAAATATGGGTAACAATGAAATATGGGTAACAATGAAATATGGGTAAACAATGAAATATGGGTAACAATGAAAGATGGGTAAACAATGAAATATGGGTCACAAGGCAATATGGGTAACAATGAAATATGGGTAACAATGCAAGGTAGGTAACAATGAGATATGGGTCACAATGCAAGATGGTAACACTCGGTATACCATTGCGGAGAAAAAAAATGGACAAGGAGTAAAATAAGAACAGCACTGACGAAGAGATGTCACCTTTTTAACCGTTCATTATTTTATGAATTTTGTAGCAGCGGTAGTCGCAGCCGAGGATGAGATTGGCACTCGTGCCTCCTGAAAAACGATTGAACGATTCCAGCGGCCAGGATGATGTTGCTGAAAAATATCCCGACAGGATTCAGGAAGTCTGCCGAAATCCCAGCAGGGATTTAGAACCCCTACTGGGCTTCCACGAGGCTTCCTTTCGGGTTCCTTGAGGATTTGTTCAAATTTCCAGGGTGATAATATCGATCCTTATTTTTACATATATGTTACGCTACATGATTATTTGGGGAACAGAGGGGGGGGGGGGGTTAGATAGCCTCCAGATGGGGGTATTGCCAATAACACAATAAGGGCATTCTCAATCCTCCACAGGACCTTGACTACTCTTTGGTTCTTTCGGTAAAGTCACGTATAAAGAGAAAATAATCAATTAAATACTTATTATAATATATATTTATTATATGTATTATTTTCTCTCTATACGTGACTATACCGAAAGAACCAAAGGGTAATTCCTGCATTCACGAAAGCTCCAAATTAAGTAGGACCTTTACTGTACATTTGCTACAGCACCGTACCAATGCCATAATCTCCGGAGAAAGGCTTCGCTTGTTTTCGGTTCGCAGACAATATTCCCAATAAAGGACACGGAACGGGCACTTTGTGGAAGGCGTCATTGGACCTCCTCCCCCGATTCCCGATCGAGATAAAATTCGTTTTGTGTCTGACTAGGAGAGGCTGCCGCGGGTGTCACGTTTGGAACGTCGGACTTGCCACACGTAGGTGGCCGATTCGATTTGATCTCCCGGCGCGGCAGCTGAAACGACGTCGCAGGTTTCTAAAATCCGCTCCCCGCCTGGCGGCACGAGTTTGGAGGGGAGGAGGGCTGGGGTGGTAACACCGCGGCCAGACGCTCGGTGAGGTTTACGCTCGGTGGAGTAAAAACAGAGAGCCAGTGTGGAGGAGCAGGCCAAGAAACCCTCCAGAAGGGGTTCTCTAGGGCGCCGTTTAGTGAAGGCCTTTCTGCTAACAGCAATTAAAGCCATGCGAAGTATGACGGTGACGCTGCTGCGTCTGCCGCGATGAGCAGTGGTGCAAAGCACTTTTAACGTAAATAAATCACCGACGCACCGATGTACCCGTAGCCGGTCTGAAACATGGGCACTCGTGAACAAGAAAAAATACACAAATGCTGAGAAATCTTGCAAAGCTCACGAAACAAACGTGGAGAGAAGCGCGCTTGGAATTTGCATTCCAGATGCACGTGCACCACCACCGCCACCACCATCGTTATCGTCCAAAACACAGGGAGGACCTTTTCCCGTACAATGCGTCGACCTGCAAACGCTCGCGAGCGCTCGAGGCAAGGGGGGAGGGGAGAAGGGTTAATGGAGTACATTATTTGTTCCTCCAAAACGCGTTTACCAACGCCCCACCCCGCACCGCACCGCAAGCTTTCATAAATTACTCCGCGGGACGAAGGCAACGGTGAATGATGAACGCACAGCGGCTTCGGTGTGTGTTGTTCAATAGAGCCGGCGACAGATGGGCAGGGCACTTGGAACAGACGTTGATTTATTGTCGCAACGCCTCTGAAGACCGGCAGTGATAATGCGACCGTTGCAACGCTGCGTTATTTCAAAACACTCGAGGCTTAAAAAATAAAAATAAAAACAAACACGCCGTGTTGGGTTCAATTTTTTTCGTGTGTGTTGTTGTTGCTGCGGCGCAAGCAACGCATCCTTTGTTAAAACTTCATAAATCAATAACCGCGTGCGAGCGAGTAAAAGCGAGCCAGCGAGCATTCACGAGTCTCTTAACGCCGCTCACTGCACGCCGAAGGTTAAACAACAGCGCTTGGCGTTGCGGCAAAGTGGCCTCTAAGAGCCAGGGACGATTTCGAAAAACCAGCTTACGCTTCAACGAGATGAATAACAAAAAGTTTGTAAACGTATTTAAAAAAATAAAATTCTACGTTTGCCGGAATTTCATCGAATATCATCATCACCATCATCACGATCCACGGGGCAGATCGCCCGTACTGCACGTTGTTTGTTTCCACCTGTCCTCTCTGTCTCTCGTGCCAAGATGCTCAAGGAGTGGTGCATCTTGCTGGCACCAATGTCTTCCGTCGTCGACAAGCCATTCTCTCGCTCTCTCTCTTAGGTCTTCCTCGCTACATTTCTCGAAATCAAACAAACATTTCGCGAAAACGTCTCCACTTATATATTCTTTGCTCATCGCCACCGCTGGTGGAAGAGCCTCCAACTACCTCGACTGTGTCAAATACCTCCACCACAACCATCACAACCACTACAACCACCACAACCACTACCTCCACCACAACCACTACAACCACTACAACCACCACAACCACTACCTCCACCACAACCACTACTTCCACTACCTCCACCACAACCACTACAACCACCACAACCAATACCTCCACCACAACCACTACAACCACCACAACCACTACCTCCACAACCACTACAACCACCACAACCAATACCTCCACCACAACCACTACCTCCACCACAACCACTACAACCACCACAACCACTACCTCCACTGCCTCCACCACAACCACTACCTCCACCACAACCACTACCTCCACCACAACCACTACAACCACTACCTCCACCACAACCACTACCTCCACCACAACCACTACAACCACTGCCTCCAACACAACCACTGCATTCACTGCCTCCACCACAACCACTACCTCCACCACAACCACTACCTCCACTACCTCCACCACAACCACTACAACCACTACAACCACTACCTCCACCACAACCACTACCTCCACCACAACCACTACAACCACCACAACCACTGCCTCCAACACAACCACTGCATTCACTGCCTCCACCACAACCACTACCTCCACCACAACCACTACCTCCACCACAACCACTACAACCACTACAACCACTACCTCCACCACAACCACTACCTCCACCACAACCACTACAACCACTGCCTCCAACACAACCACTGCATTCACTGCCTCCACCACAACCACTACCTCCACCACAACCACTACCTCCACTACCTCCACCACAACCACTACAACCACTACAACCACTACCTCCACCACAACCACTACCTCCACCACAACCACTACAACCACCACAACCACTGCCTCCAACACAACCACTGCATTCACTGCCTCCACCACAACCACGGGGGGGGGGGAGGAGCTCTCTGGAGGCCCCTCCCCCCTGGGGCTATTGTTTGGCATCTCCTTTCACGCGAGACTCGCGCGACTCGGGAGAGAGTTCTCAGTGGCCACACGTTGCCCCGCCGCTCGCGACAAACTCTGCCGACGAACCCACCCACGCTGCCCAGGTTGGACAGAGGCGGCGGTATTAGTGAGGGGTTAGGGGCTGGGGAGTGGGGGAAATGGGGGTCGGGGGGGGGGGTGGATGTAAGAAACGCGTGCTCTCGGTTCATGCTGCCGAACCGCCGGGAGATGGAATCGAACCGGTGCGACTTTGGCTCGTGAGTTCCGGTGAGCGCCGTCCACTCCACCACCGTGGTAGCGTCGGCTGAGACTCCCCCATTCCCCACACCCAGCCCGCCCGCCCGCCCGCCACACGGAAACAAGGCAGCGACGTTGATGTCATTTAATTATTGAACGATATTGTTTCACGACTGACCTTCCGAACACGCCTCTATAGTCGCCGTGTTGTTGCGTTTCTGCCGAGCGGTGACGCCTAGGGGGGTGGTGGTGGTGATGGTGGTGGGGGGGGGGGACTGGTTATTTCACATATTGCTATTATTATTGCTATTATTATTGCTATTATTATTGCTATTATTATTGCTATTATTATTGCTATTATTATTGCTATTATTATTGCTATTATGATTGCTATTATTTTTCAGGGTCGTCGGGTTTGTTTTGCAATCCCAGACCACAACGGTCCAACCTCATTCCCACCCAGCCTTTCAAGGACATTTTTGTATTTATTAAAATATTTTTCTCATATATATAAAATAACCGACAGGCAGCCTGTAGGGAAATAAAAGAAAGATCCCAGAACAATCCGACCGGATTGTAAAATACATTTCTGATATTCCCATTGGAAGGGGGGGGGAGATCTCCGTTACATTTTGTTCTTTGAAATCCCCACTGGAATTGATCTCTGCGTGCGCGTTTGGCCCAGAACACACCTGACGGACACGGCGGGGGATGGGGGGTGGGATATTGACAATCCCCCCCCCCCCCGAGACACCCGCGCAGCCAATTTTGGAAGTCTCAAATTCCAGGCCATGAAACCACGGGAGCTCTTTGAAAGGGGGCTTAGGGATCCGAGTTCGATTCCTGCCCGGTCATTCCTCTGTCCGACCTCCCCGCTCAACGATTGCGAAGGGATTTTCTCTCTTTTTTTTCGCGCATCCGACAAAAAATGTCGTGAGCCGGAGCACGACCTGAGAAGTTTCATTTTATTCGAAGCGTAGCAATCTCCATCGTTTTCATCTTCGCCTGCTTGGTCTCTCCTTCTTTGCCGTCCCCTTCGTCCGTACGGCCGCTGATGTTCGATGCAGAGGAACAACCACGATGTCACATTCGGCTGGTCAAGGCAGCGGACTACCGCGCCAGGAGACGTTGTATCACCGCAAAGTCTCATTCGCACTCGTCGAAACACGCACGAGCACCCCGCGATGAAAACAGATTCCGCAAAAGCAACAAAAAAAAACAAGAAAATGCGCGACTCCCGATCATTGGCGAGAGAAAAAAAATTAAAACCACGAAGTGGCCAAAAAAAAAAAAGTCTTCGCCACGATTGTCTTAGCGTCGTCAAAATAACGAGAGAGAAAGCGAGAGAGAGCGGAGCCCGGGGGCGACCGGCCGCTTCGAGCGAGCCACTGTGAAGGGCACGTGGTGCACTCCTCTAATGGAACCGCTCCTCAGGAAAATGAGATGCGCGACGCGGAAAATTGCCAGAATTGGATACTCCGTAGCAACCGGGGCCGTAACGACCTTTTTTTTCTTCTTCCTCCTCCTCGACTCCCATTGCCAACCACCGCCGCCACGGCCACCGCCCGGGGGCTGTGGCAATCGGAACTCCGCGGGCCACTTTCACCGCCGTGGAGACGCGGTCCATTATCGCGAGCAATCTCGCTCTCTCTCTCTCGCTCTGCTGCGCGATGGCGTTGCGAGCGACGACTTCCTCCGAGCGTTTCCCCTCTCGACGCGACGCGCGCGCCGCTCTGCGTCTTGCAGATTGCCAGGCGAGGTGCCATCGCGGCACCCCGTGTAGCCTGAACAGACTGTTGGGGCAAGTGCTGTTAGCGAGCACATATGAAGGCCGGCACGGCACACGAGGGGGTGGGTGGCCGATACCAAAGCCCGGCCGCGTTTGTCTCCCAAGTGGCGATGTTTACGCACCGCGCCAGGTTACTCATTCGAGGCCGAGTCGACCTAGGGCAGGCCCTAGACCGGTTCAAACAATCGTCACCGGTGTTGGTCGTGAGCGGGAATCGAACCCGGGTCGCCAGGTTCGTAGCGCAGCGTAGCGCAAACCGCTACACGACCGCTCAAGCACATACACACATAGACACACAGACACACACACACTAACAGACACACACACACTAACAGACACACACACAGACACACACACACTAACAGACACACAGACACACACATTAACAGACACACACACACTAACAGACACACAGACACAGACACACACTAACAGACACACAGACACACACACACTAACAGACACACAGACACACACACAGATACACAAACACACACACATTAACACACACACAGACACACACACACTAACAGACACACACACTAACAGACACACACACACACACAGACACACACTAACAGACACACAGACACACACATTAACAGACACACACACACTAACAGACACACAGACACACACTAACAGACACACAGACACACACTAACAGACACACAGACACACACACACTAACAGACACACAGACACACACACAGATACACAAACACACACACACATTAACACACACACACAGACACACACAGCTCCGAGCAATCACGATATCCCTGTGTTTATCCAGCAAGCACAATGACTGATTTATCTTTGCAATCTACACAGATACTCTGCTGCATCTCTGGAAGGATTTGTTGTTGCCTCTTTCTTATTTCTGCTTCCACCGCACGATTGGCGACGAGTCGCCCGAGACAAATCTGTCCGATCGGAAAAACTCTCGCATCGAGGACAGCGCCGTCGCCTCGGGCGACAGGGAACGGCCCGCAGAAGGAGATATCGCAGAACTACCTCCAAGAACATTTAGAGTATGTATGTTGAACTTCTTTTGCGCCGTACGTAGCCAACCGTGCTCATCGGAGGTGCAGTGTTGAGTCTATGGGTAGCATTAGTCTATGGGTAGTGTTGAGTCTATGGGTAGTGCTAGTCTATGGGTAGTGTTGAGTCTATGGGCAGTGTTGAGTCTATGGGTAGTGTTGAGTCTATGGGTAGTGTTGAGTCTATAGGTAGTGTTGAGTCTATGGGTAGTGTTGAGTCTATGGGCAGTGTTGAGTCTATGGGCAGTGTTGAGTCTATGGGCAGTGTTAAGTCTATGGGTAGTGTTGAGTCTATGGGCAGTGTTGAGTCTATGGGTAGTGTTGAGTCTATGGGTAGTGTTGAGTCTATGGGTAGTGTTGAGTCTATGGGTAGCATTAGTCTATGGGTAGTGTTGAGTCTATGGGTAGTGCTAGTCTATGGGTAGTGTTGAGTCTATGGGCAGTGTTGAGTCTATGGGTAGTGTTGAGTCTATGGGTAGTGTTGAGTCTATAGGTAGTGTTGAGTCTATGGGTAGTGTTGAGTCTATGGGCAGTGTTGAGTCTATGGGCAGTGTTGAGTCTATGGGCAGTGTTAAGTCTATGGGTAGTGTTGAGTCTATGGGCAGTGTTGAGTCTATGGGTAGTGTTGAGTCTATGGGTAGTGTTGAGTCTATGGGTAGTGTTGAGTCTATGGGTAGTGTTGAGTCTATGGGTAGTGTTGAGTCTATGGGTAGTGCTAGTCTATGGGTAGTGTTGAGTCTATGGGCAGTGTTGAGTCTATGGGTAGTGTTGAGTCTATGGGTAGTGTTGAGTCTATAGGTAGTGTTGAGTCTATGGGTAGTGTTGAGTCTATGGGCAGTGTTGAGTCTATGGGCAGTGTTGAGTCTATGGGCAGTGTTAAGTCTATGGGTAGTGTTGAGTCTATGGGCAGTGTTGAGTCTATGGGTAGTGTTGAGTCTATGGGTAGTGTTGAGTCTATGGGTAGTGTTGAGTCTATGGGTAGTGTTGAGTCTATGGGTAGTGTTGAGTCTATGGGCAGTGTTGAGTCTATGGGTAGTGTTGAGTCTATGGGTAGTGTTGAGTCTATGGGTAGTGTTGAGTCTATGGGTAGTGTTGAGTCTATGGGTAGTGTTGAGTCTTTGGGCAGTGTTGAGTCTATGGGCATTGTTAGTCTATGGGTAGTGTTGAGTCTATGGTGCAGTGTTGAGTCTATGGGCAGGGGTAGTGTATGGGAGTGTTGAGTCTATGGGTAGTGTTAGTCTATGGGTAGTGTTGAGTCTATGGGCAGTGTTAAGTCTATGGGTAGTGTTGAGTCTATGGGTAGTGTTGAGTCTATGGGTAGTGTTAGTCTATGGGTAGTGTTGAGTCTATGGGTAGTGTTAGTCTATGGGCAGTGTTGAGTCTATGGGTAGTGTTAGTCTATGGGCAGTGTTGAGTCTATGGGCAGTGTTGAGTCTATGGGTAGTGTTGAGTCTATGGGTAGTGTTGAGTCCATGGGTAGTGTTAGTCTCTGGGTAGTGTTAGTCTATGGGTAGTGTTGAGTCTATGGGTAGTGTTAGTCTATGGGCAGTGTTAGTCTATGGGTAGTGTTGAGTCTATGGGTAGTGTTAGTCTATGGGCAGTGTTGAGTCTATGGGCAGTGTTAGTCTCTGGGTAGTGTTAGTCTATGGGTAGTGTTGAGTCTATGGGTAGTGTTAGTCTATGGGCAGTGTTAGTCTATGGTCAGTGTTGAGTCTATGTGTAGCGTTGAGTCTATGGGCAGTGTTAGTCTATGGGTAGTGTTGAGTCTATGGGTAGTGTTAGTCTATGAGCAGTGTTAGTCTATGGTCAGTGTTGAGTCTATGTGTAGTGTTGAGTCTATGGGTAGTGTTAGTCTATGGGTAGTGTTGAGTCTATGGGTAGTGTTAGTCTATGGGCAGTGTTGAGTCTATGGGTAGTGTTGAGTCTATGGGTAGTGTTAGTCTATGGGTAGTGTTGAGTCTATGGGTAGTGTTAGTCTATGGGCAGTGTTGAGTCTATGGGTAGTGTTAGTCTATGGGCAGTGTTGAGTCTATGGGCAGTGTTGAGTCTATGGGTAGTGTTGAGTCTATGGGTAGTGTTGAGTCCATGGGTAGTGTTAGTCTCTGGGTAGTGTTAGTCTATGGGTAGTGTTGAGTCTATGGGTAGTGTTAGTCTATGGGCAGTGTTAGTCTATGGGTAGTGTTGAGTCTATGGGTAGTGTTAGTCTATGGGCAGTGTTGAGTCTATGGGCAGTGTTAGTCTCTGGGTAGTGTTAGTCTATGGGTAGTGTTGAGTCTATGGGTAGTGTTAGTCTATGGGCAGTGTTAGTCTATGGTCAGTGTTGAGTCTATGTGTAGCGTTGAGTCTATGGGCAGTGTTAGTCTATGGGTAGTGTTGAGTCTATGGGTAGTGTTAGTCTATGAGCAGTGTTAGTCTATGGTCAGTGTTGAGTCTATGTGTAGTGTTGAGTCTATGGGTAGTGTTAGTCTATGGGTAGTGTTGAGTCTATGGGTAGTGTTAGTCTATGGGCAGTGTTGAGTCTATGGGTAGTGTTGAGTCTATGGGTAGTGTTAGTCTATGGTCAGTATGTATGCGTGTTGAACTTCTTTCGCACCGTGCGTAGCCAACCGTGCTAATCGGAGGTGCGTGGGGGTGGGGGGGGAAATAATCTAAACACGAAAAGCAGTCCTGAAGAAATTAGTTTTCAATGTAGATTTTAAAAACGCATAGCTCCAGTGACAGTCTTATCCACACTCGATCATGCGCTCTGCTTTTGTAGAGATGCTTCGTCACGTGAGAATTAACCCAAATTAAAATACAATATATTTTTTTCTCTCTCTCATTGCTGAAATTCATCACGCAACAAAAAAGCACGCGCGATATTTTGTGTGTGCATTTGTTTCCGTGCTGGGCTGAGACGACCAAATCTCTACATTTGAGAACCCGCTGGACAAACACGGGTGGCTAAACCCCAGTTTTGAACCAATTGTCTCTGCGGGCACGGCTCAGCGGGTCACTGACTAGCGAGCCACAGTGAGTTTTGACGCAAACTTCACTGGAACTTAAAGCTACGAACAACCCTCCGATGCATTTCCCCCAGAGTGTTTTTTTTGGCTGCGTTTCGTAATGGATTAACGGATTAACCATGACATTCCTACCACATGCACAGTTAACGATACGTCTCACGCCATTGTCCTTAGCCGCCCGTAGCGCGAATTAAAAACTCTTTCTAAAAACAAAAAAAAAATCGAGACACTTTAATTGAGTATCGACAATGTAATATTGTACGGATAGTAAAGGGAAAAAAATCTAAACATGCGACGCTGCAAATTCTAGCCGATACTGACACCAGTGCCCTTGCAAAGAGAGCTCCAGGCAGCCCCTTTCGATGGCATTTGGCCTACTCTTACAAGCTGGTCAGACGTTTTGGACGAGGTACGTGTACCCACGCTTTACCCCACCACACCCGATCTGCAGATTGACCAACTGCAGAAGGGAGATTTAATAAAAATGTAACAATTTTTTTTTATAGACCAGGTACGGCCCACTGAGCTATAGCTCTTTTTCAGAAGCGACCTGGCCGCAAATGATAGCCCAACGAAGCGGCTTATCATCGCGTGGAAATGTATCGCAGCCAAATACTCCGAACGCGTGTTTTTATCATCAACACTAGCACCAGCCTTTCAACTGCCACGCCCGGAGATGCTTTCGAACCGGCGACCTCCGGATCGCTAAGCCCGGTGTGGTAACCGTGACCCTGCCCAGGTGCCCGTCGAGACTCGGCAATTCACCGCCGCGGTGAGACCTTCGCGTTGAATGAAGACCGCATCGATCACCGATGCGGCCTCGCGGGGATTAGCCGCAAAGGGGATCAGCCGCCGAACGCGGTGTCCGTGACTCGCGTTGTTGCGGGGTTGGACCCGATGGGTGGCAGCAGGTCAAGGGTCATCTCATAACGAGCGGTCAGCGGGTTCCGAACGACAAACCAAACTGATTTCACGTTACCAGCTGAAGCCTATCGAGCGTTGGCCGCACGTGACGGCAGCTCGTCATCGAAGTGGCCGATATCATCATCGCACGCGCGATTTTTTTTATTTATAATAATCTAAACGCGTGATGTTTCTAAATGTGGAGTTGGGAACCGTAGGATCCCGGAGAACACATCCACGCGGCCACCACGGGGCGAGCGAGAGAGAGAGCGAGAGCGAGAGCTTGCACGCGAACCACAAATACACATCACACGCATCGTCACTGTCGGGGCATCGAACCCACGACCGCCTGCGTGGCCGGGCGAGGGCGACAACAACGTGGTCGCCGACTCGGGGTTGAACACGCGGTCACGACCGCTCGCGAGCACCGCCCCGGCACGCCACCGATTTATCGCCGTCCGCGAGACGTGTTTTTTTTTTTTGGGGGGGGGAGCGCCGCGATCCATTTGGGCAGATTAATTCCTTCGGCAGAGCCTTTCACCTGCGGTAACTATGAGGAGTGGAATTTTAAGTGGATTGGTCGTCTGTGTGTGTGTGTGCTTTCGTGTGGAGCGGTGGTGGAGCGGTTAGCGCGCTGCGCTATGAACCCGGCGACCCGGGTTCGATTCCTGCTCACGGCCAACACCAGTGACGATTGTCTGAACCGGTCCTGGGCTTCCCCTAGGTCGACTCAGCCTAAAATGAGTACCTGGTGCGGTGTGGAAACATCGCCACTGGAGAGACAAAGGCGGTCGTGCGTGGTGCTGGCCACCCACCCCCTCGTGTATCGTTCCGGCCTTCATAGGTGCTCACTAACAGCACTTGACCCTACAGTATGTGTGCGCTTGTGTGTGCCCCAAGAGTCTGTGAATCTTTGTCCCCGTATGAATGTTGAACTTCTTTCGCACCGCACGTAGCCAACCGTGCTAACATCGGAGGCGCGACCCCAGCTTCCATTCCCGCTCACAAAACAACGCCAAGTAGTGACGAATATCTGAACCCGGTTCCCTGGCCCCCGCTAGGTCGACTCAGCCTCAAAATGCGTGGCTGGTTACGGGGCGTGAACATCGCCACTGGGGGACGCGACGGCCGGCCGGCCAGCCATGGTTCGGGCCGCACCAGCCTCTCGTGCACCACGCCAGCCTCCAACAGGAGCTCGCTAACAGCACCCGGCCCTCCCGACGACAGCCCGAAAGCCGCCGTGGAGATTCAGCGGCCGAGTTTCGCTCGGGGAGCGCGGCTGGACCCCGTTATCCCGATAGCCTCGCTCAACGTGAGCAACGCGTCGCATCGCGAGCGGTGCGAGACTGTTGCTGGCGGCCCCTGGGCGTTGTTGCAACTACGGGGCACTGCGCTTAGCGATTGTGATTTTAACGAATGAATGCATCACGCCGCCTCTCCCGTTGTCTCAAAGCCGCCGGCGGCTTTCGCGCGGCAAGGGAAACCACAGCTCAGTCCCTAGGCACCACCACCAACGCCAGCTCCATCACCACCACCACCACTACCAGTCTCTATATCACCACAACCACCAGTCTCTACCATCACCACCACCAGTCTCTACCATCACCACCACTACCACTACCAGTCTCTATATCACCGCAACTACCAGTCTCTACCATCACCACCACTACCACTACCAGTCTCTATATCACCACAACTACCAGTCTCTACCATCACCACCACTACCACTACCAGTCTCTATATCACCACAACTACCAGTCTCTACCATCACCACCACTACCACTACCAGTCTCTATATCACCACAACTACCAGTCTCTACCATCACCACCACTACCACTACCAGTCTCTATATCACCACAACCACCAGTCTCTACCATCACCACCACTACCAGTCTCTATATCACCACAACTACCAGTCTCTACCATCACCACCGCCACCGCTACCACCAGTCGACATCACCATGACCATTACCAAATCACCACCACTGCCACCACTACCAGTCTTTACCATCACCTATAAAGTGGAGCGGAGTGTTTTTAATAAATTGTTTGCCGTCCTCCCGGTCGGTGGGGGGCCAGCGTGCGGTAATGAAATGGCCTGGCTGACAGCTCGTGATGCCTCCTCCGCGAGGTTTATAGATGTCCACTTTACAACGGCGAGCGATGTCTGTCCTCCCAGAAAACGCTTTAATTAAAATGGAGAACGCACGAACTTGTCTGTATATATGTCTACAATACGAGGTGTGTGTGTGTGTGTGTGCGTAAAAACACAAATGCAGGTACGTGTGTGTGTGTGTGTGGAGCGGTAGTCTGTCCTCCCAGAGAACGCTTTAATTGAAATGGAGAACGCACGAACTTGTCTGTATATATATCTACAATACGAGGTGTGTGTGTGTGTGTGCGTAAAAACACAAATGCAGGTACGTGTGTGTGTGTGTGTGGAGCGGTAGTGGCAGCGGTTAGCGCGCTGCGCTACGAAACCCGGCGACCCGAGTTCGATTCCTGGAGAAAAATCCACACGACCACGGGGAGAGCACGCAAACTCCAAATATACAGGGGTCAGAGTCGGGATCGAACCCACGACCTCCTGTATACCACAGCTGCTGAAGCAGCCGTCTGGAATGCTCTCTCGGAGGAAGCCGAACTCGCTCCCTATTTCGATGAACGCCGCGTTCAGCCCACGCATGTTGCTTATGTCATTTATTGTGAAAATTCCGTCACAGTTCCTATGATCACTGTTTCATTGCTTTCATGGCTTTATTTTGGTGATTTCGAAAAGTGTATTGGTTTAGACATGTTTGTTTGTTGTAGTACAGAGTTAGACTGATGGCCTTAATCTAAGTTGTCTTGTAGTTGTTGTTGTTTGACTTGCATCCCACTGGGATTTCTGCACACAGCGTTGGTGTACGGTGCTTTTTCTGCAATATTTTGTTGTCTTTTCTTGGATTTTCTGTTTGCACTCAGTCACATATTCACTTTAAGATGTTTTTTTGTTCAATGTTTTAGTTTTTTGTTTGTTGTTTGTTGCGGTTGCACCCGATTCAAGAGCCGAATGTCTCACAGGGCTATACCTAATAAAAACATGAACTTGAACGCACACCTCAAGCTCCCGTGCTCCTGATTTCCCAGCTCACGGTGAACGCGGCGGCCTCAACAAACCCGGGCAGCCGTCAAGCCGCTCGAAGCAACTAACCGGTCGATTCGTTGTCCTTGAGCGGTTTTTTGGAACCCGACGCGTGCGTCAAACAAGGCCACGCCGCCGTCACGGCGTGGCCCTGACTTTTACTGGCGAAGTTAAACCGGGGCGGAGAGTCGGAACGGTCACTGGCACGCGGCGTTATTGATATTGTTATTATTTTTGCGAGGCTACTTTTTATTTCATGTTTAGTGACTCACTTACCATTTTACTCTACTGTGCACTCCTATCGTTGGTTTTGTTGTTGTTGTTGTAACTCGCTGACCCGCCCACACCTGGGACATCTGTGCAAACGAGCTTCGTAGCTCATCGGATTTCTTCCTCGGGTCCAAATCAAGATTTTGAGATTCTGAGACTAACATCAGCGGTCGCGGGCGATGAGACATCATTTACCGGTCCCGCACGGCATCATTACTCCCCCCCTCACCACTCCGCACTGACCGGTGCGGTGAAGTATGGTTAAAAATTAAAAAACCACCCACGGCTCGCACGGCATTGTGGGAGACTCTCATCCAGCGGTAGTCTCACAATTGGGCCGCACTGCACTCACGAGAAAGGTGCCCCGCCGATTCTTACAGCACCACGCCCGGCCGCCTTTGTCTCCCCGGTGGCAATTTTTACACACCGCAGCAACAGGTAACTCATTTGAGGCTGAGTCGACCTAGGGGGAGGCCCAGGACCGGTTCAGATAATCGTCACCGGTGTTGGCCGCGAGCGAGAATCGAACTCGCGACGCCGGCTTCGTAGCGCAGTGCGCTAACCGCTGCGCCACCGCTCACATGCACGCACGCACGCACAACCACTGCCAATGCGGCTTCTTACATTTCCATAAGCTTCAACCTTTTTCACCCTTTTGTCAGCGTCAAGAGAATTATTTTGCCTCTCAAACCGGGCTTAGGATTAAGTGCGAATTCATGGCACCGTCCCCGAAAAGGTCGTCATGAATCTCCGATCCCGCATCACTCCCCGGGGCGTTTACAAACGGCCGTCTGATTCAAGAATCCCGACGCTAATCTGACAACAGCCTCTGCCCTTCCCCCTCCCTAGCTGCTGTCCCTTCACGACCCCCTTTGTCTTCCCAATGCAACGATGCTTCGTTACTCTTCAGCCCCCCAGCTTTCTGTCGCCCCCCACCCCCCATACCCCAGCTACGACCAGGCCTGTCCCAACATACCCCTCCTTGTCAATCCCTAACGTTGTACCTCTCATTGAAACTACACCGCCACTTACAATAACCCCAAATCTTCATTTCAAATCGTGATTATCCTACGTAAGAAAAAAATATATAATTGCCGTAAAGCGCCTCGGTAAATCTCGAATAAGATATCTAAAAACAACGATGGCGGTTAACGGTGGTGCAAAAGAATAAAATAAAAACGGAAAAAAATATATATATAAGCTATATAAATGATAGCTTAACGAAGTGGCTTATCACGTGTGGATATTTATAGCAGCTAAATACTCTAAACGCGTGACGTCGATTATAAATGCGGAGGGAAAACCCGGAGGACCCGGAGAAAAATACACGCGACCACGGGGAGAACATGCACACTCCAAATATAGAGCAGCAGGCGTCAGGGTTGGGATCAAAGGCACAACGTCCTGTATACCAGGCGAGGTAGTTAACATCTCATAGCCACCGCGGAGCCCTGCTGAAGAATGCGTCTTGAGACTCCGTTGAGGCTTCCCTTGTCTGTAAATAATTGACGTTACTACCATCGTACTGAATGCCCATCGTAATGATGATGATGATGATGACGATGATCATCATCTATCTACTGCTGGATGAATGCTAGGGCAATACCAATTATGAATACCTGGAATTGTATTGCAGCAGGTTGAGGTTTAGTGCCATGAAGTTTGTGTATTTGGCTTTCACACCACGGTCAACAACATTTTTTAAAATGTAAATAGCGAAATATTTGTTGTTTACATATTTTTAATTATAATGCGAGTGAATACTCATTCTGCAGATGTTTTGTGCGCATCAATTTGTTTGCTTATGTCACGAGCAAATTTTTTTAAAATAATAATAATAACGTACCGCCCTTTATTAACCCACTTCTGGAGCAAGAGCTCCCCCCCCACACACCGTGTGAAGTCACGGCGGCTGTTTGACCATACTTCACCCTTTTTGGTCAGCTCGGGTTTGTGCAGCGGGGGGGGGGGGGGGGGGGTCGTGCGTGGGTCACCATTGACAAGGTCACAGATGTCGCTCGGCGCTGGAACTGAAGTCAGGGCACCGGGGGTTCGACTTCTCGTAAAGTCCGTCTCTCCGCAATAGAACACGTAAATAAATATATAAGTGTTTCTTACACAATCCATCGGCCCAATGGTCTTCTGGGAAAGTGTAAAAAATGTCAACAGGCACTGATTCAGTCCAAGCGAACTCTGGACTGCACCGCTTAGTCACTACTCTAGAGAGTGTCTCTTGCGAGCAACTTAGCCTCGTCTGTTTAACACGCCGCCTTTCGCGACCGATATTATCCACGAGCCTTTTGTCTGTCACAAGGACGGGTGTATTGCAGTAAATCTGAAACTTGCAAGCGAAAAGCAGACCGCGACGTGATATTGCATCAATTCGTGTGCAATTTGTAAGGGCGCGGTGACACAGACCTATCTCATTTTAAGGTTATAATTCCTTGTTCATCACGACGTCCTTTTTACTTCGATGTCTCAACAGCGCTACGGAGATCACGTGACGTGAGGATTCTGCCTTTGTAGCGAGGGTTGTGAGTTGACGCCGAGGAGGGGGGGGGGAGGCGCCTCGCCCCCCCCCCCCATGTGGAGTGACGTCAGCCGCTAATTATTATGAATGGGGGGGGGGGGGTGCCCATTTGGAGGACGTCACCTGCTCATGAATATTAATGAGGGGGGCTGGTCGATGTGGAGTGACGTCACGAGCGTTAAGGACAGATATTCCTGGGTAATTATAGTAGGTATAAGAGGTTTTTTTTTTTAGGTTAGGTCGTGTAAATATAAATGTGTTGTTAAACTTGCCACCACCCGATACAGCCAATTAGTAAGGTTGGTCACGTGAACAAAACGTGCAAATTATTTACCAGTCGAGCACTAACCGGGGTGTTGGAGAGTAAACCCACAACATTTACAATTCGAGTACCGTGACGTAATAACAACAACCAGCCTCATCAGGCGGAGAGCCAGAAGTTGTGGAGAAATCCTCCTCCTGCTTCGGCCTACTCTTCCACGCTGGCCGGATTGCCTCCGAAGAGGTGGCAATTACCCGCGCCTTGCCCCAACTGCCGATCCAATGTGGCTCTGGTGGAGCCACCCGTGCCTAGCGCTGGGTGGACAACAAGAGGCCTCGAACAGAATTGGAGACAATCCCCATGCCCCCCGTTTCAACGTCCACGCCAGAAGATCGGACCTGGGAGATGGGGTCGGACCGGGAGATGGGATCGGACCAAGAGATGAGATCGGATCAGGAGATGGGGTCGAACCAGGAGATGGGATCGAACCGGGAGATGGGATCAGACCAAGAGATGAGATCGGACCAGGAGATGGAGTCGAACCGGGAGATGAGATCGAACCGGGAGATGGGATCGAACCGGGAGATGGGATCAGACCAAGAGATGGGATCGGACCAAAAGATGAGATCGGACCAGGAGATGGGAACGGACCAGGAGATGGGATCGAACCGGGAGATGGGATCAGACCAAGAGATGAGATCGGACCAGGAGATGGAGTCGAACCGGGAGATGAGATCGAACCGGGAGATAAGATCGAACCAGGAGATGGGATCAGACCGGGAGATGGGATAGAACCAGGAGATGAGATCGAACCGGGAGATGAGATCGGACCGGGAGATGAGATCGGACCGGGAGATGGAGTCGGACCAGGAGATGGGATCGAACCAGGAGATGGGATCGAACCAGGAGATGGGATCGAACCAGGAGATGGGATCAGACCAAGAGATGAGATCGGACCAGGAGATGGAGTCGAACCGGGAGATGAGATCGAACCGGGAGATAAGATCGAACCAGGAGATGGGATCAGACCGGGAGATGGGATAGAACCAGGAGATGAGATCGAACCGGGAGATGAGATCGGACCGGGAGATGAGATCGGACCGGGAGATGGAGTCGGACCAGGAGATGGGATCGAACCAGGAGATGGGATCGAACCAGGAGATGGGATCGAACCGGGAGATGGAGTCGGACCGGGATATGGGGTCGAACCAAGAGATGGGGTCGAACCAGGAGATGGGGTCGAACCCAGCAACTTCTCACACCTGAGATGGGGGGGGAGGGGGGGTTCCAGCCCCCCACGCTAACTGTTGAGCCACCACGACGAGCAACCCTTTACCCTCATCATCATTCCACCTCGACGGCAGCTTTATACAACTAGGAGCGTCGTCTTCGGTGGGGTCTTGAACTCCGAAGAGCCCACGAGACGCGGCGTGTGCGAGCGAGCGAGCTGCAGCGCTCGTGCCAAGGAAGGTTTCCGCGCAGAGACGCGCTCGTCCGAGCGGGGGTTGGAGACTCGGGCTCGGAGAGAGAATCTTTTGGTCGTTTTTTTTTCTTCTTCCTTCCTCACGTTTTCATTCCGACACAACGCGCGAGCCACGGCGCGGCAACGCCGATCGCCGCTCGAGACAGGAACGGAAACTCCGCGAGGCGGGGACCACACCCAGGTGGGGTGGTGGCGCGTTGGGGAATTGAACTCCTAGATTTGAAGCTTTCGTAACTGCAAGGATTCATATGCTTAGGTTTTTTCGGTAAAGTCACGTAGGTAAAAATTTAAAATTAATAAAAGTAAAATACAAATAAAATAAAAATCACGACGTTTCGGAGGCGGAAGCTTGTGTTGCCTCCGAAACGTCGTGATTTTTATTTTATTTTTTATTTTATTTTTATTAATTTAAATTTAAATGTTTTACCTACGTGACTTTACCGAAAAAACCTAAGAATATGAATTGAACTCCGTTGACCCAGCCGAGTGGAGACCACGCGGTGGGACGTGAGCATTTATACGGGGAGGGAGAAAACTACAACAAAAAAACAACTAAACTTTTTATACATTTTTATTGACCAGGTAAGGCGCGCTGAGCTGTGTAGCTCTGTTTTTCAGTTGGCCACGAGTGATTGCTCAACGGAAGTGGGCTTATCACGTGGGTCATTCAGAGCAGCCAAATAACCTTAAACGCGTGATGTCGAGTCTAAATGTGGAGGGAAAAAACGGAGGACCCGGAGAAAAATCCACGCGACCACGGGGAGAGAGAGAGAGAAAGACAGGAAAAATGCAAATATACAGCAGCAGGCGTCAGGGTCGGGATCAGACCTACGACCTACTGCATACCAGGCGAGGTAGTTAACATCTCGCCACCGTAGCGCACTTAAATACCACGGGACCGGGGGTGGTGGGGAGGAGGGAGGGGGGGTTGGGGAGCTCATAAAGAATCTGAAAGCGTAAAGTGATTACAATTTACAGCCCTCTGTCATAATCCACTGCACATCGGTGAGTCGCGTTATTTTGGGTGGGGGCGCAATGAGCCGCGCAGCTAATTGCTCACCAGTGCCGCGTGTCGTTACATCTGTCTGCCCACCTTCTTTGTCAACCTTTGACCGAATGAGTGCTGTACTGCTATCAGCCAGGCGAGGAGGAGTAGATAGACAGGAAGAAGAAGACGAGGAAGGGGAGGGAGAGAAAGAGGAGGAATAGTCTTAACCTAAGTCACCGATACCACACGGGCAGCCTCCCTTGATACAGCAAATCTGGCTGTGACGGTCCCACCTGATGACGGAGACTTGTGTTGCCTCCGAAACGTCGTGATTTTTATTGTTTTATTTTAATTAATTTTAATTTCCTTTTTTTTTTGCCTACGTGACTTTACCGAAAAAAATGAGTATGAATCCTTGCAGTCACGAAAGCTTCAAATCTAGAATTAAAAGCACAGCGGGACTGAACGGACGGACGGACGACTAAAGCCTCCTCGTGTCGTGTTATCGCTGCAGAATTCATGATTTGTTTGACCATACTTCACCACGTTGGTAAAGGTCGGGGCGGGGGGGGGGTGACCCAGGTTTCACTGATGTTGTCGTACTCGGGTCGCTGGCTTCAGAGCACAGCGCGCTAACCACTGGCGCCACCACTCGTTAACTCAAAAGATATAGTAGTAGTGGTAACAATAATACACCGTGCAATTTTAGACAAACGTTCTGTGCCAAAAAATTGGAGCTAAGACGAAGAAATAAAAAAGCAGCATTCACCGCAAGAGGCGAGAGGGTGAATCGCGTGGCTGTGTGCACGTCTGGGACCTCTCTGTGCACCTATTGGGACGTTATCGCAGTTGCGCTGTTTTAGCTCCACCGATGCGTTATCGGGGGTTGTACCCGTGGTGTCGTTCGCCACGACGTCCGACGTTTCGCGCCGCGGCGGCCGGGAGCTTCGTGAGCCGAATCGCGAGCCGCCCCACTCACTGCCCGCGCCATTCGGCCACGTGAAGAAGGTCCCAGCTCGCGGAGCGGAACGTCGGACGTCGTGGCGAACGAACGCGTCGAAGAGCGTAACACGGTGAACTAATCACGAACGTGCGTTGAACTTCTGTCGCACCGCACGTAGCCAACCGCGCTAATCGGAGGTGCGGGGGAAGGACGACACAAACTAAACACAACACGCAGTTCTCACAAAAACACGAGTTCGTCAATCTCGATGATTTGAAAGTGGCATAGCTCCGTCGACTTCGTAATGTCGAAAGCAAGAGCGTTCCAGACGGCCGCAGAAGCGCGTGCGTAAGCGCGCGATGTGATGACCGCCTCGGCTCAGTGGCCAGCCAAAAAGACGCGAATGGTGATGCTGATCTAACCACCGACGCGTGCGTGCGGATTACACAGGGAGACAAGGGAGAGGAACGCGTGGATTCGAGAACGGCCGCAGGTCAATGGCAACGTCCAAACTCTTAAGCAAAAGTGTGGCTTTGGCAGGACGCGGCCACGGCTCGAAGACACGCCGATGGTCGAGAATGACAACGGCGTGGCAGCTGAGGAATGGAACGCTTCCGAGAGAGATTGGCACGTCTGTTGGGGGGCGGGGGGGGAGACGAAGCGGCGAAATTAGGATCGGGTGCAGGTAAGCGCTGACGGAGGCGCCGACGGCTCGGGGAGGAATTCATCCAGCAGTGGATTGACCACGACTGAAGATGAGGATGATTGTGACAATGATTAACACTGAACGCTAGTTTTTCTTTTAAAAGCAAATTTTGTAAAGCGCTCTGTGATCCGTGGATGAGGTGTGCAAATGTGTTATTATTATTATGACTAACTACATCGTTATCCATAACAGAAGCGGGACTTGAGTAAATGATTAACACTGAACGCTAGTTTTTTTTGTTTAAAGCAAATTGTGTACATCGCTCTGTGATCCGTGAATGAAGAGTGCAAATGTGTTATTATTATTATTATGACTAACTACATCGTTATCCATAACAGAAGCGAGACTTGAGTGACAGCGAGTTGCACTCTACTCACAGCGGTAGTGATTACGCCTGCCCTTGTACATCGCCATGCCTCGGTAGAAATCCAGCTTGGACGCCGGAGTGGGTCTCTCACGTGCGGAGTGGAAAAGCAAAAGCGACTACGACAACACAAATCGCTCTCGCTCTCGCTCGCTCAAGGAACCGCTGAAAGAATTCGCCGCTGCCGCTCCGAGGACGAAGCAGAAAGAGCCGCTTAGCTGACAGCTCCTTATATGAGAACGGGTCGTACCAACTCGAGGTGGCTCCAAGCGGCGGGTGAGTGGGGGGAGGTAGTGGGGAATTGGGTCGTGGATCTGAGAATACTTTTTTTTGTCAAAGCAGGGAAGCAGTGGCGAGTCAAGCCCCCCACCCCCCCCCCGCCGTCCCCACGGAATTATACCCAATGGACAATTCCGCAGTAACGGAATTACGCCCACAATGCAGACAGATTACGCATGCCACGCGTAGAATTGGGACCCTCTGCGTGTGCTGCTAAAGATGCCGTGCAAGCACATTGGGACGCAGCTACATGTCAAAGCGGAGGCTTCGTGATAGTGAAATTCGATATCTTAAGTAGGGTAAATGTTCCGTGCAGTAATTCCATTACTCGATCATTGACACGGTGGTTTTTTGGGGGGGTCTTTCACCAAATAATTACACCAATATTTCCAATATTCATATGGTCTGCTGGCCTGCTCTCTCTTTGCCCTGAAGCAGGAATATTCTCCAATATTTTGGAATACTTAGCTCTCCGATGTACGTCTTTTAGGAATGTACTGCGTTTCCCTTGGTGCGATGTCCAACGTTTCGCTCTACGTGCCGGGGGGGGGGGGTGGCTTCTTCAAAGGAATTGAATTGAATAATCTCGCGGCACGTGGCACGCGGTTCGGAACGTCGGGCATCATGCCGAGCAGCCCCAACTGTGAACAACCGACACTGTTTGGCGTTGGAACACTGAACACATTTCTCATTTGAAGGCATCTTCGCGTGCGGTCTGTCGGTGAGTCTCAAACATTGAACTCGAGCCGGCGAAGAATCACCCTCGCATCTGGCCACCAATTCCAAATGGCCCACACGGCGGAGCCTGAACACGGACGGGAGGCAGGGCGAGTTTCGGACGATGCAACTCTCTCGTGAAAGCGTGGGCAAGATTCTGGACATCAACCCAACAATCAGTGCCGGACGAAGCGAGTGCGGGGCCTGTAGCATGATGTTATCAAGGGGCCCTAAATAAATAAAAAAACATATTAAAACACGTACATGTTTAACTTGCATAGTAAAGTAATTGTATTTTTTCATTGGCTATATAGCCGGATCGTAAGACAAATCGCTAACCTTAACACCCAGTCGTTCATAAAAGTTGAAGGCGGTATAGTACTATGGTAATAGAGCAAGCGCAGAATCACTGAACCGGAATTGATAGCTTGAAAGCGTTTAGCCCTTGAAAGTGCGGGGCCCGTAGCTACTACATGTGTAGTAGCTACTTGTGTTCCTGGGATAATCCGGCACCGCCAACAATGCACTTGTCGAGAGAAGCAAACCACGCAGGGCCATCTCCCGAGATGCCCTGCGGCACCGTAGCGGCACTCGTCAAGATGACGTCGTAATGCCAACCACCGGAAGCGGTGGCCTGCACAGAATATTTGGGGAAAACGACTGACGTGCAGGATGGACAGGAGACACACGTCGAAGACTCGATCACTTCTTATTGTAAGATCAAGAGTGGGGGGGGGGGGGGGCTCTTTCTGACTGGTAGAAATCCGGGGGAGGGGGGGCAACCGATGATATCGATGACCAGCCACGTGCACGCCCCACGTGTGTGTGTGACACGTGGTCGCGGTGACAATAAAACAGCAGCGAACTTTTTCACCGTTACAACGAACAAACAACCACCACCCCACCTGCTAGGAGTGGTGGCGCCGCCTGGCGGACAAAGCCACGGGTACTGCAACTCTTGCACATCTATCTATATATATAGAAGGGAAATTTGTGAATGTCTTTTCTAAATATTTAGCGTACTTCCCGACATGCAACAAACTTGAAAATTGCCATGTGGGTACTTTCCAGACTGTACACCATGCAAAATGATCAAAATGCACTTATTTTTTTGTGGGGGGGGGGGGGGAGCTCAAAAATGCATGTTTTTTTGCACGGCAAGTGAGCTGTGACGTCAAATCTGTCATGTGACCCGCGCATGTGAAAGCATAACACATTGAAGTGTAGTGGTTAGCGCGTTGCGCTACGAACCCGGCGACCCGAGTTCGATTCCCGCTCACGGCCACCACCGATTATTTGAACCGATCCTGGGCCCTCCCCTAGGTCGACTCAGCCTCAAACGAGTAACTGCTGTTGTGTGTGAACATCGCCACTGGGGAAACAAAGGCGGCCGGGCGTGGTGAATCCAAGTCCCGGGCGAAGCCGGGTAGTCAAGCTCGTAATAATTTCAAAGTGACAGGGGCGCTGGGGAGGGTTGCAGCCACCTGCACCGAGTATAATGAAGCTTCTTGGTCACTCGAGCTAACCCAGAGCCGGATCATCAATCACGTAACCAACCCCCACACGGTGCCCCTCCTTGCTCCGTCGATTCACAGACCGCGGCTCGCGTGCTCCAACACTCTGCCTTCGCTGCTGAGCCTCGCTGGCATTCACAACTGCAGGGCTTCCCTCGCTCTACGCGGCAGTTCGTGGTCGTGGTAGCAGTGCCGGACTAAGCTAGTGCGGGGCCTGTATATATAAATAGAAAAAAACACGTAAATATTTAAACACGAATGTTTTACTTGCATTGTGAAGTAAATGTATTTTTTCATTTGCTATACAGCCGGACGATACGACAAATCGCTGACCTTAACACACGACCGTTCGTAAAAGTTGAATGCGGTGTAGTACTATAGTAATAGAGCAAGTGCAGAATATCCTTTGGGTCTTTAGGTAAAGTCACGTAGATAGGTTAAAAGAAAATAAGAAAAAAACTACGACGTTTCGATCGCAACACAAGCGGTCGTAGTTTTTGGTTATTTTCTTTGAACCTATCTACGTGATTTTACTGAAAGACCCAAAAAATATGAATTCCTGCAGTCACGAAAGCTTTAAGTCAATATTCAAGTGCAGAATCACTGAACTGATAGTTTGAAAGCGTTCAGCGCGAGGCCCTTGAAAGTGCGGGGCCCGTAGCTACATGTGTAGTAGCTACATATGTAGCTACTACACATGTAGCTTCTACACATGTAGCTACTACACATGTAGCTACTACACAAGTAGCTACTACACATGTAGCTACTACATATGTAGCAGCTAATTTTGCTACTCGGATAATCCGGCACTGAGTGGAAGTAGTAGATGCGTTTAAAAAAAAAAAGACAAAAGCGAGACTGCACGAGGAGGCAGCTGCCTTGATCTAAATAAAGATTCTGATCTGCCTGCCGAGTAGCGCACACAGTACGCAGACACACAATGTTGAATCTCCATCTGTGTATCTCTCTGTGTGTGTATCTCTGTGTGTGTGTGTATCTCTGCGTATGTGTATCGTTGTGAGTGAGGCAGCTGTCTGCCGAGGAGCACACACAGTACACACAAAATGTGTTGTATCTCTGTGTATCTCTCTGTGTGTATTGCAGTGTGTATCTGTGCGTGTTTGTATCTTTTTGCGAATGTATGGGTAGAAAGAGGTTTAGCCGCATACACATCGCGAAATCGCACAGACCGAAACCGCGTAGAAGGGAGAGAGAGAAAAACCCTGCATTTTTTTATCTTCAAAATTGCGTGTCAATCCTATATTTCACGTGTGTTATGCTGTACGCAAATACCGTTCATCTTAATAGTTTCACAATGTTTTATGAAGGTATCGCCAGTGTTAATACAAATTGCCCTCGGGTTTGAAAATCTAATTTCGTGACATTTCTCAATTCTTCTCCGTTATTTTTTTTTGTTAGGAAATAAAAGGGCAAAAAATGAAGAAATTAATGAAAAATCTGCGTTTCAAATGTCCACGCTTGAACAGACCACGGAGTAGAAAGTGTCAGATTCAATTCGAGGCGACAGATCGTGCGTCGCACAGCCCTGATACCATCGCTGTTACCATCGTCATTATCAATACCATCGTCATCACAATCGTTAACATTGTCAATACCATCATCGTCACAATCATTATCAATACCATTGTCATCATCGTCACAATCATTATCAATACCATCGTCATCATCGTCGTAACAATCGTTAACATTGTCAATACCATCATCGTCACAATCATTATCAATACCATCGTCATCATCGTCATCATTATCAATATCATAGTCATCATCGTCGTCATCATTATCAATACCATCGTCATCACAATCGTTCACATTGTCAATACCATCGTCATCATCGTCGTCATTATCAATACCATCGTCATCATCGTCGTCACAATCGTTAACATTGTCAATACCATCGTCATCACAATCATCAATACCATCGTGATCATCGTCGTCATGATCAATATCATAGTCATCATCGTCGTCATCATTATCAATACCATTGTCATCACAATCGTTAACATTGTCAATACCATCGTCATCGTCGTCATCATTATCAATACCATCGTCATCACAATCATTAACATCAATACCATCGTCATCACAATCATTAACATCAATACCATCGTCATTGTCGTCATCATTATCAATACCATCGTCATCACAATCATTAACATCAATACCATCGTCATCACAATCATTAACATCAATACCATCGTCATTGTCGTCATCATTATCAATACCATCGTCATCACAATCGTTAACATTATCAATACCACCATCGTCACGAGAGTTACCATATATTCTATGGGTCGTTCGGTAAAGCCACGTAGATAGGTAAATAAGAAAAATATCACGACGTTTCGATGGCAACACGAGCAATCGTCGTCATTATCAATACCATCGTCGTCACAATTGTTATCATGATCAATATCATCGTGATCGTGGTGTTCATCATTGTCAATATCACTGTCATCGACGTTGTCGTTATCATCAATTTGGTCATCATCATCATGATCATCATGATCATCATCATCCACATCATCGACTTCATTAACATTATCATCATCAAGATTATCATCATTATGGTCATCATCGCCATCGTTATCATCATTGTCAGTGTAATGATAATGATCAATTTCACATCCTAATCATTATCAATATTACCGCTATAATTATCAGCAATACCATTGTAATGGTTCCTATCAATATATTTCCTAACCATTATCGATATCATTGTCATCATCAGTTCATTATCGTCATGATCAATATCGTGATCATCTTCATCATCGGTGGTCTAAGGAGAAGATGCAAAAACATTTGTCAGGAGAATTAAAAAACAAAAATGCAAACCCTCACGAGCCAATGCCTCTGGGTGGGAGTCACTGCTCAGGATCTAAACGTCCACGGCGGACTTGAAAGCTTAGAGACGAAATAAAAACAAATACCAACACCCCACCAGTCGTCAAGAAGTGACGGGGACGTCACCACGGCGCCTGTGCCAGGCTAGGTGCACTCTGAGGCCACGTGAAGTGTCGTTGAGCTCGCTGACAGGAGGTCTCGGGACAGACACAGCGGACGCCATGGGTTGACTGACCCAGATGACCCGTAGATGCACCACCAGCTGTACCCCCTACTGTGCCAGGCTAGGTGCAGGAGCTCTCGGGACAGACCCAGCAGGTGCCATGGGGTGACTGACTGAGATGACCAATAGATGCACCACCAGCTGTACCCCCTACTGTGCCAGGCTAGGTGCAGGAGGTCTCGAGACAGACCCAGCAGGTGCCATGGGTTGACTGACTGAGATGACCGGTAGATGCACCACCAGCTGTACCCCCCTACTGTGCCAGGCTAGGTGCAGGAGGTCTCGAGACAGACCCAGTAGGTGCCATGGGTTGACTGACTGAGATGACCGGGAGATGCACCACCAGCTGTACCCCCTACTGTGCCAGGCTAGGTGCAGCAGGATGTCTCGAGACAGCCCCAGCAGGTGCCATGGGTTGACTGACTGAGATGACCGGGAGATGCACCACCAGCTGTACCCCCTACTGTGCCAGGCTAGGTGCAGGAGGTCTCGGGATAGACCCAGCAGGTGCCATGGGTTGATTGACTGAGATGACCGGTAGATGCACCACCAGCTGTACCCCCTACTGTGCCAAGCTAGGTGCAGCAGGATGTCTCGAGACAGACCCAGCAGGTGCAATGGGTTGACTGACTGAGATGACCGGGAGATGCACCACCAGCTGTACCCCCTACTGTGCCAGGCTAGGTGCAGGAGGTCTCGGGATAGACCCAGCAGGTGCCATGGGTTGATTGACTGAGATGACCGGTAGATGCACCACCAGCTGTACCCCCTACTGTGCCAAGCTAGGTGCAGCAGGATGTCTCGAGACAGACCCAGCAGGTGCAATGGGTTGACTGACTGAGATGACCGGTAGATGCACCACCAGCTGTACCCCCTACTGTGCCAACACGGTGTGATGGACATTTATCTCGGCATGAAAAGCGAAGATTCTCATTCCAAGACTCCTGCGAGGAGGAGTACCCAACGCCTCCACACCCCCATGCTTTTTTTTATTGCCCATCATGCGACCGACGTTGACTTCGCACGGAAAAATTGTCAAAAGAATTTGGCGCGTGCCAACTGAATCAAAGCGGACGAGATCTGACTGTGGGTGCGGTGGGTTCGGGGGGAAGGGGGGCGTCAAGGAGGGGAGCCGGGCCAGAAAAGAATTCTATCGATGGCTCTTTGATATTAAAAAAATATAAATATATTTCTCTAGAGCATCGCTTCCCAACCTTTTCGAGTGTGCCAACCGCTTTTTCAAAAGCATTTCACGGGTCACATTGCACGCTGCCACAGTATTAGTGATTTGAAATCGCACATTTCTTTGGCGAGGATGTTATCATTATTACCACTCTATGAGGAAGCACTTTGAAATCTCGATTGAAAACTAATTTGTTTAGAACTGCGTTTTGTGTTTAGTTTGTTGTCCTTCCCCCGCACCTCCGATTCGCACGGTTGGCTACGTACGGTGCGAAAGAAGTTCAACATACATACATGTCAAGCTTAGGGTTCGTAGCTCGAGAAATGCCTGTATATTTGTTGTCTTATCAGAATTTAAATAACCGTTATAGAGTTATAATAATAGGGGTTTCCCATTTTTTCTGGCAACAAAACTGCATTTTTTTTTACAAGGATTCATATCTGCATTAACCACAACGCGTTACAGCTCGAAGACAATGCACTATCAAGGCGTCCTCTGGCCGAGCACCAATAGGGACGAGGCTCAAAAGAAAGCCGTCCCTTGGTGTGGACCAATCAGTTTCAAGGACAATGCATATATTATCATAGTGTGTTTTTTGTTTGCATTTTGACTGCAAGTATTGTGGTTAATGCAGACATGAATCCTCGTAAAAAGGTTTTAGTTTTGTTGCCAGAAAAAAGGAGAAAACTCTATTATTATATTTTGGTACTGGCAAAGGAGGTCTAATGACGTTTTAGAGTACTTTCCCCCACCCCCTATCTCCTTTATTTTTCAACCGATTATGTAACACTTGAAACTTAGTACCATTGTTTCGTATTTAGATGCCCCCGTCAATGTGAGGCCCTACGCTTGTAGCTTACTCAGCTCAGGCCTAAATCCGGCACTGCTGCTGCTTCGTCACGTGACACCTTACTCCAGTCTCCGGGAGGCCCGGGACGATGTTGAGTGAGATTAGAAGCCCTGGATGTTGGCACTATCTCGACGGGAAAAGATTAAACTTAACAAGTGAGAATATTGTTCAGCAAGGGTCGCAAATATTCTCGAGGTCATGGGAGCGAGACTTTGATGGTTTGGGCTTGTATTGGGAAGAGGCATAAAGATGCAATTATAAGGGCTATGGGGTCGTCCATAAATGACGTCACGCGATTTGGGAAGATTTTTTACCCCCCCCCACCCTCGTCACACGGCGTCACAAAAAGTCAGACCCCCCCCCCCCCCCTCAAATACGACGTCACAAATAAAACATGCTTCAAATCGCTTTAAACTATTGTCATTGTCGTGCGTATTTAATGTGGCGCTGCACTCTAATTCGGTAGGAGAAAACATTTATTAAAAAGTCTATTTAATTAAGTAGAACGTGTTGTCTATATTTATTTAAAGTTGCGCATTTTGATGTGACGTCACATTTCTCAACCCCCCCCCCTCTCGTCACACATCGTTACAAATGTCTGACCCCCCTCCCCCAGGTACGTGACGTCATTTATGGACGGCCCCTATGGGGATTAGAGACCCACATAATCACAAACAAAGACGCAGACCCACCGTGCAGCCTTAACAGACTGTTGGGGCCAGTGATGTTAGCAAGCACCTATGAAGGCCGACACGGCACACGATGAGCTTTGTGGGCAGCACCACGCCCGGCCGCCTTTGTCTCCCTGGTCGCGATGTTTACAGAGCGCAACAATCTTGCCGGGTTTGCACCGCAGCGTGCTCACCGATCCACTATCGCTCCCCATCCACACAAACACAGGCCGAGAGAGCGAGAGAGAGAGACACACGCAAACTTGCGTACAGAGTGATAATGAAAACTGCCATAATTTCCGAGCCTCAACTCTAATCACACCTTTAAGAGCCCCATTTAAAATTAATCTATTAAGGCGATGTCATTTCCTAACCCAACTGCCGGTAGCACACTCAGAATACCAATACATCTTGCGCTGCCCCTGGCTTCTCAGCAGCTCACAAGAACTCCGCCGTAATGCCTGCCATGAGAGCACGGCACTGTATATACGACACGGAAATCCTTGGGAGGACTTCGCTGCAGTTAAACCGTGGCCCATGGACACAAGAAAGAAACCCAAATATGATTTTAACGCCATGTGATAAGGCCACCTCGTGGATACGTTGTGTTTTTTTTTAGGATTCCCAATTGAGTAAATGTAATTTCTCCCGCGATCCTTCAGGGCATTTTTAAAAATTAAGTTTCCTCCCCTTTTGGTTTCATATAAATACGACTTGCACCACCGAAAGTTTAATCTTTAATCCCTCGCTTTTCCAACCGATCCGCCGAGTTCCATCGGCTCAGGGCCACCTCCAGCTGGGCTGGCCCACCTCCGACACACAAACAAATTCACCAGAGACACTTGACGGGGAGATGAAGAACATATGATGATGGTGGGAAGAGGTGACCAATGAATTTGGTTCGAGTGTATTTCTCTTCATCAAGGTGGGAAGTCAAGGAGACGATGATAAGCGGTCACTTGTAAGAGTGAGTTAAATACGTGATTTGGTGGGTGAGCAAATGAATGGGTGAGCGAGATGGTGAGTGAGCGAATAATTAATGAGTGGATGAGTGAGAGGGTGGACGATTGAGTGGATGAGTGAGATAGTGATTGAGTGAATGAATGAGCGGTTGAGTGAGATGGTGGGTGAGTGGTTAACTGATTGAGTGAGATAATGAGTGAGTGAATGAGGTGGTGAGTGAGATGGTGGGTGAGTGGTTAACTGATTGAGTGAGATAATGAGTGAGTGAATGAGGTGGTGAGTGAGATGGTGGGTGAGTGGTTAACTGATTGAGTGAGATAATGAGTGAGTGAATGAGGTGGTGAGTGAGATGATGGGTGAGTGATTAACTGATTGAGTGAGATAATGAGTGAGTGAATGAGGTGGTGAGTGAGATGGCGGGTGAGTGGTTAACTGATTGAGTGAGATAATGAGTGAGTGAATGAGGTGGTGAGTGAAATGATGGGTGAGTGATTAACTGATTGAGTGAGATAATGAGTGAGTGAATGAGGTGGTGAGTGAGATGGTGGGTGAGTGGTTAACTGATTGAGTTGAGATAATGAGTGAATTAAAGTTTCAAGTTGATTTTGTTGTGACCAGGTGAAAACGCAAGAGACCAGGATGAGTCTCATTTGCATGAGTGACCCGGGTCAACCGAATGGCAATTGACGGATATTTACGGCGAGAGAAATAAAACAAGAATCAAAACTACCGTATAAATATATACCAACATGAAATGCAATGTCCTGTAAAACATGTTGTCGCGGTTGAATTACCTCGTAATTACGCATAGTACAACGAGGTGAGAGAAAATGTCACACAGTTAAAAGGGAAAGTAATTGAACTATTAGGCAAACAGGCCAGGATGTGTATGAGATCCGCGCCAATGGAACCACGTGGAGTGGGTTTTATTTTATGATGCAAACGACAGAACAAAAACTAAACCAGAGGGACATTTCCCAGGACCGCTCCCTCTCAAAGGGCGGACGAGGCTGAGAAAAACCCAGATAACAAACAACGGGAACGCATTTGTCAGCAACACTGCCCTAATAGGATTAACATTCACTGCCCTAATAGGATTAACATTCACTGCCCTAATAGGAACAACATTCACTGCCCTAATAGGAACAACATTCACTGCCCTAATAGGATCAACATACACTGCCCTAACAGGAACAACATTCACTGCCCTAATAGGAACACCATTCACTGCCCTAACAGGATTAACATTCACTGCCCTAACAGGAACAACATTCACTGCCCTAATAGGAACAACATTCACTGCCCTAACAGGATTAACATTCACTGCCCTAACAGGATTAACATTCACTGCCCTAATAGGAACACCATTCACTGCCCTAACAGGAACAACATTCACTGCCCTAATAGGAACACCATTCACTGCCCTAACAGGAACAACATTCACTGCCCTAATAGGAACACCATTCACTGCCCTAACAGGAACAACATTCACTGCCCTAATAGGAACACCATTCACTGCCCTAACAGGATTAACATTCACTGCCCTAATAGGAACAACATTCACTGCCCTAATAGGAACACCATTCACTGCCCTAACAGGAACAACATTCACTGCCCTAATAGGAACACCATTCACTGCCCTAACAGGAACAACATTCACTGCCCTAATAGGAACACCATTCACTGCCCTAACAGGAACAACATTCACTGCCCTAATAGGAACACCATTCACTGCCCTAACAGGATTAACATTTACTGCCCTAATAGGAACAACATTCACTGCCCTAATAGGAACAACATTCACTGCCCTAACAGGAACAACATTCACTGCCCTAATAGGAACACCATTCACTGCCCTAACAGGAACAACATTCACTGCCCTAATAGGAACACCATTCACTGCCCTAACAGGATTAACATTCACTGCCCTAATAGGAACAACATTCACTGCCCTAATAGGAACAACATTCACTGCCCTAACAGGATTAACATTCACTGCCCTAACAGGAACAACATTCACTGCCCTAATAGGAACAACATTCACTGCCCTAACAGGATTAACATTCACTGCCCTAACAGGATTAACATTCACTGCCCTAATAGGAACACCATTCACTGCCCTAACAGGAACAACATTCACTGCCCTAATAGGAACACCATTCACTGCCCTAACAGGAACAACATTCACTGCCCTAATAGGAACAACATTCACTGCCCTAATAGGAACACCATTCACTGCCCTAATAGGATCAACATATACTGCCCTAACAGGAACAACATTCACTGCCCTAATAGGAACAACATTCACTGCCCTAATAGGATCAACATACACTGCCCTAATAGGAATAACATTCACTGCCCTAATAGGATTAACATACACTGCCCTAATAGGAACACCATTCACTGCCCTAATAGGATCAACATTCACTGCCCTAATAGGAATAACATTCACTGCCCTAACAGGAACAACATTCACTGCCCTAATAGGATCAACATACACTGCCCTAACAGGAACAACATTCACTGCCCTAATAGGATCAACATTCACTGCCTTTCTTCACGCCGGAGGGAATTCTGATTGTCTTTAAAGCGTCCCCTGCAATTTATAGGATAAGTAACTTAAAGTAACTTACCCCATTACATATATTCTCACTGCCATGAAAAAGGGGGCTCTGCTCGAAACGTCATATTTTCGTTGCAGGCCATTGTTATGTACGTTGCGTGCAGAGGTCGCAACCGGGTACCCGATACCCGTACCCTACCCGATACCCGGCTACCTGTACCCGGCCGGGTACGGGTACGGGTAGCCGTTTGCGACCCTGGTGCGGCCGGGTACGGGTACGGGTAAGGAATAAAAACCCGTTTGCGACCTCTGGTTGCATGTCTGCTAAACTTCTTTCGCACCGTACATAACCAACCGTGCTAATCGTTGGACGTGTTGACGTGTTTGTTCGTTGTGCTTATGCAGCGCTCCCAAGTAATTTTTGAAAATTATAATTATGACAAAGGAGGGGGAGAGAGAGGGGGGGGTGAATGAAAACAAATAGGGACGTTTGGTAACGCCACCGCACCACCACCCCCCACCCCCTCCGAGCGGGCACGAACGGGTTCATTGACCGCGCTCCGGTAACAAGCTACACCCCCCACCCCCCTCCGGGGCGTTCTGCGATCGGTGATGCCACCGCTTCCGTAGCTGCACGCCGGACGTCACAAAGTCAACTTCAAGAGCCTCCACGGAATGGGATTTTTCTCTCTCTCTCTCCTCTCTCTTTCTCTTTTCTCGCTCTCTTATCTCTCTCCTTCTCTTCTCGCTTTTTTTTTTTTACGATCAGTGGAAACAAGAAGATGCTCGGTGTAGTCGGCACTGTGCTTCGTTCATCATTTCGTATTTTTTTTTTTACATTTTTAAACTTTGCTTTATGTAAACCCCCACCTCTCGCTCACTCTCTCTGTCACTCTCTCTTCTCTCTCCGTCCTCTCTCTTGTTTTTTTTTGTTTTATTCTTATTATCCTTTTGGGGAACATCTTCAGGAAACTGGGGGTGCCCTTCTACAACAGCAGCTTCGTATATGGGGTGGTGCCTTACCTGGCTAACAAGCGCCATGACCTCGCCAACTTCGCCTGTGCTCAGGCGAAGATGGCGGTGTATAAGATGAGAAAAAACATGCTGGAAGGTGACACTGACGGCTGCTCTGTGTCTCCAGTGTTCAGGGGCCTGCTCAAGGCGCGGCTCCGGCTGGAGCACGCGTACCACACACATGTCGGTGATGTGCAGCGCGTCTTCTTCGAACGCTGGGGGGCCGGACAAGCTCCTCTCTGTACCAGCGTGGACGGCACCCTCGTGTTCACCTTCTGAAGCGCTCGCTCGTCACCGTGGCGTGCGCGATGACCACCACCACCACCACCACGTGGCTTTTCTTTCGTGTTGTGCGCGGTGCATTTAGCGCCACAGCGCGTGGATGTATCGTGTTGGTTATTTGTTTGCTGATGACTTTGTGTATTTCGTATCGGAATCGCCTCCAGTGCTGTTGCTGCTGGCGGCAATAAAAGTTGTTTAAAAGTCAAAAGTCTCTTCTCTCTCCTACCGCCGTTAAGGCACGGCGGCCGACGAGGGAAATCACACGAAGCGTCCCACGCAAACGGATGAGCGATGCAAGCGGCAGCCAGGCAGCCTCAGCTCAGCTCATCCCGACCGTGGCTGGGCCGCCCTGCCTGGCTCGGCCTGTTAATAGTAACGTCCATTCTCGGGGACGAGTTAATAAGGATCTGAATAGTAATAGGTGTTTACCCTTTTATCTGGTGCAAAAACTGACACCTTTATACAAGGGATCATGTTTGTAATAACCACAACACAAGTAGTCAAAATGCAAACATAAAGAAACAACTCTGATAATGATATGCACTGTCCTTGAAGTTGATTGGTCCACACCCGAGACAGCTTTTCTTAGAGCCTAGTCTCCATTGGTGTTGGACCAGGTGACGCCAAAAGGCACACAACTCAAAAACAGCGCACTATCAGAGTATTGAGAGCTCGGGGTAAGCATTTACACTATGAGACCTCCTTTACCAGTGGCAAAATATAGTAACAGGTTTTTTACCCTTTCAATGTTGAAAGGGTAAAAAACCTATTACTATATTTTGCCACTGGTAAGGGTAAAAATCTATTACAATATTTTGCCACTGGTAAAGGAGGTCTCATAAGGATCAGAATATTTTTATGAAAAGCAAAAACACATTGTATGGTCATGAATTTGAACAAAACATTATTCCGTTGTCAAGCTTTCCACTCCCCCCTCCACCCCACGCAAGATGCGAGGGCAATTTAACATTTAAATAAAGTACGTACCGGAGGCGCTTTCATTGTGCGGAATACTGTGATTGGTGCGCGGTGGTGCGCAACATTGATCTGAGTGCGACGAGAAAGAGGTTGTCAACAACAGCCACAACAGCAACAACACCACGCACTATTCGCGGCGCTTGTGCCAGGCTAGGTGCACTTTAAAGGCCACGCGAGGTGGCACGAGGTCACGGGACAGACCCCAGGTGCCATGGGTTGACTCGCCGAGATGATTGGCCGACCTGCCCACGTGCTGACAGCAGTGACGTCACCCGATGTCACGTGACACTGGGCTCAGGCGACAAAAGAGCGGAATGCGACGTTTTAACAGTGACGTCACATCCCGTTTCTTTTGTTTTATTTTTAAGAGAAACGATCCAAAACATTGCGTACGCTTCGGATGATCCCCGAGGTTTTAACTCTCACATCGTTCCGATTTAATGGCGGCATCGGGAACGCATCCCCTCTGAGTTCATGCCTCAGTCTCTACGAACGGCTCTCCGGGTCGTGATTTCACGTTTTTTTCTTTTCTTTTGACGCCCATCAAGGAGAGTTCCCATCAAAAGCACTGCGTGATTTTAGCAATCAAACGACCGCTTGAACACCAACAAAGTGTTCTCTCGTTGCGTGCTGATTTATACACACAAAGATCCCCCATATAGCCTTAACAGACTGTAGGGGCAAGTGCTGTTAGCGAGCACCTATGAAGGCCGGCACGGCACGCGAGGGGGTGCATAGCCAAGCATCAAATATCGTGGCGATATTTACTCATTTTGAGGTTGAGTCGACCTAGGTGAGGCCCAGGACCACACACCCCACAACGCGCAGTGCGTACGAGAGAGAGCAAAGAAACCTGAGCAGCTGCGCCGTGACACCGCTGCCGGCGATGAACTGGGGCGCGACCGCATGGCTCACAGACATCAACTTGGACGCGTGATTTGGGGACATCCATTGAATAGGTTCGCAAAAAAATCTGTCAAACCTTGACCCCCCCCTACCTGTAGGCACACGCAGGCAAGCCACGCGTTCATCGCCACAACAATAGGAAGCCGCTGCGGCTATGCACTTTTAAGCCTTCGCGATGGAGCAACTCATTTCTTTAGAACAGCTTTGTTGCGTTTTGTTTGTTGTTCCCCCCACCCCTCCTCCGCCGTACCTCCGATTAGCACGGTTGGCTACGTACGGTACAAACAAAGTCAACATACACACGTAGTCCGGCTGCTGCGTGTGATCCTAATCGACAGGGCCGTGCGGGGCCCCGGGGAAAATCACGCCGCGTGGGGCCCCCCAAAGCGCGGGGCCCGGGGCAGTCGCCCCGATTCGCCGTACCCCTCGGGGACGGCTCTGCCGATCGAGTAACATGCAGATTATGTTTCAGCATTGGGATCCGTTTGCACTCTGTCCGCTTGATCATAGTGTGTATATATATACTGTATCAATACAGCAATGTCTATGTTCTGCTGATATTCCGTACTGTATCTGAGAATATAAATGCCAGGACGGAACGCTCCTGGCGCGGATTGCCACGACGCGACATGAAGCGATGACAAATCAGCTGAAGCGCAGGCACCAGATGGATTGTTACAATCGCGGGATGAGTGAGGTGGTGGCGACTGCTCTCGGTGAAGTAAGACCCTTCACGCAGCAGTGGATTGAACATGACCGAAAAGATGATGATAACAGCGGCAGCGGTGGTGGTGTTGGTGGTGGTGATGATGGTGGAGGTGATGATGGTGGTGGTGGTGATGGTGGAGGTGATGATGATGGTGGAGGTGATGATGGTGGAGGTGATGATGATGGTGGTGGTGATGATGGTGGAGGTGGTGATGATGATGGTGGTGGTGATAATGGTGGAGGTGATGATGGTGGTGGTGGTGATGATTGTGATGGTGGTAGTGGTGATGATGGTGGTGATGGTGATGGTGGTGGTGGTGATGATGGTGGTGGTGATATTGGTGGTGATGATGGTGGTGTTGATGATCGTGATGATTTGTGTGGGTGATGATGCTTGTGGTGATGATGGTAATGACGGTGGTAAAGGTGGTGGTGATGATGGTAGTGGTGGCGCTGCTGCTGCTGATAATGATGGTAAAATCGCAGGCGATAATACGCGCGCGTCTCTCCCCCCGGCTGTAAATGAAGGACACGGGGCATTGTGTTCCCACCGCACGAGTAAGCGAAGGCTCGAAACATTAATAACAATAATAAAAACAATATAATAACTTGAAATAACGTTGACACGTTCCTAATTGCGGTGCGCGAGGCTGTGAACCGAGCGCCAGCCCCTAAATAACGGGGTGGTGGGTGGTGGTGGGGGGTGTTCTTTCTGGGACGCGCTGCTGAAGGGCAAAACATTACGGCAATTACATGAATTAATTACATCGCCGCCTGGCAGAGCGACGGCGTGACCGAAGTGGTAACGAGATGGAGGTGGTGGTGGTGGTGGGGAGGCTGCTGAACCCCCCCCCACCTCCACCCTCTTCTCTCTCTCACCGGGGCGACAACGGTCGTCATTTGGTGTGGAGTTGTTCGTGGACCCGAGTTCGATATCGGGGCAGGGCTGACGCTAGCGATTTCAGTTTCATTTATTTTCATTCATTCATTTGGTATAATTCTAGATTTGAAGCTTTCGTGACTGCAATGATTCATACTCTTAGTTCTTTCGGTAAAGTCACGTAGGTGAAAAATGAAATTAAAATTAATAAAAAAATAAAAACAATAAAATCACGACGTTTCGGAGGCAACATAGCCCTGTGAGCCATTCGGCTCTTGAATCGGGTGCAACTGCAACAAACAAAAAACTAAAACATGAGCAAGAAAACATCTTAAAGTGACGATGCGATGTTGATGATTCGCCGTTCCTGGGCCACCCCCCCCCCCCCCGCTCCCATCCTGTCATCGGCCAAGCCACAATGACCAGAGTGGTGAAGTATGGTCGGACGACCCACGTGACCTACGCAGCCGCTGATAGGGGCCTGCGACCAGCAGTGGACTGAGGGTCGTTGTTAATGGCCGGCCTCACAGTCAGAATGGATGCCCTCATGATGGCATCGACGCAGGGACAGCGGGAAGGATTGTTGGATGGATTGTGAATGGGTCGTGAATAGATCGTGGAATGGATCGTAGATGTATTCTGAATGTATTGTGAATGTATTGTGGATGTATTGTGAATGTATTGTGAATGTATTGTGAATGTATTGTGGATGTATTGTTGATAGATTGTGAATGGATCGTGAATGGATCGTGGATGTATTGTGAATGTATTGTAAATATATTGTGAATGTATTGTTAATGTATTGTGAATGGATCGTGAATGTATCGTTAATAGATTGTGAATGTATTGTGGATGGATTGTGAATGTATTGTGAATGGATCGTGGATGTATCGTGGCTCCGTGCCCAGGAGGCTAACGAACGAATTCCGTGTCGTGTGCGCGAGGAGCGGGCGGGGGGGGGATTGATTGAGGATCTGGAATGCGGTGGCAGTGGCTTCATCGCCATCGTCACCATCGTCACCATCATCGTCGTCGTCTTCGTCGTCGTCATCGGCGCTATCTCCGGCACACGGGCAGCGGGAGTTTAACAAAATCTGTACCGCGCCCTTGCATCCTCATCCACCCATCGCACCCCCCAAACCCTCTCAACGCTCCGAGGCAAAACGAGGCACCCTGCCCAGCTGGCGCTGCGGCTTCCGAGGACAACCTCCTTGGAAAGGAACGTCGCCTCCACTGTCTGGAACTCGACTTTGCCCCGTGGCCGTACGGGACGGGTCGACCGCAATTTCCAACGCTCAGGCTCAGGGCTTAAGGGCACACCGTGAGTCCTCTGCTCAAAGCCGATCGTTTAAACAAAACGAAACTCGTTGTTTCATCTTACCAGGTAAAGCCCCACTGAGCTATGTAGATATTTTTTTTCCAGAAGCGACCTGAAAAGAAATGAAAGCTCAACGAAGCGGCTTATCGCGTGTAAATTTATAGCAGCAGCCGATGACTCTGACCGCGTGACGTTGATTCTAAAAGTGGAGGACCCAAAACAGAAATCCACGCGACCACGGGCAGAACATTCAAACTCCAAACATACAGCAGGCGTCAGGGTCGGGATCGAACCCACGTCCTCCTGCATACCAGGCGAGGTAGTTAACATCTCCTAGCCACCGCCGCGCCTTTCCACCCACCCGAAGCGTATTATCGATGAGCACTAAAATACAGGCGTTGTGTTCTTCCCAGCTGCCTAATTATCCGTCACATTACGTAGCACGTTTCCCACGCGCGTGTCTCCAACTTGCGAGCGTGTCCGACTTGCGAGTGCGGGGACGCTTAATGCCAGAATTCATTCCCAAAGTCGCAACGTTCGAATTGTTCCCCGCGCGTGTCGTTCTGCGCGATTCCTTCGATCGTCGTGGCCGCAGAGCCGGCCCAGCCACTAAGCGACCCTTGCAATTGCAAAGGGCCCCGTGGCCAGCAGAGGGCCCCCTAGAGTCACTGCTAGCTGGTGGGTGAAAAAAATCATACATCAAAGGGGCCTCCAACCAAATTTTGCTTAGGGACGGCTCTGCGTGGCCGCTTTGCAGCAGGGCTGCTCCTAAATCGAGTCAGAACTTGACGCCGGAGTTTCGCTCGAATGGGACAATCTTCACGGGAGTTGGGGCGCGTCCCCACCTCCGACCCCGCCACAGACAGACGGACGGAGCTGCTGCTGCATCGATGATTTCAACGACGGGGACATTAAACTGCAGACGACATCGAAGCACTCCACTGTAAGGTGTACGGCGTGCTGAAACGTGTTGCGCATCTCAGTAAACGCGCCACGACGTTGGGCCGACGTTGGCATGCGGTTGGAACTGTTGTGCTGCCAACGTTGGCTCGACGTTGAGACAACGTTACTTTTTTTTTTACACTGGGAGAAGGTGGGGCGCATCGCTCAGAGCTGTGCACAGCGCGGGGTAGGCTCAGTGACGAGTGCGAGGCGTCGTCAAAATCCGTCGTCAGTTTGTCTCCATAGACGAACGTGACGTTAATGACTAGCGGTCCCCACGTGAATGCTCGATGATTTAACATCGTGATTGCAGATCGCGCGAACGCCGTTGGGCGCGCGAGCGCGTTTGTTTAGGAGCGGCGACGCAGTGCCATCTGGTGGATGGGAGTGGGGTTGCGTGCATGTGTGTGTGTGTGATAAGAGTCTATGTGTGTGTGTGTATTTGTGTGCGTCTGTGCACCTGCCTGGGTATTTTGTACCATCGGACACTCCACCCCCACAACTCCCAATTGGTGATAGGGCAGTTGTGGAGAGAGGGGAGAGTTTCCCATACCTGGGCAGTGTGCTCATGACCGGCTCCGGTTTGAGAGCAGAGGTCTCACTCCGAATCAGTCGAGAGGCATTATCTTTTCATCGGTTACGTAACGCTGTGTAGAAGCTACCTGGTCTGTCGCTCCGCACGAAGCTACGAGTCTTCTCGGCCACAGTCATTCCCTACCTTCTCTACGCTTGCGAAACGTGGACCCCCCTAATGGAGCATCTTCGCCGGTTAGAAACATTTAGGCTGACCTGCCTACGATCCATCCTGGGTTTAACCTGCAGGCTGGATTGTGTGAGGAGCTCGCATATCCTTGAAAGATCTGGACAAAGTCCCTTCGGTGAGCTCCTCCGGCAGGCAAGGCTGCATTGGCTGGGTCATGTAGCCCGCATGCCCAGCCACCGCATGCCTAAACAACTTTTGTTCGGCCGGATAGAGGGGGCTAAACGGGCGCGGCACGGGCTAGAGAAGAGATGGAGTGATGTGGTACAGGAGGATGTGGAGCTGAGTGGACTTGCCGATGACTGGTATCAGCGGTGTCAAGATCGGCCTCTGTGGAGGAGGCTCGTGAAGGACGCTGCTACTGGGCAGTTGGAGGCAGTCGCACTCCAGCAACAACGGAGGGCAGAGAAGCGACGCTCACAACAACGAACGAAGCGCTGGGTGGCTAAAGCACAGCAAGTTGGCATAGTAGGGGGCACAGATGGTGCATCAGCCAGTCATCTCAGTCAGTCGACCCGTCGCACCTGGGTCTGTCCTCTTAGCGCAGTGGTGCGCTAATTGCTGCGCCACCACTCTCCTGCACGTGTAACCATGAAGATCCGCCAGTGCATAGGGTCCACATACAGCCACTGCTTGCGCAGTGTGATCCTCCAGAGGAGATAAGACATCCTTAGCGTGAGTGCCGCCACACATTTGAAACCACTGGGGTGTTTGACAGCAGCACGATGATGGGGGTTGTTTTCACTTTTTGTGTTTTGTTGGGGGGGGGGGGGGCGCAAATAAAGGCCACCACGTGCCGCCCAGTGGGCTCGCGGGCCTTGCAATGACGACCACGGTCCTCTACATCAGGGGCCCCCAACCCCCGGGCCGCGGACCGGTACCGGTCCGTGGCCTGTTAGGAACCAGGCCGCACAGCAGCAGCAGGAGGTGAGAGCGGTGAGTCCGCGCGTGGAACCCACCCCCATTGTTTTATTATTCACCACTTCCATCCGCGCCTCTTTCACGCACTGCGCAATTGTCTCAGCAGTCACAGTGTTGGTAAGCCCACAAGCCAAGGCCGTAATTATCATATATATATTGGGGGGGACACATCCCCCCCAATATTCAAATATGCTGAAAATGCCCCCCCCCCCAATATATTGCTGTAAACAATACTTTTAAAACATAATAATGGCTATGCTATGTAAATAAAAACAACAATTTGCTAAACCTTGGCCACAATATCTGGACTTGTCTTCATAAAACAATGCATAGATTTATGTTTATATGATTGTGGTTATGGTTGTACTTTATTAATCCCTAATCTTTGCCATTGCATACAATGAAACAAAAAAAGGTAAAAAATAAAAAAACAGAGCAATGTAATACAATACACTATTAGACATTATTGTAAAAAAATAATTAAAAGTCCATCCCATGTGTTGGTGAATTTTTTAATATTTTAGGCAGGAAATTCGTTTTAAAATTTTAATTTTTTCTGGGGATGGGGGACCCCTAGACCCCCTGGAAGATTTGGTCCCCCCCCCCATGTTGACTTCATGGCTACAGCCTTGCCACAAGCTAACCCCTAGTAGCCAAAATGAGTAAAAAACAAACGTCGCTGCAGAGCTTCTTTGAAAAGGGGGGAAAGACCCATTGATGACCCCCCTTTCCCCCCGCTCCGTGAAAAAAATTTTCTTCCACGAAACCGGTCCCTGGTGCCAAAAAGGTTGGGGAACGCTGCTTGAGTTTGACGATGAAAACTCCGCGCGGAGTTTGTCTGCGCGCCGACGCGGCACGGGCGCTAGAGGGCAGCGGTCGATCGTGCGCGCGCGTGGCGGTCGGGCCCAGGGTCCAACACAGAGGTTGCAATCGGGTACCCGATACCCGTACCCTACCCGATACCCGGCTACCCTGGTGCGGCCGGGTACGGGTAGACCGTGAGTCACTGGTGAGTAACCGTTTGTCACTCATTTCCCAACGTCTTGTCTCTTCTCACAATTCAAGTTCCTAGAATCAACCCACCCGCGCCTGCAACATGGCTTCATCCCAGAGGTCTTAATCGGGTACCCGATACCCGTACCCGGCCGGGTACGGGTAGCCGGGTATCGGGTAGGGTACGGGTACGGGTATCCCAATTGCAACCCTGGTGCGGCCGGGTACGGGTACGGGTAAGGAATCAAAACCCGTTTGCGACCTCTGGTCCAACAACGACGACTGCCGCGGTCGGTCATCGACACGGAACGCGCATCGCTGAATCGTCGTCGTGGCGGTCGTCGTGGTCGTCGTCAACGTCGCGAACGGACGGTACCTGAACCTGGAAGTCCACCGTTTCCCGAACTCCACCCCTCGCTATTGGTTGTTGTTGTTGTTGTTTTAGAATCATCAAGCGCAAGAACGGATTATACCTGATCCTTGCGAATCTTGAAAGCTAATCGGGTTTTAGCCTTGCTTGGCACTTGCATGGGAGCCCACCTGGGAATTGCAGGCAGATGTTTGTAGTACGCCTGGGCTGCGTGGTGAGCAAACAGTGGTATTCTTGAATCTATCTGTACGGCGCTTCTGATTTTTCTCTGGGTTCTCCGGGTTTCGTCATGAAGTGAAGCCACAACTCCGATTGGTGGAATTCATGGTCCAACGTCCCAATGTAGCAGGAAACTCGTGAAGACATTTCTTTATACTCAGCGAGACTTTCCCGTCTAAGTAAATGGTATCATTGTTATTATCGTTAACCAGAGACGCGTGTGGTGTAAAACGAACAGCAACTGTGGTTATATCTTGATTTGAAGCTTTCGTGACTGCAGGAATCCATACTCTTTGATTCTTTCGGTAAAGTCACTTAGTTATAAAACACAATAAATCACGACGTTTCGGGCGCTTGTGTCGCGCCCGAAACGTCGTGATTTATTTTGTTTTATACCTACGCGACTTTACCGAAATAACCAAAGAGTAACTGTGGTTATCATGCATTTATTTCATTTCTTGGGCTTGACGTTAATTAAATGACTGCTGTGACCAAATCTCAACGATTGCATCAGATCTGCTAAGCTAAGCAGGGGGTTGAGTCTGGATAGTGCTTTGGTTGGGCGACCAGCATTCACGGCGACATAAGCAGGCTGACGACAGTGCACACAGAACCCGACTACTGCCACACTTCCCGCAGCGTCTACTCCAGACGAGCAACAACACTGCTGGGCCGGTTTAGACACTCGGTTTAGACACTCGGTTTAGACACTCGGTTTAGACACTCGGTTTAGACACTCGGTTTAGACACTCGGTTTAGACACTCGGTTCAGACACTCGGTTCAGACACTCGGTTCAGACACTCGGTTTAGACACTCGGTTTAGACACTCGGTTTAGACACTCGGTTTAGACACTCGGTTTAGACACTCGGTTTAGACACTCGGTTTAGACACTCGGTTCAGACACTCGGTTCAGACACTCGGTTCAGACACTCGGTTTAGACACTCGGTTTAGACACTCGGTTCAGACACTCGGTTTAGACACTCGGTTTAGACACTCGGTTTAGACACTCGGTTCAGACACTCGGTTTAGACACTCGGTTTAGACACTCGGTTTAGACACTCGGTTTAGACACTCGGTTTAGACACTCGGTTTAGACACTCGGTTTAGACACTCGGTTCAGACACTCGGTTTAGACACTCGGTTTAGACACTCGGTTTAGACACTCGGTTCAGACACTCGGTTCAGACACTCGGTTCAGACACTCGGTTTAGACACTCGGTTTAGACACTCGGTTTAGACACTCGGTTTAGACACTCGGTTTAGACACTCGGTTTAGACACTCGGTTTAGACACTCAGTTCAGACACTCGGTTTAGACACTCGGTTTAGACACTCAGTTCAGACACTCGGTGTAGACACTCGGTTTAGACACTCGGTTTAGACACTCGGTTTAGACACTCGGTTTAGACACTCGGTTTAGACACTCGGTTTAGACACTCGGTTTAGACACTCGGTTCAGACACTCGGTTCAGACACTCGGTTTAGACACTCGGTTTAGACACTCGGTTTAGACACTCGGTTTAGACACTCGGTTTAGACACTCGGTTTAGACACTCGGTTCAGACACTCGGTTTAGACACTCGGTTTAGACACTCGGTTTAGACACTCGGTTTAGACACTCGGTTTAGACACTCGGTTTAGACACTCGGTTTAGACACTCGGTTTAGACACTCAGTTCAGACACTCGGTGTAGACACTCGGTTTAGACACTCGGTTTAGACACTCGGTTTAGACACTCGGTTTAGACACTCGGTTTAGACACTCGGTTTAGACACTCGGTTTAGACACTCGGTTCAGACACTCGGTTTAGACACTCGGTTTAGACACTCGGTTTAGACACTCGGTTTAGACACTCGGTTCAGACACTCGGTTTAGACACTCGGTTTAGACACTCGGTTTAGACACTCGGTTTAGACACTCGGTTTAGACACTCGGTTTAGACACTCGGTTTAGACACTCGGTTTAGACACTCGGTTTAGACACTCGGTTTAGACACTCGGTTCAGACACTCGGTTTAGACACTCGGTTTAGACACTCGGTTTAGACACTCGGTTTAGACACTCGGTTCAGACACTCGGTTTAGACACTCGGTTTAGACACTCGGTTTAGACACTCGGTTTAGACACTCGGTTTAGACACTCGGTTTAGACACTCGGTTCAGACACTCGGTTTAGACACTCGGTTTAGACACTCGGTTTAGACACTCGGTTTAGACACTCGGTTTAGACACTCGGTTCAGACACTCGGTTTAGACACTCGGTTTAGACACTCGGTTTAGACACTCGGCCCTCTCATCAGCAGGCACACGTTGGCTGCGCGGCGGCTACGTTGTGGATTTCAGGTAAAGGTCCCCCGTGCAGCCCGAAGTGGACTTGGGGCAAGTGCCTGTGAGCGAGCGGCGTCTATGAAGGCCGGCATCAGACGGCGGTGCCGCGACATGAAATGCATTGCTATACTATGCTACCCAGCAGTGGATAGATCGTGACCGACGGGCCAGTACATATTACAGTTCGCGCAAAATGATTTTTTATTTGAGAAAAAAAAAATACGCAACAACTCGCGGGACAGGCAGCCTCGCGATTTGCATAATGAGCGCGGGCGATCATTAATTACCGAGTCTGTCCACACCCCCAAGCGCTTCCTGCCCCCCCCCACCCCCTCCAGCCCTCCAGCTCCCCCCCCCAGCCCCCCACTGCTCCTCCACTCCCCCCAGCCCCCCCTGCTCCCCCAATCCCCCCCAGCCCCCCCTCTGCTCCCCCACTCCCCCACTGCTCCCCCACCCCCCACTGCTCCCCCACCCCCCCACTGCTCCCCCACTCCCCCAGCCCCCCCCCTGCTCCCCCAATCCCCCACTGCTCCCCCACCCCCCACTGCTCCCCCACCCCCCACTGCTCCCCCACTCCCCCCCAGCCACCCCCTCTGCTCCCCCACTCCCCCAGCCCCCCCCCCCCCGCTCCACCATCCCCGCCGCCCCCCAGGGCCACGCAGCTGTTGTGCCGAGGAGGCTGCGAGTCGTGCGGTGGTGGTGGTGGTGAGTGCAGGGAGCCTTGGTGGTGGTGGCGATGGTAGGGACGAGTTTAGGAGGAGGAGGAGGTGACGACGACGGAGGTGGGACGAGGTGGGGTGAGATAGAGGGGCAGTAGGTGGCGTGAGGAGGTCACGAGGGGAGGAGGAGAGACGTGTGAGCCCATGAGCACGAAGAGGTGAGGGGTGTGAGGAGGGGGGGGTGTGAGGAGGGGGTGCTGCGCGTGAGGAGGGGGGGTGCGGGGGATGGGTGGGGCGAGGAGGGAGGGGGGACGAGGAGGGTGACGGGGGGACGAGAAGGGGGGGGGGGGCAAGTAGGGATGGTGGGTGGAGAGGAGCGTGGGTGCGAGGGGGGTGCGAGGGGGGGGCGAGGAGGGGGGGCGTGAGGAGGGGGGGGGGCGTGAGGGGGGGGGGGCGTGAGGAGGGGGGGGCAAGGAGGGGGGGGCAAGGAGAGGGGGGGGGGCGAGGAGGGAGGAGGGGTGAGGAGGAAGGGGGGGTGCGAGGAGAATGGAGGGGGGGGGGGGGCGAGGAGGGAGGGTGGGGGGGGGGCGAGGAGGGTGAGGGGGGAGGGGCGAGTAGGGAGGGTGGAGGGGGCGAGGAGGGAGGGAGGGAGGGATGGTGGGTGGGGTGGGGCTGTGTGCGAGTCGTACCCAGGGTCTGCCCGGCGAGAACGCGGCCGTTGACGGCGGAGACGGCGAGCCGCGCGCTGCGCGCGTCCCCGTACTGCACGAAGGCGTAGCCTCGGTGCAGCGACACCCCCAGCACGGGCCCGTACTCGGCGAACAGCACCTCCACCTCCGAGCGCGACACCTGCTGCCGACGAACCGCCGGTGAACGTTGGATAAGCGACGTTCGGGACCGGACGTTAGACTCCATCATCATCACGCGTTGTTTTGCGGTCCGTTGCCGCGGGGGGTCAGTGCTTTGGCCGCAGAGTTAGCCGCGGGTTTGATTTGGGGTTACGCCGCTGTGAGTTTGTTATTTGACGTTGCGGGGATTTGTGGTTTTGTGGCTAAAAAGTTTCGATTGGTCACGTGGCCGCGCTTGCGTCTGTGACGCTTTGTGTTTGCCGCGTTCACGGTGGTGCTTTATTGTTTGGGTTTAGATTTTTTGTAATGTTGGTGACACATGGTATCTTAAGTTATATTCTTAGGTTTTTTCGGTAAAGTCACGTAGGTAAAAATTTAAAATTAATAAAAGTAGAATTAAAATAAAATAAAAATCACGACGTTTCGGAGGCAACACAAGCCTCCGTCTTCAGGTGGAACCGTCACAGCACGATTACTGTATCACCAAGTGAACTAAAAATAAAGTTATTCTTGAAAATAAAGCAGCGTGTTTATTAGTCATCACGACTAAACCTACACTTTTGTCACGGTATTTTTTCCCCCTAGAAATTGTTGTTACATTTTAAAATAAATTAAGTGTATCGTATCTGCAAGTGTGTGTGTGTGGCCTCAAGGTGCACCTAGCCTGGCACAAACGCCGTGGTGACGTCACCTCCACTCCGTGACGAATGGCGGATGTTATCATTGTTGTTGCTGTGTGGCGTCGTGTGTGTGGTTCCATGTCTGGAGAGTCCGACTTGTATAAAATAAATATTCCATGTAAAGTATTGTCTCTGCTTAATATCAATATAATCATAATAATATTCAGGGTCTTAAGGGGCGGGTGGTTCCCACAAAGACACCCGCCCACACCAAACCCAAATTGGATCTGGCACTGTATGCAAACTGAGCTGGTTTATTTATCGTTTTTATTATTTTGTTGTTGTTGCCATCGACATCATCACCGTAATCACAACAACCATTATCATAACCACCATCATCACCACCACCATCATCATCACCACCACCACCATCATAACCACCACCATTTTCATCATCATCATCGCCACCGTCAACATCATCATTTTCATCACCATAACCAACACCGCCGTCATCATAGACTCCATCATCATCACCATCTCTCCTGTGCATCCAAACGTGTCCGAGGACAGTAACCGTATCATTTTTCCTGCTGATGGAAGATTGTGCCTCGCGTAAGTTGAAAACCGTGCGCGTCGTGGCAACATCCTTCAAACTATTACTGGAATTCCCAAGGGACTTCCACCTCGTGCAGCGATCGTCACCAGAGGTCGCAACCGGGTACCCGATACCCGTACCCTACCCGATACCCGGCTACCCGTACCCGGCCGGGTACGGATACGGGTAGCCGTTTGCGACCCTGGTGCGGCCGGGTACTGGTAGCCGGGTAGACCGTGAGTCACTGGTGAGTAACCGTTTGTCACTCATTTCCCAACGTCTTGTCTCTTCTCACAATTCAAGTTCCTAGAATCAACCCACCCGCACCTGCAACATGGCTTCATCCCAGAGGTCGCAATCGGGTGCCTGTACCCGTACCCTACCCGATACCCGGCCGGGTACGGGTAGCCGGGTATCGGGTAGGGTACGGGTACCCGTTTGCGACCCTGGTGCGGCCGGGTACGGGTACGGGTAAGGAATCAAAACCCGTTTGCGACCTCTGATCGTCACCAGACGTCCGCTGCACGAGTCCATGCCTCTTTACAAAGAGGAAGTCAGCGCACGCGTTACGTGTCGCTTATTTAAATGTTGCTCCGAATGTACCCCAACAATTGTGCTATCGGCATCATCTCAGAATCTTCATTCATACCGGGGGAATCCGATAAGTCGTAAAGCTCTTTTTTTTTAACGTACGTCTTGCAGAGCAGTGCAGAGCAGTGCAGTGCCCTTATTATTCACGCTGGAGAATTGCCCCACGCGGAATCGGGAGTCAAAATTCTGGGGTCCGTTCGTCAAGAGGCTTCCAGGCCATCAAGAATAAAAGTGGCAGCACTTCCCCTTCTACTCCCCCCCCCCCATCTGCTCTGCATATGGGAATAAGTGTCATTACATGACAGTCGAAAACTAAAACATGTTTAAATTGTCGGAGCTGGAAATTAGCCAAATTAAGTTTGAAAGTGTAGAGAGTTTATGTTGGCCCAGCCAGCAATGTCTGGACAAAAACACTGTCTATGAATACAATAGAAATAAATAAATTGTGTTATATACATTTTTATGAAGACACTTTTTTCCATGGCTTTTTTGGTAAGGGGGGATGGGCCTACTCGCAACATTTTCGAACTAAATTTGGCTCAATTCCAGCAGCTCCGAAAATTAAAATACAAAAACCCATCACGGTTTGGAAGCTGATCTCAGCCGTACCGGCTCGGCTGTCTGACCTCCGAGCCCCCGGGGTCACCAAACCGACCCCGCGTGGACAAAGCAGCAGCACCACCACCACGGCGTTTCTGTGGCCGTCTGGAACGCTCTTCCTTCTGATATTAGGAAGCTACTGGAAGCAATGCACTTTTAAATCTAGATTTTAAAACTCGCTTCAGAACCGATTTTCGTGTTCACCTTGTTGGCCTTCCCCCGCACCTCCGATCAGCACGGCTGGCTACGTACGGTGCGAAAGAAGTCCAACACACCACGCGACATCACTCAAGCGGAGGAGTTGTCGCTGCGGCTCCGCGTCCCCTGGATTCCAAACCCGGGCGTCAGCGCCTCGGCGGTCCCGGCCCCCTACCCTGCCCTACCCTGCCCGTCGCCTCGTCGCCGCGGGATCCGCACCTCGGCCGTGTTGAGGTTCCCGATGAAGACGCGGGAGTTGACAGAGCGCGGGTCGCTGCGGTTTGTCACGCTGCCCGCGTGAGCCTTGCTGGCGGCCGTCGCCATCGCTGCCCTCCCACCCGGTAGAACTGACGCCAGGCTCGCTCGCCCACCAGGGTGCTGCCCTCCCGCCTGTCCGACGAGGCCTCCCCTCGCCCTCTCCGCGCCGTGCTCTCTCTTCCCCCCCCCCCACCACGTGGTGGGGGTGAACTCCGTCAGCAGCTACCCCACTGCTGGGGGATCACCAGAGGGGTGTGATGGAGAGATGTGACAGTGGGGATGTGATGATGGTGGGAGTGTGATGGAGAGATGTGGTTAGAGGGATGTGATGGTGGGAGTGTGATGGAGAGATGTGACAGTGGGGATGTGATGGTGGTGGGAGTGTGATGGAGAGATGTGGTTAGAGGGATGTGATGGTGGTGGGAGTGTGATGGAGAGATGTGACAGTGAGGATGTGATGGTTGCAGTGTGATGGAGAGATGTGGTTAGAGGGATGTGATGGTGGTGGGAGTGTGATGGAGAGATGTGGTTAGAGGGATGTGATGGTGGGAGTGTGATGGAGAGATGTCGCTAGAGGGATGTGATGGTGGGAGTGTGATGGAGGGAGATAGGGAAGGCAGAGTGGAGGGGAGACAATGGGGGGAGCGAGGATATGAGAGAGGAGTGGTTGAGTGGAGGGGAGACAGACAAGAACGAAACTCAGTCACAAAAACATCAGCGAAACACAATCAGCCAACGGAGAATATCCACAGTCAAGTTAAACAATTACATTCTTTGCAAATGACCAATATTTGTTGGAATTACTTGGCCAACAACTCGTTTTTTTTACGAAAAAACTCAGCACATGCAACAGTATTAAGTTTATTCCATGTTGTTACACGGATGGTGATGATGATGATGGTGGTCTCGTTGAGCCGGTTACCCGGCTATCTTACACGGGAGATCCGTGGCCTCGCTGCATCAGCACAGCAACAACAAAGACAAACACGTCGGCCGGAAAAAGTAAACAAATATATAGCAGACAACGTTTCGGGCTCTGGCCATTACTTCGCAGCAGAGAGAGAGACGAGCGTTCGTGATAGAATCCGAATAATTTTTTGTTAACAATCCGATTCGCTACTTTTTCGTATTTTGCCAGGTTAGGCCCACCGAGCTGCGTAGATCTCTTTTTCACAAAGCGACCTGGCCACGATTGAGCGTCCAACGAAGTGGCTTATCGCGTGGACATGTATTGTAGCCAAACACTCTAGACGCGTGGTGATGTCGCCTCTAGATGTGGAGGGGGCAACCGGAGGACCCGGAGAATAATCCACGCGACCACGGGGAGAGAGAGACACGCAAACTACAAATATACAGCAGCAGGCGTCAGTGGTCGGGATCGAACTGACGACCTCCTGTATACCAGGCGAGGGAGTTAACATCTCATAGCCACTGCGATGATGATGAGAGAGAGAAAGAGAGAGAGACACCGAACACTACAAATATACAGCAGCAGGCGTCAAGGTCGGGACCGAACCCACGACCTCCTGTGTACCAGGCGAGGGAGTTAATATCTCATAGCCACTGCGATGGTGATGATGAGAGAGAGAGACACACACAAACTCAAAGTATACAGCAGGCGTCAGTGTCGGGACCGAACTCACGACCTCCTGCATCCCGTGCGAGGGAGTTCACATGAACGTGACTAAATATGACGAAACGACACTCCGTAATATTTTTCATTATTCGTGCTTTGAGTCAAAATAATTTCTGACAGTATATGTTCAAAAGCTAACACTACCCCCACCCCGCTGCCCTGCCCCCCACCGCATAACCATATCTCACGCTGTCCTTAAAATAACCTCCCGGTGTCATTCTTCCAGCGCGCCGACCAACGCCTGCTCAACGATGTTAGGTCCCTTTAAAGATTTCGTGACTGCAGGGATTCATCTTCTTGGTTCTTTCGGTAAAGTCACGTAGAAGGGAAGTAATAAAATAATAAAAATAAAACATTTCTTCACCTGAGGACGGCTGCTTGCGTTGTGGCCGAAACGTCGTGAGAATTATGTTATTATGTTTTATTTTTATAATTTTATTACTTCCCTTCTACGTGACTTTACCGAAAGAACCAAGAAGATGTTAGGTCCATCACGCACCTCCTCCTACACCACCACCACCGCCGCCAAAGACAAAGACTCCCCATATATCCTTTAACAGACTGTTAGGGCAAGTGCTGTTATGTGAGCACCTATGCAGGTACTTGGGGGCCGTCCATAAATGACGTCACGCGATTTTGGACGATTTTTTACCCCCCCCCCCCTTCGTCACACGACGTCATAAAAAGTCAGACCCCCCCTCAAATATGACGTCACAAAGCTCTGCCCCCCCCCCACAAAAAATAAAACATGCTTCAAATGGTTTTAAACTATTGTCATTGTAGTGCGTATTTAATGTGCCGCTGCACTCTGATGTTGTAGGAGAAAACATTACAAAGTCTATTTAATTAAGTAGAACGTGTTGTCTATATGTATTTAAAGTAGCGCATTTTGATGTGACGTCACATTTCTCAACCCCCCCCCCCCCTCGTCACACATCGTCACAAATGTCTGACCCCCCCACTAGGTGTGTGACGTCATTTATGGACGGCCCCTTGGCTCAAACGTCTATTAAGGATATGCGGAGGATCTTTGTCTTGTGTGTGTTGGCACCGCGGGCGTGGTGCTGTTGACCACCCATCCGCTCGTTTGCCGTGCCGGCCTTGATGGGTTCTACTCGCTAACAGCACGTGTCCCAAAAAGTATGTTAAAGCTGTACGGGGGACTTTCTGGGGGCAAGTGCAGTGAGCGAGTACTACATATGAAGGCCGCCACGGCACACGAGGGGGAGGGCTGTCAACATCACGCTCGGCCGTCTTTGTCTTCCAAGTGGCGATGTTTACACTCCACACTGGGGACTCATTTGAGGCTGAGTCGACCGATGGGAGGCCCAGGAACGGTTCAAATAATCGTCCCCGGTATTGTTGGGCGTGATCGGGAGTCGAACTTGGGTGGCCGGGTTCTTAGCACTGCGCGATAATTAAAACTACGAACTAAACTATTTTTATTTTATTTTACCAGGTAAGGCCCACTGACCTATATATATATCTTTTTATTAAATGCGATATGGCCACAAATGATAGCTGAACGAAGTGGCTTACCACGTGGAAATGCATAGCAACCAAATACTCTAAACGCACGTTGATTCTAAATGTGGAGAGAAAAGTCGGAGGACCCGGAGAAAAATCGCAAACTCCAAATAAACAGGCGTCAGGGGTCGGGCTCGAACCGACAACCTCTTGCGTACCAGGCGAGGTAGTAAACATCTCGTCACCGTGGCGGCCAACACCCCCCCACCACCCCCACCACCCCTACCACCCCCACTGCCACCACTACCCCCACCACCCCCACAACCCCCACCCCCACCACCCCCACAACCCCCACCCCTACCACCTCCACAACCCCCACCCCCACCACCCCTACAACCCCCACCCCTACCACCCCCACTGCCACCATCACCATCACTCCCACAACCCCCACCCCCCCCCACCCCTACCACCCCCACTGCCACCATCACCATCACCCCCACAACCCCCACAACCCCCACCACCCCCACAACCCCCACCCCTACCACCCCCACTGCCACCATCACCCCCACAACCCCCACCCCCACCACCCCCACAACCCCCACAACCCCCACCCCTACCACCCCCACTGCCAACCATCACCCCCACCACCCCCACAACCCCCACCCCTACCACCTCCACAACCCCCACCCCCACCACCCCCACAACCCCCACCCCCACCACCCCCACAACCCCCACCCCCACCACCCCCACAACCCCCACCCCTACCACCCCTACCACCCCAACTGCCACCATCACCATCACGCGCCAGCGCCGGGCCGAGGGCGCCACTTAGCATGGGACAGCGCGGAGCGAGATAAAAGCGCGCATGGTGGCGCGTGACGAGGATCGCGGCATCGAAGCGCCTCGCGCTCGCGGCCAACGGAGTGTGGAGGGGGGCGGGGCGGTGGCGAGCGAGGGGGGGGGTGCGTTTTGGGGAGCGGTGGCGCAGCGGTTAGCGCGCTGCGCTACGAAACGAGACGAGCAGATTCTTAGGTTAATTTCGGTAAAGTCACGTAGGTAAAAAAATAAAATTAATAAAAGTAAAATAAAAAATCACGACGTTTCGGAGGCAACACAAGCTTCCGTCTTCAGGTGGAACAGTCACATCACGATAGCTGTATCAAGTGAGGGAGACGAGCAGAGTTCGAGATTTCCTGCTCACGGCAAAAAAACAAAAAACATCAACATCGTTGACGATTATCTGAACCGGTGAGTGGCCGACAGCGGTAGGATCCTGGCAGTGAGGCAAAGGGCCCGATCGTTGATAACGAGACCCCCCCACACACTCTCCCATTGTCTGCACATCGCGCTACGCGTAATCAGGGCCGGATTGAAAGTTGTTGTAGTCCGCGAGGCACTTCTGTTTGACAGGCCTTTGAGTGGTAACTTCATTGATGACGCTTGTCTCGCCGTGCACCACGCTCGATTGAGAATGAGATTGTGAGAGGGATCAAAAACACCACTTGGAAATGCTGGTGATCATTTTTGCAACGAACAAAAATCTCTCAAAGTTTCATCTCCCGTGTTAATTTCTCTCACCTTATGAAACAAAACAAAAAACTATTGACATGACTCTGCCTCTTTGTATATACACTGTGTCTACCATTGCTATATAAATATATTTATTAGAGAAGATATCTTGGTAAAAAAAATTGTAGCATGCAAACAAAAACAAAAAAACACGGTCAAAGTTTGTGTTTTCGTAGGGCCCTTTTAGTTTTCGTAGGTCCCAGCCACGGTGCCAACTGCATGAAAGCACGGAGAGATGCCGTGCGTGGAATTACACCGAGACAATGACATCGAGACACATACACACAACGACAAAATACAACTTGAATTCATACTAATAATACACTAGGAACTTAAAACTGTACGTTTTCATTTTGAAATAAACGCTTACTGTTGCGGATGATTTGACGGCATGGCGATTAAATGACGTAATAATTCTCGTAATTGTTACGCTATTAAAGAAAAATCTACTTCGCTATAACTGGCAGCATTCAGGGTAGAAGCGTTATGGGTTGTAAAAGTTACAACGATTCGAAGTGTTGAAGCAGGCTTACGCTGAGCTCTTCAGAGGAGAACGCTAAGGTGACATTTACCCACTGCACTGGAATCGCACTTGGGCACAAATCAATGCCATGTATAGTTTAAAAAATACACGAACAAAAATTATTATCGAGTTATGGGAAAGCCATATTGCGATAATCGTCTCATCGCGATATATCGTGACCTTGTTGGCCAGCGCTCCTGACTCGATCGCCTTTGGGTTTGTTGACTGGACATGTGTGAAAAAGAGCTTTATTGCTCATCGGATTCCTGCAGTACGAGTAATGATTCTCATTGTTGTGTCCCTCTCGTGGAGCTGTGCTCGGGGTGGTGGGGGTGGGGGCTCGGGAGAGGTTTCTCGCTCGCTGGGGGCAGCCACGCACGCTGAGCAACTCTCTGTCGTGGTCACGCCGCCTCCACTCGTTCAGTTGGCACGCGGCCACCGTCACCATCGACAACACCGCCAAGCACTTCCCACAACCATCACCACCAATACCCCCAACAACCGCCACAACCATCACCACCAACACCCCAACAACCGCCACAACCATCAGCACCAACATCCCAACCACCTCCACAAACATCGCCACCAACTTCACCAACCACCCCCACAACCATCACCACCAATACCCCAACCACCGTCACAACCATCAGCACCAACATCCCAACCACCTCCACAAACATTGCCACCAACATCACCAATCACCGCCACAACCATCACCACCAATACCCCCAACCACCGCCACAACCATCACCACCAACATCACCAACCACCGCCACAACCATCACCACCAAAACCCCAACCACCGCCACAACCATCACCACCAATACCCCCAACCACCCCCACAACCATCACCACCAACACCCCAACCACCGCCACAACCATCACCACCAACATCACCAACCACCGCCACAACCATCACCACCAACATCACCAACCACCATCACAACCATCACCACCAACACCCCAACCACCGCCACAACCATCACCACCAACACCCCAACCACTGCCACAACCATCAGCACCAACATCACCAACCACCGCCACAACCATCAGCACCAACATCACCAACCACCGCTACAACCATCACCACCAATACCCCAACCACCACCACAACCATCACCACCAACATCACCAACCACCACCACAACCATCACCACCAACACCCCAACCACCGCCACAACCATCACCACCAACACCCCAACCACCGCCACAACCATCACCATCAATACCCCAACCACCGCCACAACCATCACCACCAACATCACCAACCACCTCCACAACCATCACCACCAACATCACCAACCACCGCCACAACCATCACCACCAATACCCAACCACCGCCACAACCATCACCACCAATACCCCAACCACCACCACAACCATCACCACCAACATCACCAACCACCACCACAACCATCACCACCAACACCCCAACCACCGCCACAACCATCACCACCAACACCCCAACCACCGCCACAACCATCACCACCAATACCCCAACCACCGCCACAACGATCACCACCAACATCACCAACCACCGCCACAACCATCACCACCAACATCACCATCCACCGCCACAACCATCACCACCAATACCCCAACCACCGCCACAACCATCACCACCAACATCACCAACCACCGCCACAACCATCACCACCAACATCACCAACCACCGCCACAACCATCACCACCAATACCCCCAACCACCCCCACAACCATCACCACCAACACCCCAACCACCGCCACAACCATCACCACCAACATCACCAACCACCGCCACAACCATCACCACCAACATCACCAACCACCATCACAACCATCACCACCAACACCCCAACCACCGCCACAACCATCACCACCAACACCCCAACCACTGCCACAACCATCAGCACCAACATCACCAACCACCGCCACAACCATCAGCACCAACATCACCAACCACCGCTACAACCATCACCACCAATACCCCAACCACCACCACAACCATCACCACCAACATCACCAACCACCACCACAACCATCACCACGAACACCCCAACCACCGCCACAACCATCACCACTAACACCCCAACCACCGCCACAACCATCACCACCAATACCCCAACCACCGCCACAACCATCACCACCAACATCACCAACCACCTCCACAACCATCACCACCAACATCACCAACCACCGCCACAACCATCACCACCAATACCCCAACCACCGCCACAACCATCACCACCAACATCACCAACCACCGCCACAACCATCACCACTAACACCCCAACCACCACCACGAACTACCGCCACCACCACCCCAACCACCGCCACAACCACCCCAACCACCACCCCACCGGGGGGGGGGGGGTGCACAAACACCGCGGAGCTACGGGCGCATAAATCACGAGCGCTCTCCCCCATAAAATATTCCAGAAATCGCCGTCGCTCGCCTCGCACCTCCGGCCTCCCCCCTCCACCCCCAATCCTCTCTCCGAGTGGCAAGCGGCACAGCGGGAGCGAGAGTGGGAACGCGAGTGAGAGTGGAGGGGGAGAGAGTGCACAAATGTAGTTTAACGGCACGAGGGTGGATTTATGCGGGGACCTTTCTGCATTTCGCCGTAAATCAGCAGTCCCCCCTCTCGCGCCGATGACCGTTTGCGATTAAATATTCTGCCCCCCCCCATCCTCCCCCAGCTCACAGGTCAAGAGCCATTAGATGTCCCTTTCGCTCTGCTCTCTCGCTCTCTCTCCACTCCCTCGGGGCTTCGAGCCTCACCGCCCTTTATACCCCCCCCCCTTCACTTCTTCCCCACCCCCACATCTTCCCTTGCGTGCAAAGAAGTCTTCGTCGGCGACTTGTGAAGTGGAGGCAAAATCGACGTTTTGTGTCATCCTATTAGGGTGATCGGACATAAGCATGCGCCGTGGGTTGACTGATTAAGATGCGGCGCCATGGTGGCTAGGAGATGTTAACTGTCTCGCCGGGTATACAGAAGGTAGTTGGTTCGATCCCGATTCTATATTTGGAGTTTGCATGTTCTCTCTGTGGCTGCGTGGATTTTTCTCTGGGTCCTCCAGCATTTCCCTCCACATTTAGAATCAATATGCGTTTAGAGAGTATTTGGCTGCAATACATTTCCACATGATAAGCCACTTATTTGAGCTATCATTTGTGGCCAGGTTGCTTCTGAAAAAGCTATACAGCTCAGTAGGCCCTGCCGTCCATAAATGACGTCACGCGAATTTGTATGATTTTTGACCCCCCCCCCTCGTCACACGGCGTCACAAAAAGTCAGACCCCCCCTCAAATATGACGTCACAAAGCTCTGCCCCCCCCCCGCCCCAAAACCATATTTCCATTTTGAAAATAAAACATGCTTCAAATCGCTTTAAACTATTGTCATTGTAGTGCGTATTTAATGTGGCACTGCACTCTGATGTAGGAGTGTTGTTAAAACAATTAGTGTTGTTATAACAATTCTATATTTATTTAAGTTGCGCATTTTTATGTAACGTCACATTTCTCAAAATCCCCCCCCCCCTCGTCACACATCATCACAAATGTCTGACCCCCCCCCGTCTAGGTGCGTGACGTCATTTATGGACGGCCCCTAGCCTGGCACTGCCTCGTAGCATGCTTCAATAAACCTTTCCCACAGAGGCCCATCTTGATGCCGCTGGTGCCAATATTCGGCAAGTCTAATCAGCTCTACATCCTTGTGTACAACATCATCCCATCTCCTCTGCAGCTGGTGCCGTGCCAAACAGAGCCGCATGGGCATGCGGGCTACATGACACGGCCAATCCAACCTTGCCTGCCAGTGGAGCTCACTGGTGGGACTGTTTCCAAATAAGCCCGCCAGCTCTTCACACAATCTTGTCTGGTTAAACCCAGGATGGATCGTAGGCAGGCCAGCCTGAGTGTTTCAAGCTGGGCAGATGTTAATTTAAAGGGCTCCACGTTTTGCAAGCGCTATACGCACACACAAACACATAAACACTCATACCACGCACGCAACACGTTCCCACATATTGCATTCATACACACTTATCATGTCCACAAATATAAAAAAAATCTTACTCGGGTGGCCGGTATCGTAGCGCAGCGAGCTTACGGCCACACGCACGCACCCAAATATTCGCAACCTAAACCCCACACACCATGTGGACAACCCATTCGCATGCTCGCACATACCTACACGCAGCACGCTCGCAATCTGAAACGTATCACCCGCGTGGCTTTCATCTCAAGAAGACGAGAGAAAAAAGTTCTAAAAAAAACCAACACTCGCTGAGCATAACTCAACACCGGCTTGAAAAGCACCGAGGCATTCGAAAAACGTTAAACGGACACCTTCCCGGCCACGGCTCCCTGGGTTCGTGCCACAGTGCGAAAAGGCAACGCATCCCCACGCCTGTACACACAAAGACACTCCACTCGATACCAACACCATACTACACCGGTGGTTCTTGTTAACCTGGGAGTGCACGCTGCACCTACTGGGGTTGCGAGATGCCCTTTCTGGGGGTGCGAGACACAGACAGATTTTGTTTAGGAGGTAAATCACCGACACACAAATGAAGCAAGGGTACTTAACAACTTACTTTGTTTCATACTCTTAGGTTTTTTCGGTAAAGTCACGTAGGTAAAAATATATAATAAAAATAAAAAATAATAGAAATAATAATAGAAATAAAATAATATAAATCACGACGTTTCGGAGGCAACACAAGTCTCCGTCATCAGGTGGGACCGTCACAGCTGAATTTACTGTATTGATACATTAATACTGTGATTTCTTATTTTATTTATATTATAATTTAAGTAAATACTAATTAAATATTATTATTCTTTTTTGCCTACGTGGTTTTACTGTCGTGATTTATAATTGAAGTTATTTTATTATTTTAATTATTTATTATTTATTTTACCTACGTGACTTTACCAAAAAAACATTTTTTTTAAGGGGTCCAAGGCTGCAGCGAAGGTTAAGAGCCACCTTCCCCGACACCACGTGGCCCACTCCACTCGCAGGCTCGCACGCAGTGTAACCCACACGACACGCAGCACGCTCGCAATGTGCAGCCCATCACCGCCGCCTTCAAGAGCATCGAAGCGTCTCCCCCCCAAAAAGAAAATCGTCCTCGGGACGCCTCCCCCCGGCCACGGTCTCGCACCTGTAGCGGATTTATAGCGGGGAGTGGCGACTGCCCCTTGCAGTTTGGTAGGAGAGAGAGGAGGGTTGGGGGGCAATTGAGAAGCCGAGTGACCCCGTGGGGGTCGCAACAGGGGGGCACTCCTACACGGCTCCCCACGGGCGGAGTTTGGGGGGGGGGTCAAGTCCACCCCCCCCCTACAAACTGGACACCTTTATTAATTCACTTTCATTAAGTCGATGGGTAGTGTTGAGTCTATGGGCAGTGTTGAGTCTATGGGCAGTGTTGAGTCTATGGGTAGTGTTGAGTCTAAGGGCAGTGTTGAGTCTAAGGGCAGTGTTGAGTCTATGGGTAGTTTTGAGTCGATGGGCAGTGTTGAGTCTATGGGTAGTGTTGAGTCTATGGGCAGTTTTGAGTCGATGGGCAGTGTTGAGTCTAAGGGCAGTGTTGAGTCTATGGGCAGTTTTGAGTCGATGGGCAGTGTTGAGTCTATGGGTAGTGTTGAGTCTAAGGGCAGTGTTGAGTCTAAGGGTAGTGTTGAGTCTATGGGCAGTTTTGAGTCGATGGGCAGTGTTGAGTCTATGGGTAGTGTTGAGTCTAAGGGCAGTGTTGAGTCTATGGGCAGTTTTGAGTCTATGGGCAGTGTTGAGTCTATGGGTAGTGTTGAGTCGATGGGCAGTGTTGAGTCTAAGGGCAGTTTTAATTCATGGGAAGTATGTACGTGTGTTGAACTTCTTTCGCACCGTACGTAGCCAACCGTGCTAATTGGAGGTGCTGGGGAAGGACAACAAACTAAGCACAAAAAGCAGTTCTAAAGAAGTGAGTTTTCAGCAAACGCAACGTTGGAGCGGTGGCGCAGTCTGTCAGCGGACTGCGCTTTCAAACCAGGCCACCTGAGTTTGATTCCCATGCAGGGTCAACATCAGTGACGGCGAGTGATGGCTGCCGAAGCTCTTCCCCCACCTCGCCCAGCAACCCGCATTGACCAGCGTGGAGAAGTATGGCCAAACAATCACCGACGATCGACACGACGTGAGCCCACCTTCGTCCAGGAGTGGACGCACAAAGGGGCTGTAACAAATAAAATAACCAAAAAAACCCATGCGACCTGAATAATGCATGAGGTGGGGTTTTTGTTTACGATCTCTGTTGGTGAGCCAAAGACAAAGATCCCCCGTATAGAATTCACAGACTGTTGGGGAAAGTGCTGTTAGCGAGCAGCACCTATGAAGGCCTGCACGGCACACGAGGGGGTGGGTGGCCACCACCGCGCCGGGCCGCCTTTGTCTCCCTAGTGGCAAAGTTTTTTTTTACACCGCACCAGGTACTCATTTGAGGCTGAGTCGACTTAGGGGAGGCCCAGGACCGGTCCAGACAATCATCACCGGTGTCGGCGAGCAGGAATCGATCCCGGTTCCCCGGGTGTCTAAAGAGCACGCGGCCGAATGCGCCCGCGGCCTCTCTCTCCTCCGGATATCGGGGCTCTAGTGGAAGCGGGGGGTGGGGGAGGTGACGACGACGAGGAGGGAGGCATTCCTGCTGGAGCAATCAAGGACGCCGCCGTAACCACCATCAACCCTCCTGGCAGACGCCACACCGCGCCATCCCCCCCGCTCCCCGCGAGGCTGAAGCTGCCCCACCACGCCATCGCCGCGCGTCGCTGCGGGGAGGCCCACGACAGGTTCAGATAATCGTCACTGGTGTTTGCCGTGAGCGGGAATCGAATCCGGGTCGCCGAGTTCGTAGCGCAGCGCGCTAACCGCTGCACCACCGCTCCCCGTATTTCTCTGCACACCTACAGTATATAATGAATTTCGTAATTATCTGGATGGTGATCAATTGCACCCCCCCCACCACCACCCCTCACAGTATCACCATACTTCACCATGCCGGTCAGGGCTCGGCATCGAACTCGGGTCACCGGGTTAATAACAGCACAGTGAGCGACAGCGTTGCTCCCACCTCTCCACAATAATTGTTTAAAAATACTCGCCGAGTCTCAATACCCTTGTCCAGAGCCGGCCCAGCCACTAAGCGACCCTTGCAAATGCAAAGGGCCCCGTGGCCAGCAGAGGGCCCCCTAGAGTCACTGCTAGCTAGTGGGGTGAAAAAAATCATACATCAAAGGGGCCTCCAACCAAATTTTGCTTAGGGCCCCCAAAGGTCTAGGGCCGGTTCTGCCCTTGTCGTTTATGTTATATACGAGGAATCTGCGATGTCACATCTTGTCCGATCCCGCGCGTTGTTCAGAGTTCGAGCGTGTGGCGCTATTAATACCACAGGAGGGCATTTATCTTTGTGTGTCACGGTGTCCTGCAACGCATCTACCGACGACACAGGGCCGTCTAATCGGAGGTGACACCCAGCGGCAGCCGAAAGGCAGAGAGGGCCCGCACGGGTGGCTTGACTATCTGGGGCACAGCCACCACCACCACCGCCACCACCGCCACCGCCGCCACCGCCACCACCATCGCCACCACCACCGCCACCACCATCACCACCACCACCGCCACCGTCACCGCCACCACCGCCACCACCACCGCCACCACCGCCACCACCACCGCCACCACCACCACCGCCACCACCGTCACCGCCGTCACCACCACCGCTACCACCGCAGTCACCACCACCGCAGTCACTACCACCACCATCACCGCCACCACCACCACCACCGTCACTGCCACCGTCAGCGTCACTGGCCGGCATGACACACTAGGGGGTGGGTGGCCAACACCACGTCCGGCCGCCTTTGTCTCTCCAGTGCCGATGTTTACACATCGCACCAGGTACTAATTTGAGGCTGAGTCGACCTAGGGGAGACCCACGACCGGTTCAGATAATCGTCACCGGTGTTTGCCATGAGCGGGAATCGAGCTCGGGTCGCCGGGTTCGTAGCGCAGCGCGCTAACCGCTACACTACCACCGCCACCACCACCGTCACCGCTACCAGAACCATCAACGCCACCGTCATGCAAACTCCAAATATACAACGGGCGTCAGGATTGCGATCAGACCCACGGCCTCCTGTACACCAGGCGAGGCAGATAACATTACATCTCTCCACATCCTAACACCTCCTCCTGTAATTCTTGCCGGCGATTTTTATTTATTTCACCACAGTTTGTTTCGGGTCAACCCACGTGGCTCAAGAGCCATCAGCTCCTTGACTTGATCCAAGTGTGCGGCCGTGGGTCCGCAACGCGCAACTGATTTACGATCGCAGCCGACAAAACAAACCTGCGCTGTGATTTTAAGCGACCATGCCCCGTTACCCACTAACACTGCCCCCCTCCCTCCCGCCATGGCCCCAGCCCCCTCCTCATCCTCAAAGTCTTTAATGGACCTTGTAAATCACGCATGCTACTCCGTACGACGTCCTCTCGCGAGGCGCGCGTGTGGGTTTTTTTATGACAGTGATGGACCGATTCGTGTTCACGCCGCAGGCTCCGACGGCAGGGATGCTGCTGCTGCTACTGCTGCTGTTGCTGATGCAGCTGCTGCTGCTGCTGTTGCTGCCGCTGCTGCTGCTGGAAGCAAGCAAGATGCGTAAACGCGACCACCCACCACATCGTCACGCACAGTCGCCGGAAGGCTGTTTCCATCGTTTTGCTTGCTGCTTAATGATGATGATGATTGTGCAATAGCTGCAGCGAATTCCCAAACCGGGCCGAGCTGCAGAAATTACGGAACGGCCAAATAATCCCACTCCCCACCACCCCCCCCCCACCCAAAAAAGCAGGAGCCTCTTGAATATGAGTCTTTGCAACACGCACCCGAAGTAAACCTAGAACGATGTTTGCCCAACGTTGGGATAACGTTGGGTGAACGTTTGCATTTTTACTGAGACGTTATAAAGCTGATACAGGCGCAGAGCCCTGCAATTCATCTTCTTGGTTCTTTCGGTAAAGTCACGTATAAGGGAAATAATAAAATAATAAAAATAAAACAATAAAATACAATTATCACGACGTTTTCGGCCACAACACAAACAGCCGTCCTCAGGTGAAGAAACAGAGCTGTCGGAAAGACAGCACTCCACCTGAGGACGGCTGCTTGCGTTGTGACCGAAACGTCGTGAGAATATTATCTTATTATGTTTTATTTTTATTATTTTATTATTTCCCTTCTACGTGACTTTACCGAAAGAACCAAGAAGATGAATATTCATATTCTTAGGTTTTTTCGGTAAAGTCACGTAGGTAAAAACATTAAAATTAATAAAAGTAAAATAAAATAAAAATCACGACGTTTCGGAGGCAACACAAGCTTCCGTCTTCAGATGGAACCGTCACAGCCACGACAGCTGTATCAAGGAAACGTCGTAATTGTTATTTTAATTTACTTTTATTAATTTTAATGTTTTTACCTACGTGACTTTACCGAAAAAACCTAAGAATATGAATCCTTGCAGTCACGAAAGCTTCAAATCTAGAAGAAGATGAATCCCTGCAGTCACGAAAGCTTTAAATCGAAAAGCCCTGCAATTGTTGGCTCACGCAATTGCCGTTGGAAGGACCTCCGCTACGGGGCGCGCCTGAGCTCTTCAGATGTTCAGTAGAGGGCCTTTGGTCTACTCTTCCACGCGGACTTAACCGTGGTTACACCAACTCAATACTGCCGGGTGGACAGAGGCAGTGATGGGTGGGTTTAAAGAAACTTGCCACATCTCCAGCGTGATAGCCAGTAACCGCACGACGGCATCCACACGATGACAAAGACAAAGATCCCCCGTGTAACCTTGACCGTCTTTGTGGGGTAAGTGCTGTTAGCGAGCGTCTTTGAAGGCCGGCACGGAACACGTGGGAGTGGGTGGCCACACACACACACACACATTTACCTAACACTCATCAATAGAGGTTGCAATTCAATTCAAGAGTCGATTGACGCGATGAACATTTCCGCGAATGGTAGCGCCTCCAGTGCCTGCAGGGGTCACGTGAACCCCATTAACAAGAGAGACAAACGGAAATATATCGATTCTTACAAATGCATTTCGATGCATGTATCGTGCACGTAAGAGTCAATACTGATCGATTAATCAATACAGAGCAATCAATCAACCCTCACCTCATTGAAGCCGGGCGGGGAGGCTATGCACGTGGTTGCCTGTAATCCAGTAGTGTGGAAGCAACGAGGGTTGGTGGACCACACAGAGATGTCGTGATGGCGTCAAGTGTTCCATATTGTGGTAGAGTAGGCCAGATACCCTCTAAAAGAGGGGCTCTCTCGAGCTCCCTTCGAGAGGAGGCCCCTTCCGCCAGCAGTGACGTGAGCAGTCAATTTCAGGGCTGCACCTTTATTAATTCTGCATGGCCTCTACCCCAGCACTGCGCTGCACGTGACTGTCTAATATCCAGCAATTGTGGAGGCAGCAGCCATGGTTGGTGGATCACACACGGATGTCGTGGAACTCGCTGCCCGTGAGCGTCGAGGCGTTGCTGTAATTCCCTGGCTCGCCAGGAGAAGGGCAGTACGGCAAATGGGCCGACCGTCATCTGTCCGTTGCATTCGAACAGGGATCGAGCGTTGTCCCCTCGCACAACGCGTGGGGATGTCTCCGCGTGTCTCCAGTTTTCTCCCCACGTGGGGAATAATAATGACTCATCATTAATTGGCTGAAAACATCTTACAAATAGAATTAAAACCCACGTGTGACAACGGGACCCTCCCAATAAGGTGTCGTGCGACTTGGCGTGGCTCTGCTGGATGCCGAAGTAGAAGTAGATCTTCATCAGTGATTGTCGTGCTGAGTTTGTGGTCCTTCTCCCGCCGCACCTCCGATCAGCAGGCTTGGCTACGTACGGTGCAAGCGAACTTCAACGTACAAACGTCAAAGTAAAAATAAGTAGAACAAAGTCAAGCAGACCAGAGCGTCGAACATACGACGCCTCGATCAGGCCAGGTTCTCAAATACGTATGTATAAAAAATTAACCCGTAAAAAAAAGTTTTTCACTATAAATCCTTTATATGCGTGGCGGCTAGAGTCCTCTCGTCCTCTGGCTTGAGATGGCTGTCACCTATGGGTCAGATGATTGCCTGCCACCATTAAGCAATTGGTAATTAAATATGAATTTTTTTTTCCTTAAAAGTGGAAAATTTAGGAAAAAAAAATTCCCGAAAATAAATTGTCACGCATAAGGAGTCTGTGTGCAAAATGTCAGCTCGATTGCATCACGGGAAGTTGGTTAAAAAACGACCAAAAAGATTTGCACGGTCATAAGCGCGCAAGCAAGCAAGTGAACTTAATATAAAGGATTTAAAAATAAAACGCGCGTACCAAGTTTGTCAGAACTCACTAACAATAGGAGGCGTTTATAGTCATCTCATGTATCCGGCAGTGGTCTTCATCAGAGTGGAGTGAGCGGGGAAATACAGATTCCCACTGACATTTTCTCTCTGCTCTGAAGAAGAGCCATTGCTCGAAACGTCAGACAATTATATATTTGCCTGCTAAAAGCTCTGTATGTTGAACTTCTTTCGCGTCGTACGTAGCCAACCGTGTTTATCGGATGTTTAGTGTTGAGACTATAGGCAGTGTTGAGTCTTTGGGTAGTGTTGAGTCTATGGGTAGTGTTGAGTCTATGGGCAGTGTTGAGTCTATGGGCAGTGTTGAGTCTATGGGTAGTGTTGAGTCTATGAGTAGTGTTGAGTCTATGGGTAGTGTTGAGTCTATGGGCAGTGTTGAGTCTATGGGTAGTGTTGAGTCTATGGACAGTGTTGAGTCTATGGGTAGTGTTGAGTCTATGGGTAGTGTTGAGTCTATGGGCAGTGTTGAGTCTATGGGTAGTGTTGAGTCTATGGGCAGTGTTGAGTCTATGAGTAGTGTTGAGTCTATGGGTAGTGTTGAGTCTATGGGCAGTGTTGAGTCTATGAGTAGTGTTGAGTCTATGGGCAGTGTTGAGTCTATGGGCAGTGTTGAGTCTATGGTAGTGTTCGGTCTATGGGCAGTGTTGAGTCTATGGACAGTGTTGAGTCTATGGGCAGTGTTGAGTCTATGGACAGTGTTGAGTCTATGGGTAGTGTTGAGTCTATGGACAGTGTTGAGTCTATGGACAGTGTTGAGTCTATGGACAGTGTTGAGTCTATGGGCAGTGTTGAGTCAATGGGTAGTGTTGAGTCTATGGACAGTGTTGAGTCTATGGGCAGTGTTGAGTCTATGGACAGTGTTGAGTCTATGGGTAGTGTTGAGTCTATGGACAGTGTTGAGTCTATGGGCAGTGTTGAGTCTATGGACAGTGTTGAGTCTATGGGTAGTGTTGAGTCTATGGACAGTGTTGAGTCTATGGACAGTGTTGAGTCTATGGGTAGTGTTGAGTCTATGGGTAGTGTTGAATCTATGGGCAGTGTTGAGTCTATGGGTAGTGTTGAGTCTATGGGCAGTGTTGAGTCTATGGGCAGTGTTGAGTCTATGGGCAGTGTTGAGTCTATGGGCAGTGTTGAGTCTATGGGCAGTGTTGAGTCTATGGACAGTGTTGAGTCTATGGGCAGTGTTAGTCTATGAGTAGTGTTGAGTCTATGGGTAGTGTTGAGTCTATGGGCAGTGTTGAGTCTATGGGTAGTGTTGAGTCTATGGGCAGTGTTGAGTCTATGGGCAGTGTTGAGTCTATGGGCAGTGTTGAGTCTATGGACAGTGTTGAGTCTGTGGGTAGTGTTGAGTCTATGGACAGTGTTGAGTCTATGGACAGTGTTGAGTCTATTGGTAGTGTTGAGTCTATGGACAGTGTTGAGTCTATGGGCAGTGTTGAGTCTATGGGCAGTGTTAGTCTATGAGCAGTGTTGAGTCTATGGGCAGTGTTAGTCTATGGGCAGTGTTGAGTCTATGGGCAGTGTTGAGTCTATGGGCAGTGTTGAGTCTATGGGCAGTGTTGAGTCTATGGGCAGTGTTAGTCTATGAGCAGTGTTGAGTCTATGGGTAGTGTTGAGTCTATGGGCAGTGTTAGTCTATGAGCAGTGTTGAGTCTATGGACAGTGTTGAGTCTATGGGCAGTGTTAGTCTATGAGCAGTGTTGAGTCTATGGACAGTGTTGAGTCTATGGACAGTGTTGAGTTTATGGGCAGTGTTAGTCTATGAGCAGTGTTGAGTCTATGGGTAGTGTTAGTCTATGGGTAGTGTTGAGTCTATGGGTAGTGATGAGTCTATGGGTAGTGTTGAGTCTATGGGTAGTGTTAGTCTATGAGCAGTGTTGAGTCTATGGGTAGTGATGAGTCTATGGGCAGTGTTGAGTCTATGGGTAGTGTTGAGTCTATGGGTAGTGTTGAGTCTATGGGCAGTGTTGAGTCTATGGGCAGTGTTGAGTCTATGGGCAGTGTTGAGTCTATGGGCAGTGTTGAGTCTATGGGCAGTGTTAGTCTATGAGCAGTGTTGAGTCTATGGGCAGTGTTGAGTCTATGGGCAGTGTTAGTCTATGAGCAGTGTTGAGTCTATGGGCAGTGTTAGTCTATGGGCAGTGTTGAGTCTATGGGCAGTGTTGAGTCTATGGGCAGTGTTGAGTCTATGGGCAATGTTAGTCTATGAGCAGTGTTGAGTCTATGGGTAGTGTTGAGTCTATGGGCAGTGTTAGTCTATGAGCAGTGTTGAGTCTATGGACAGTGTTGAGTCTATGGGCAGTGTTAGTCTATGAGCAGTGTTGAGTCTATGGACAGTGTTGAGTCTATGGACAGTGTTGAGTTTATGGGCAGTGTTAGTCTATGAGCAGTGTTGAGTCTATGGGTAGTGATGAGTCTATGGGTAGTGTTAGTCTATGGGTAGTGTTGAGTTTATGGGTAGTGATGAGTCTATGGGTAGTGTTGAGTCTATGGGCAGTGTTGAGTCTATGGGCAGTGTTGAGTCTATGGGCAGTGTTAGTCTATGAACAGTGTTGAGTCTATGAGCAGTGTTGAGTCTAAGGGCAGTGTTGAGTCTATGGGCAGTGTTAGTCTATGAACAGTGTTGAGTCTATGAGCAGTGTTGAGTCTAAGGGCAGTATGTACCTATGTTGAACTTCTTTCGCACCGTGCATTGCCAACCGCGCTAATCGGAGGTGCGGGGTAAGCGCAGTAAAACCAAAGCACAGTAAAACCTTGGATTGCGAGTAACTTGGTCTGCGAGTGTTTTGCAAGACGAGCAATTTAAAAAAAAAAATATTAGTTTGATAAACGAGCGAGGTCTTGCAATACGAGTAGTACGTGTTTACGCTTTGTCTGCCAAGCGTCACGTGATCACAACTGATATACGAGTGCTTTGATATACGAGTGCTTTGGATTACAAACACGTTTCCGGAACGAATTATGCTCGCAATCCAAGGTTTTACTGCACACAAATACGAAGGAGGAGGCATCGTCACAGCAGCGATGCCCTCTGCTACTCCAAATGCAATAATCTGGCTCATCCACCTCAATGTGGCACGGCAGCTGTTTCCCCACACAATCAACATCGGGGCCAAGCGAACGGAATGTCGGGGAGATTAAAGCGATCATAGCCAACGCGTCTTCACTTCCAAGGTGCTGTTTTTTTTTAAGGAAGTGTTGAGTAGTTGTTGAGTAGTAGACGGAGGTACTCGGAGACGGAGGTGAGTTAGGGGCTTCCGCCAGGGTTTATTAACACACATCACTATCCCTGGTTCCCTCTTCACCCCTTCTACTATCCCCGTTCCTCCAGTGACCCCGCTTACGTCACGGGGTCTCCTTTAAATACCCTAGGAGGGGTGACGTCACGTGCACTGCCCAGCGCGCGCGACCCCACGTCCCGTGATGTCACCGCACCGGACAGCGCACGCGACGCCACCACTCTCCTCTCCTCCTCTACAGAAGTAAGAACATAGATCGAGGAGGCCTTCCCGGACATGTTGAACAAATTATTGTTGTGACTTCTCACGGCAAAGAAAAAAAAACAAAAAAAGAAAAGTGGATAAGCGTCGATATTTTGTTTCAGTAAATGCTTTCCTTTGGGGGGAGGTCTGTTATTGTTAAATAGAGTTTCGGCCCATTTGCCACCCGATTTTAACGATTGCGTGAACATTTACGGTGCGTCTGCTTGAAGTCGTAAATTGCACTCACCTCCCTCCCTCCCCCGTCAACTCCAACACCCCCCCCCCCCACTGATTCGCTCGTTGCTGTGGTTTACGCGCACGCAATGCGACAGGTGTGCGTGGTGTTTACCACGCACACGCCGCCTCTGGAATAACGATGAGGTGTTTACCCACCCACTCACTCACTCATTCACAATCACTCCCATCAACTCACCCATCCACCCACTCATTCACAATCACTCCCATCAACTAACTCACCCACCCACCCACTCACTCACTCATTCACAATCACTCCCGTTAACTAACTCACCCACCCACCCACTCACTCATTCACAATCACTCCCATCAACTAACTCACCCACCCACCCACTCACTCATTCACAATCACTCCCATCAACTAACCCACCCACCCACCCACTCACTCATTCACAATCACTCCCGTCAACTAACTCACCCACCCACCCACTCACTCATTCACAATCACTCCCGTCAACTAACTCACCCACTCACTCACTCATTCACAATCACTCCCGTCAACTAACTCACCCACCCACCCACTCACTCATTCACAATCACTCCCATCAACTAACTCACCCACCCACCCACTCACTCATTCACAATCACTCCCGTCAACTAACTCACCCACCCACCCACCCACTCACTCATTCACAATCACTCCCGTCAACTAACTCACCCACTCACTCACTCATTCACAATCACTCCCGTCAACTAACTCACCCACCCACACACCCATTCACTCACTCACAATCACTCCCATCAACTAACTCACTCACCCACCCACTCACTCATTCACAATCACTCCCATCAACTAACTCACCCACCCACTCACTCACTCATTCACAATCACTCCCATCAACTAACCCACCCACCCACCCACTCACTCATTCACAATCACTCCCATCAACTAACTCACCCACCCACTCACTCATTCACAATCACTCCCATCAACTAACCCACCCACCCACCCACTCACTCATTCACAATCACTCCCGTCAACTAACTCACCCACCCACCCACTCACTCATTCACAATCACTCCCGTCAACTAACTCACCCACTCACTCACTCATTCACAATCACTCCGTCAACTAACTCACCCACCCACACACCCATTCACTCACTCACAATCACTCCTATCAACTAACTCACTCACCCACCCACTCACTCATTCATAATCACTCCCGTCAACTAACTCACCCACTCACTCACTCATTCACAATCACTCCCGTCAACTAACTCACCCACCCACACACCCATTCACTCATTCACAATCACTCCCATCAACTAACTCACCCACCCACCCACTCACTCATTCATAATCACTCCCATCAACTGACTCACCCACCCACTCACTCACTCATTCATAATCACTCCCATCAACTAACTCACCCACCCACCCACTCACTCATTCACAATCACTCCCGTCAACTTCAATTCATTTCATTTCATTTATTAGGTATTGCCCTGTGGGCCATGTGGCTCTTGAATCGGGTGCAACCGCAACAAACAAAAACATGAACAAGAAACATCTTAAAGTGACAACGCGCAAACAGCAAAATCCAGGAAAAAAACAGCAACGTCTTCCAGAAAAAGCACCATATATCAATGCTGTGTGCAAAAATCCCAGTGGGATGCAAGTCAAACAATAACAACAATAAGACATGAACAAGAAACATCTAACTAACTCGCCTATCCGTCCACTCATTCATCCACCCACCCACTTGCTCACCCACCCATCCACTCATTCACTGGCCCAATCGCCCGTTGGCTCACTCCCTGACAAACTGGCTCACGCATTAATTCATTCATTCACTCACATACTCAAACATTAATTTGCCCACTCCACCCATACGCTCACTCGTTAACCGATTTACCCACACATACGCACTCATTCGTTCACTCACTTTCTCACTCAGTCACTCACTCAGTCGCTCAGTCGCTCACTCACTTGCCCACTCACCCACTCACTCACTCATGGGGTGGTCGAACAGCAGGGTAGCCCTGCAATAAATCTCGCCATTACCAAGGTAATTGAAACAAAATAAAATAAAACATCGGATAAAATTTTCACAGCTGTCATTAATAAAGCCAGTTTCCACTTGCCTGACAGGAATAAAAAGTCAAAGTGATTTTCTGCCTTCCAACCAGCGGTTGACATTCTGCTATTCCGCTGTGGGGGAGGCGAGTTTACCCATTGAACAACCTTTTGTCTCAAACATCGCATATCTTATCAGAGCATGTTTTGTTTGCATGTTCACCACAACTACCGTGCGTGTTTAATGCAGTAACTTTATTATTTGCAAAAGGTTTCTTCTATTTGGTGTTTGAACACCACCTTAACGCACCTGTTTTATTGCCAGGAAGGGTAAAACTTATTCGTATTTGTTTATACTTTGATACTGGCAAAAAAGGGTCCCAGTTTGTAGCTGCTCATACCGAGTTGTAAATGTTGTGATTGTGCATTGCCCTTGCGCTGTTCGCATTTTGGCGTCCTCTGGTCTGACACTGGTGGTGAGACTAGGCTCTGAAGCAGGCTGCCGTCTCTGGTGTAAACCCATCAGTTTCAAAAACAATGCAGATATTATCAGAGCACTTTGGCTTATTCCATGCAAAATGTTTCTATTTAGTGTTGACCATCTTAACACCTCGTGTTTTATTGCCAGAAAGGGTAAAACTTCTTCTTATTTGAACAAGAACCCTTGACTTCCGCACGAAGTGGTTCTCGATTTAGTCACCAACGGAGGGATGATGGGCTTGGGTCAACCCCCAAGCAGGATTTGACTTCGCAACGATCAACATTGCGAGCTGCTGAGACCACGAAGCCGGATTTCACTCGACAGAACACAACGCAAACTTAAACTATTAGTTTTTATTGTAAACAGGCAAGGCCCACTGAGCTATACATGTATGCAGTGTATAGTGTAGTGTAAAATAGTGTAGTGTAGTATGTAGTGTATAGTGTAGTGTATACTAGTGTAGTGTAGTATGTAGTGTATAGTGTAGTGTATAGTGTAGTGTATAATAGTGTAGTGTAGTATGTAGTGTATAGTGTACAATAGTGTAGTGTAAGTATGTAGTGTATAGTGTAGTGTACAATAGTGTAGTGTAGTATGTAGTGTATAGTGTAGTGTATAATAGTGTAGTGTAGTATGTAGTGTAAAGTGTAGTAGGTATATGTGTATGTATGTCGAACTTGGCACTTGTACGTAACCAACCGTGCTAATCGGAGGTGCTGCTGCTGCTTTTATTTTATTTTAATTGGGAGGGGTGGGGGCGGCACATGGAAGCAATAAACTTGTGAATTTTAAAACACGCCACACTGCGCTTTTAAACTAAATAAAACATGCACACGCCTGTGTAGTACACCCATGCCAGCCAGCCATCGAATTTATACTTCACACCGCAAAAGTCAACGTACTGCTGAAGGGTGTTCAATTTAAGGTAATTGGCAGCACCTGAGTTGTTTATCCATCTGGCCGCTACGTGCCTGGATTTCCTAGGCGGTTGCTCATGCGCCGCCGCGCATGCGAATGCTCTCCAGTGAACGGACAAAGACCTCCTTGGCTGTGATCCGCAACCTTCCCCACGGCTCTCCTTCCCGGTAATTATTATTATCACTAAACAACCTTTGTTTCTTTTACCAGGTGAGGCCCCAACTGAGCAAAATTGTAGCTTTTATTGTCCTTTTTGTCAGAAGCGAGCCGGCTATCACAAATGATGACCCAACGAAGTGGGCCTAGCGCGTGGAAATGTAGAGCAGCAGCCAAACACTTTTGACCACGTGTTTGTGCGCGCGTGTGCGCGTGTGTGCGCGCCTGTACGTGCGCGCGTGCGTGTGCGCGCGTGCACGTTAAAATGAATCATCGAGCGCGTGAGGTTTGCAATAAAACGGCCACGTCTTCATAAACCTCCGACGATTCCTTCCGCCAGCGATCCCAGTCACGCAAAAAAAAACGAACCGCGTGCACCACAACGCCACCACGTGAGGCGTCAGAATCAATCGCGCTAACTCACTCAAACCGCCTCCGACACGACGTCGTTTCCAGCAATAAACCGCTCTTAAATATTTACCCCGCGTGGCCGCGGATTCATTTCGTTTTTTTGCTCACCACCCAAACACCACCTAACCCACACAAACAAACAAACAAAAAGAGAAAGTAAAAAAAACATTAAGTTAAATTATTTGCACGCACCGGATGAGAATACACTCGGGACATGAGCTCACAATCACGACCGGTCCTTTCTCTATCACTCTCTGCCTCTCCCTCTTTGTGTCACATCCTTTACGAAATTTATTCCTCTCTTCCTTTAACACAAAAAAGGAAAAAAAATATCTCCTTCCAAACTTTTTAGTTTTTCGTTTTTTCCCTCCTCCCGAGCCTCTCCACATTTGGATAATTGGCTGCGCCGAGGATTTGGAGCTGAGCCGCTCAACTCTCTGGGCTGAGCCCCCCCCCATCCCCGTCAACCCCCAACCCCCCTTAACGTCCGCCGATGGGCTCTGTGATGTGAAGAACTCCCTGTGTCTCCCGCCCGGGAGGGGTCGTATCGGCCCAGCCAGCTCCCAGCCACGCACCTGGCTCCGCTGACCTTTGCCTTGTAGAGCACGCGGTCTGTCCGTCCGTCTGTCTCTCTGTTTACTCCCACCGCCTCGCCTCGCCTCTCTCACCCCGTCACCCACCCCAGCCTCCCTCACACGCCATAATTCATGGCTTCTGCGCGCGTTAACAAAGGCGAAGATCCCCCGAGTAGCCTTTCGCAGACTGTCGGGGCAAGAGCAGTTAACGTCCTGACGAAACCGGGCGCCCATTCGGGTTTCAAATTTCAAATTCTTAGGTTTTTTTTTCGATAAAGTCACGTAGGTAAGAAATTAAAATTAATAAAAGTAAAATAAAAATAAAATAAAAATAACGACGTTTCGGAGGCAACACAAGCTTCCGTCTTCAGGTGGAACAGTCACAGCACGATAGCTGTATCAAGTGTATCACAGTCACAGCACGATAGCTGTATCAAGTGTATCACTTGATACAGCTATCGTGCTGTGACGGTTCCACCTGAAGACGGAAGCTTGTGTTGCCTCCGAAACGTCGTGATTTTTATTTAATGTTTTATTTTACTTTTATTAATTTTAATTTCTTATCTACGTGACTTTACCGAAAAAAAACCCCTAAGAATATGAATCCTTGCAGTCACGAAAGCTTCAAATCTAGAATTTCAAGTTTCAAGTGTAATTTATTAGGTATAGCCCTGTGAGCCATGCGGCTCTTGAGTCGGGTGCAACCGCAACAAACAAAATATGAACAGAGAACATCTTAAAGCGACGACGCGCAACAGAAACATCCTGAAATAAACCAGCAAATCTTCCAAAAAAAAAAACTCCGCTGTGTGCAAATATCGGGTTGAGACGGCCGACGTTTCGCCCCGTTGCCACGGCCAGCTTCTTCGGGGAACGGGAATGCTTGATGCGCAAGCTAGCTTCCGTGGGGGAAACTGAACAAGCTATCCAGGGCGGTGGGCGCGAAACGTCTGACGCGGTTGCCGAACAAGTCGCGGTGCCATCCGGAGACAGCCACGGAGAGCCGTGCGGGCACAAGCTCGAACATGGGCGGCACCGGAGAGACACTGGGAAGGCTTCATCATGCCCTTGTGTACACACACACATACACAGTGTACACACACACACACTGTGTACACACACACTGTGTACACACGCACACAGTGTACACACACATTGTGTACACACACAGTGTACACACACACACAGTGTACACACACACTGTGTACACACACTGTGTACGCACACACACTGTGTACACACACACAGTGTACACACACACACTGTGTACACACACTGTGTACGCCCACACACTGTGTACGCACACACACTGTGTACACACACACACACACTGTGTACACACACACAGTGTACACACACACACTGTGTACACACACAGTGTACACACACACATCGTGTACACACACACACTGTGTACACACACACACACTGTCGACACACACACACAGTCTTCACACACCCAGCATTCCTGACAGCATCAGAAAGGGGAAGGGGGCAGGTGGGGGGGGGACCGAATATTCCCATGGGGACATGAAATTTAAATGTGTAATATCGATGATTTATGCTGGGAGTATGACACTTTTATGAATGCGCCTGACAAGAGGTGGAAATGATGGGCAGGAGCGGAGGAAAGTGTTACGAATTTGTGCGGCTGTGAGAAAAGGGAGCGTTCGGGAAAAAAAAAACGGAAGGAACTGGAAAGAGAGACAGACCCAACAGGGGATGGCGTGACGACGACATCGTAAGAGATTGGTGCCACAAAGATGCGGCCGCGACTCGAGCATATTGGCACTGCAAGACAGGAAGTACAGCGGTAACGAATGACGAGACGGGGCGATCTGCCCATGGATTGTGGTGATCGTGGGGAAGGGAGAGGCTTGCGTGGAGAGCGGAGAGTGAGCTGAGAGATAGCGAAGGGGTTCGCTCGGAGCAAACGGGGAGACCTCCACTTTCACCACCGCTAGCAGCCAGCCGGCGTTGAAAGTGGATATTTTTTTAAAAAGAAACAGTGATGTCTCCGCTCCAATGATCATTCAGGCTCACTCACCCACTCACCCAATCATTCATTCACAAGCTCACTAATCGACTCACGCACCTCAACCACTGGTTCACTCCCCAACAAACTCACTCACGCACTCATTCACTAACTCAACCGCTCACTTGCTCACTCACTTAACCATTAACTCACTGACCAGCTGGGTCACTCACACACTCACTCCCACACTCGTCCACGCACTCACACACACACTCACCCACCCACTCATTCATTCGCAAGTTCACTAATAGACTCACGCACTCAGCTAATCGTCCACTGGCTCACTCCCAAATAAAAACTCACTCACCCACTCATTCACTAACTCAACCACTCACTGCGCGCGCTCCCAACACTCACTCGTCCACCCCCCCCCTCCACCCCCGTGGAAGGAGCGTCCTTCGGAATGAATGTTCACCTTCTCTCTTATTTGAAACGGCAAGAAAGATCGTGCGTACGCAACAGAGTCCGAGACGCTCTCCAGCAAAGCGCCTTCGGCGTCTGAAGCATTCAAATTCGACTCGCGAGAGGACAAGGAGGCGTTCCAATCAGCACCGCTGGTCATCTGTAAAAATAAAAAAAAACATTAAAAGCTTCGTAGCTCATCGGATTCCTCCAGAATATACAAATATCCCGATGCTGATTCGATCCTCGCACACGCTGGGAGGCGGACGCGTGACGTCGCGGGACGACGTCACAGACGCCCGGTGACGTCATCAGCTCAGGCCGCCAGGTTGAATCGTTCGCAGTGCCAGTTCGTCATTGCCAAGTCTCTTTGGGGGAGCTCGATGATGATCAATTTGGCCGCATTTCTCTGACAGCTGAGCCCACCACTCCCCACCCTACTCCCTTCCTAAACAGCAACACGACTATGACATCAGAGCGTCGTTCATCTTGGAGCGTATGCACGGGAGTTACCGTGACAAATCCGAAGAGTTTTTTTTTAATTCGTGGTGGGGGGAGGAGGTGAGGGGGGGGGGTGTTGTATCGCACGATGTCCGACGTTACGCTCCACCACCCTTGGGAGCTTCTCGAGCACACAGCCGAAAACACGAACCAAGGACAAAGATCCCCCGTATAGCCTGTAGCAGACTGTTGGGGCAAGTGCCGTTAGCGAGTAGCACCTACGAAGGCCGGCACGGCACACGAGGGGGGAGGGAGTGGCCAACACCACGCCCGGCCGCCTTTGTCTTCCTTGTGGTGATATTTGCACATCGCACCCAGGTACTCGTTTGAGGCTGAGTCGACCTAGGGGAGGCCCCAGGACCGGTTCAGATAATCGCCACCGGTGTTGGCCGTGAACTCGTGTGACTGGGTTCCTAGCCGAGCGTGCTAACCACGTGTTCTCTCCGACTTACCCAGATTACCGGGTTTGTCCAACCACGGGGTCTGCTGCATGGGCAGACGAGGCCAACGAGATTGAACGTAAGCTCGGACGTAAGCTCCCTCTGCAAGCCGTCGGCCTGACACGAACGTATAAGGAACTTGCAGTCGTATATAGAGATATAGGTCACGGAGACGAAAGCAGCACCCGTGGACTAACGTAGGGCCCATAGACTGCATGCGTGTGTAGTGAGCGACTTCACGTGTATGTTGAAATTTTTTTGAATCGTACGTAGCCAAACCATGCTAATCGTAGATGTGGACAGTAATGCATATGCTTACATAGGGATGTATAGACTTTCAATTATAACTTGTGAACTTACAATGGAACCCATAGGCTGGCATAGGAACGCAAAAAACTTACATAGTAACACAAAGACGTGCAATCGGAACCAGAGACTGGCAGAGGAGTCTCTTTGTGCGTGTATCTCTGTGTACGTATGTATCTCTGTGTACGTATGTGTGTGTGTGTATCTGCGCGTGTATCGCTGTGTATCTCTGCATCTATGTGTATCTCTGTATATGTATCTCTGTGTGTATCTCTCTCTGCCTGCAGAGTAGCGCACAGTGCACACACAATGTTGTTTCTCTGTGCGCGTGTCTCCGTGTGTGTCTCTGTGTATCAACACACGGCACCAACGAACACCTCCACAAACGCTGCAGAAGGTCGATCGACAAAAAGCAGGTGTCGTGCAACATTTATAACATTGAATGAATATTCTCGAGACAAAAATCCCCCAGTAAAGCGTTAACAGACTTTTGGGGCAAGTGCTGTTAGCGAGTAGCAACGATGAAGGCCAAAACGGTACACGAGGGAGTGAGTGAGCGGTGGCTGTATCCCCTGTGCTGATGTTTACACACTGCACCCGGTACTCGGTTATGGCTGAGTCGACCTAGGGGAGGCCCAGGACAGGTTCAGCTATGCGTAACTGATGTTGGCCGTGAACGGGAATCGAACTTCGGTCACCGGTTTCATAGCACAGTGCACTCAGCACTGCAGCACACACAGACACGCGCACGCATCTCCGTTTAGCAGGTTGGCTACGTACGGAGCTAAAGAAGTTCCACATACACACATACCTACTGCCAATAGACTCAACACTACCCACAGACTCAACACTACCCACAGACTCAGCACTGCCCATAGACTCAACACTACCCATAGACTCAACACTACCCACAGACTCAACACTGCCCATAGACTCAACACTACCCATAGACTCAACACTACCCACAGACTCAGCACTGATCATAGACTCAACACTGACCATAGACTCAACACTACCCACAGACTCAGCACTGCCCATAGACTCAACACTACCCATAGACTCAACACTACCCACAGACTCAACACTGCCCATAGACTCAACACTACCCATAGACTCAACACTACCCACAGACTCAGCACTGCCCATAGACTCAACACTACCCATAGACTCAACACTACCCACAGACTCAGCACTGATCATAGACTCAACACTGACCATAGACTCAACACTACCCACAGACTCAGCACTGATCATAGACTCAACACTGATCATAGACTCAACACTGACCATAGACTAAACACTGCCCATAGACTCAACACTACCCATAGACTCAACACTACCCACAGACTCAGCACTGATCATAGACTCAACACTGATCATAGACTCAACACTGACCATAGACTAAACACTGATCATAGACTCAACACTGACCATAGACTAAACACGGCCCATAGACTCAACACTGCCCATAGACTCAACACTACCCACAGACTCAGCACTGATCATAGACTCAACACTGATCATAGACTCAACACTACCCATAGACTCAACACTACCCATAGACTCAACACTACCCACAGACTCAGCACTGCCCATAGACTCAACACTGATCATAGACTCAACACTGACCATAGACTCAACACTGCCCATAGACTCAACACTACCCACAGACTCAGCACTGATCATAGACTCAACACTGATCATAGACTCAACACTGACCATAGACTCAACACTACCCATAGACTCAACACTACCCACAGACTCAGCACTGATCATAGACTCAACACTGACCATAGACTAAACACTGCCCATAGACTCAACACTGCCCATAGACTCAACACTACCCACAGACTCAGCACTGATCATAGACTCAACACTGATCATAGACTCAACACTGACCATAGACTCAACACTGATCATAGACTCAACACTGACCATAGACTCAACACTGCCCATAGACTCAACACTACCCACAGACTCAGCACTGATCATAGACTCAACACTGATCATAGACTCAACACTGACCATAGACTAAACACTGCCCATAGACTCAACACTGCCCATAGACTCAACACTACCCACAGACTCAGCACTGATCATAGACTCAACACTGATCATAGACTAAACACTGCCCATAGACTCAACACTGCCCATAGACTCAACACTACCCACAGACTCAGCACTGATCATAGACTCAACACTGACCATAGACTCAACACTGATCATAGACTCAACACTGACCATAGACTCAACACTGCCCATAGACTCAACACTACCCACAGACTCAGCACTGATCATAGACTCAACACTGATCATCGACTCAACACTGACCATAGACTCAGCACTGATCATAGACTGATCATAGCGCGGTTGGTTACGTAAGGTGCGAAAGAAGTTCAACACACATACACACTTTGACACAATGTACACGTGCGTGTGCACTCTAAGCAGTTCGTGTGAAAGTAATTGCAATTAATTTGCAGCGCACGCGCGGCAAACGCACGGATTTTAAAACCCGCGTCTCTTACAAGCGATAGTTTTACAGGCGCCGGGGAACAGATGTTAGCGTTTAAGCGCAATTAATTTCAATTGCGATCACGATTTATTGCCATTGTGCAGATTATTCTCGTGATTTTAAAACAAATATTTATATTTTCCGGTCTTCGTTTAGAAAGGACACGACGATCGGAGTTACTAATTTGATTGTTTCGTTCATTTGACCCCGTTGTTTTATGGGATGGACTTGCTCCCTTCCAGAGGAATGTGCAATTACGCAAGCTTGATCAGGGCCATCATTGGACTCGTTTCTTTTAGAATTGCTTTTATGTGTTATGTTTGTTGTACCCCCCCCCACACCGCACGGTTGGCTACGTACGGTGCGAAAGAAGTTCAACATACAACACATTCCTGCGGAGGGAGCTGGTAGGAACGTTGGGTTGCTCGGTCAATGGCCAGGGTCAACGGCGGCGTGGTGTATTCCGCAAATATGGTCGACTGTGAGGGCGGGCACAAGCCGGCGTGAGTAGGTTAAACGTTGAGTTTTATAAGGGCACCACGGGGTGTCCAGCCCCTCCCCACCCAGCCCCACCCCACCCTCCCCACCCAACCCCTCCCCACCCAGCCCCTCCCCACCCAGCCCCTCCCTCCCCACCCAGCCCCTCCCTGCACGACGGACACAATAATACCCTGTGGGCTGGTGTAACCAGGAGGTTCCTACCAGTATAATTTGGGCATGAGCACTGCCTCTTGCGTCTGAAAGCAGGGAGCCGGTTTATTTTATTTTCATTATCCATGGAGAGCCACGCTGAGTCGTATGGCTCTTTTTCAGGAGGGTTTTTTTTTTTAACACGTAGGCTTTCGCGACTAATATCATCCATAATAGAGGCTTTTTTGGGGGTTAAATCGTGTAAATATATACATGTGTCGTTAAACCCGCCACCACCCGACACAAACAACTAGTAAGGGTTGTCACGTAAACAGAACGTGGCCAATTCGTCACTCGCACAGCACTAACCGGTGTGTTGGAGAGCCAAGCCACAACATTCACAATCTGAGTCCGACGTTTCGCCAGTAATTACAACCAGCTTCATCAAGCGATAGCCAGATTTGTGTCTTGGCTGTGTCGGGTGGTGGCGGGTTAAACAAAAAAAACCCTCTATTATGGAGGAGGGTTTTGATTCGTAAGAAGTTTTCAGCTAATCAATGACGAGCTGCGTTTATTGTGATTATAATTCACGTGGGTTAGAAAACTGGAGGCACCCGGAGAAAACCCCACGCCTTGTGCGAGGGGACAACGCTCTATCCCCGTACAGATGGAAACAGATGGCGATCGGTCCACTCGCTGTACGGCCCTTTTTCATAGAAGGGAGCTTCACAACCCGTCTGTGCGGTGATCCACCAACCCTGGCTGCTGCCTGCACAGGTGCCGGAGTTAGAGGCCAGTCACGTGCAGCAGTAGTGCTGGGGGAGACGCCACGCACAATAGATAAAGGTGCAGCCCTGCAATCGCCTGCTCACGCCACTGCTGGCGAAAGAGACCCCTCCACCTTCTAGAGCAGTGGTCTTTAAACTTTTCTGCAGCCGTGCACCCCGAGTGGCGATGTTTACACATCGCACCAGGTACTCATTTGAGGCTGAGTCGACCTAAGAGGGAAGCCAAGGACCGCTTCAGATAATCGTCACGGGGTGTTGGTGGCCGCGAGCGGGAATCGAACTGGGGGGGGGGGGGGTCTGCAGGTTCGTGGCGCAGCGCGCTAACCGCTGCACCACCGCTCCCCACGACATATCACGCACTGGGAACAAATAAACACACACACTCACACACACTCACACACACGCTCACACACACACTCACACACACACTCACACACTCACTCACACTCACTCACTCACACACACTCACATACTCACTCACTCACACTCTCACACACTCACACACACTCACACACACACTCACACACACACTCACACACTCATTCACTCACACACACACTCACACACACACTCACTCACACACACTCACTCACTCACACACACACACTCACACACTCACTCACACACACTCACACACTCACACACACTCATTCACACACACTCACACACTCACACACACTCACACACACACTCACACACACTCACACACACACACTCTCACACACTCACACACACTCACACACACACTCACACACACACTCACACACACACTCACACACTCGCTCACACACTCACACACACTCACACACACACTCACACACTCACACACACACTCACACACTCACACACACTCACACACACACTCACACTCACACACTCGCTCACACACTCACACACACACTCACACACACACACTCTCATACACTCACACACACACTCACACACACACTCACACACTCATTCACTCACACACACACTCACACACACACTCACTCACACACACTCACTCACTCACACACACACACTCACACACTCACACACTCACTCACACACACACACTCTCACACACTCACACACACTCACACACACACTCACACACACACTCACACACACACTCACACACTCGCTCACACACTCACACACTCGCTCACACACTCACACACACTCACACACACTCACACACACTCACACACACACTCACACACTCACACACACACTCACACACACACTCACACACTCGCTCACACACTCACACACACTCACACACACACTCACACACACGCTCACACACTCGCTCACACACTCGCTCACACACTCACACACACTCACACACACACTCACACACTCGCTCACACACTCACACACACTCACACACACACTCACACACACACTCACACACTCGCTCACACACTCGCTCACACACTCACACACACTCACACACACACTCACACACACTCACACACACTCACACACACACTCACACACACTCACACACGCACACTCTCACACACTCACACACACTCACACACACACTCACACACACACTCACACACACACTCACACACTCGCTCACACACTCACACACACTCACACACACACTCACACACACACTCACACACTCGCTCACACACTCGCTCACACACTCACACACACTCACACACACACTCTCACACACTCACACACACTCACACACACACTCACACACACACTCACACACTCGCTCACACACTCACACACACTCACACACACACTCACACACACACTCACACACATACTCACACACTCGCTCACACACTCACACACACACTCACACACACACTCACACACTCGCTCACACACTCACACACACTCACACACTCTCACACACTCACACACACTCACACACACACTCACACACTCACACACACACTCACACACACACTCACACACACACTCACACACACTCACTCACACACTCACACACACTCACACACACTCACACACACTCCTTGACACGTGCGCGTGCCGAAAACCCAACACCCATTTATCCACCCGGCGGTAATGTAGTCGTTTGACTCAATATCTGTTCGCACCTCATTGGATATTTCCCCCGATGATTTGTTGACTGTTATTCCAATACACGCCAGCCTCCTCTGGCCATCCATTCGGTGAATCACGTCTGCGTGCTCCGTATTATTATTATTATGTTGTTGTTATTGTTTATTATCATAACCAACACACTTGTTTACCCTGGGAGAGCCTCATCGAGTCTCGTGGCTGTGTTTATTCTGGAGGGTCGTTGTCGCGTTGTCGACAGGTCGTTGCGGAAAAAGAGCTACACAGTTCAGTGGGCATTAGCTGGTCAAATATTAATGCTAGATTTGAAGCTTTCGTGACTGCAAGGATTCATATTCTTAGTTTTTTTCGGTAAAGTCACGTAGCTAAAAAATTAAAATTAAAATTAATAAAAGTAAAATAAAAAATAAAATAAAATAAAAATCACGCCGCACGATAGCTGTATCAAGTACAGCTATCGTGCTGTGACGGTTCCACCTGAAGACGGAAGCTTGTGTTGCCTCCGAAACGTCGTGATTTTTATTTAATTTTTATTTTACTTTTATTAATTTTAATTTTAATTTTTTACCTACGTGACTTTACCGAAAAAACCAAGAAGACAAATATTAATAGATTAGCTCTGCTGCGTGCAGTAGGGTGCCAAGGTTGTGAGATGTTAACTACCTCGCCTGGTATATACACGAGGTCGTGGGTTCGATCCCTACTCTTACACCTGCTGTATATTTGGAGTTGGCATTTTATCTCTCCCCGTGGTGAGATGTTTACTACCTCGCCTGGTATACGGGAGGTCGTGGGTTCGATCCCGACCCTGACGCCTGCTGTATATTAGCGTGTCTGTCTCTCTCCCTGTGTTCGTGTGGATTTTTTCGCTTGGTCCTCCAGCTCTTCCCTACAAATTTAGAATCAACACGGGTTTACAGTATTTGGCTGCTATACATTTCCACGTGATAAACCACTTCTTTGAGCTATAATTTGTGGCCAGGTCGCTTCAGAAAAAGAGCCACATAGCTCATTGGGCCTTACCTGGTAAAATATATAAATAGTTTAGTTTTAGTTTAGTGATCGCAATGGGGTAATTTTTGCCGGTGATAGTTTCCAACTTTGGCACAAATTTGGAGCGTGATGCCGGCAAACTAACGCCACGGGGTCTTTAGCGTCAACTCTGGAAGCGGACGGCGTGTAGCAGTTTTCGTTTTTATTACGGTTAACACACCTGCAAATATTAGCAATAATAATAATTGAAACTCGTAACACGCCGCATGGTCCCGTAGAGAGAGAGAGAGCAAGAGAATGACTCAAGGGCGCGAGGAGGAACCAGATAGGAGAGAGACGGCGGCCACGCAATGAGCCGGCGCCAACAAATTCCCAAGCTCTGCAGTCCTCTACATATTAACCCTTTTCCCATTCCGGTGACGTGCGTGTACGTCATCAGTTTTTCTTCCGATTCAGTTCCGATGACGTACGTGTACGTACCTCTACCGTACATAATCGGAACGGAATCGGAAAAAACAACCCAAATAACTTTATCGGGACACCGAAGCTCCCGCAAGGCCATGCGGGAGGGCATGTGGCACAGTTTTGTGGCAGCTATATTATAGAGTGAGGTCGTGTCGATACGATTCTCTGTGGTGAGTACAACGTTTTTATAAGCAGCGACGCTACGCATCTCTAAATAAAATTCAACCCTGAGCCGCTTGCACGTTCCGAGATTCAGCGGCGAACGGGACCCACACCCTGAAACTTGCAGACGTCTCACAACGCAAAGGTTTAAGGTTTTATTGCCCTATGAATGAGTGTTTATACCTGGGAGTAAATCAGAGCACCCGGAGAAAATCCGCGCGTGCGAGGGAGAAACACTCTATCCCATCCAGACGGAACAGGTAGGAGGTCCACATTCTTTGCTGAACTCTACCGTCTTCTTCTGGCGAGCCAGGGTACGACGCCTCCTCGATGCCCGCGGGACGATTGGAGCCTCGAAACATTTGTGCGGCGATCCGCCAACCATCGCTGCCTTTGCAGTCGTGGCGATCACAGGCCACTTGCTACCGCCGCCGGGCTATTAACCGAGGCGGCCGCTGGAATTCGAACCGCGAACCTCTGCGACGGCAAGCCGGCCGCGTCCCTCGAATGCACGAAGCCTGGAGAGCTGAGTGGAGTTCAAAAGAACTCACGAAGAATCACCTTGTTCTGAAAGAGCCAACACAGAGCATCCCTGGGTTCGATCTTCGACGAAGCTCACGGTCCACCCTGAATCGCGTCCGCACGCACCGTGGCAGCAGATGCTGATACCCGATGCACAGATGGAAAATAAAGATAAAAACTCCAGTAGTAGAGTGCGACTGTGGTCATCCAGAACGGGACCGTAACGCCGTATAACGACGCGATGCCCCGATCCACAAATGTACGAAGGGGACGTCACGGCGCCGGTCCACTAAGCCCGCTGGCTCCTGCCGCCGCGGTTGTCTGGCTTGACCACCCGAATGTGAAGTCGTGGGTTGCTGCTCCGCGTCTTTCATCATCAGCAGCCGTACGAAAAAAGCAGAAGAGGGAGACTCGAATGCAAATGAAAAAAAAAAGCCGTTGGCACCGGCTTGGATGCCATGGGGCGGATCGAGGGCACAATGTGGTCACAATGCAGAACTCCACAACCACGCGGTCTCGCCCATGCCACACGCGGCCTGTAACCCAGCACTGTGGAGGCAGCAGCGAGGGGCTCGGTGGATCACGCACAGATGTTATGAAACTCCCTCGCGGCGGGAGGGCGTCGTGGCGGTGCCATAACTCTGGCTCACCGGGAGACGGCGGTACAGAAAAGCGTGGACTAATCGCCGCCGCACGGGGATTGAGTGTTGCCCCCTCGCGCAAGGCGTGAGCTTTTCTCCGGGCGCTCCGGTTTTCTCCCCAAGCGTTGAACGAACACTACTCATCATTAATCTTTTTTTACGATCAGTGGAAACAAAAAGATGCTCGGTGTAGTCGGCACTTTGTTTCGTTCATCATTTCGTAAAAAATGTTTTAGATAATAACTTTGCTTAATGTAAACCCCTACCTCTCGTTCACTCTCTCGCTCACTCTCTCGCTCACTCTCTCGCTAACTCATCATTAATCAACTGAAACCATCTGACAAATAAAAAAAGCCAATGTAGCAGCAGCTGATAAAGAGTCACGTGACTCAGACGTGGCTCTCCTTTGATGAATAAATGATAATAAACTAGACTTCACGAATAAGTGCGACCGATCGCATCGCAAGCAGCAGTGGACGCGTTGAGGGCATTGCGCTGGGAGGTACAGATGATGATTGGTGTTTGGGGGGGGGGGATAAAGTAGGGGTTGGGATAGTGGTGGCGCTAACGCAAACCAAAGCGCAAGTGTGAAAGCCCCAAGTAGCCCAAGGAGGCTCTAAACTCATTAAAACATAAACGGGAGGCGACATCGAATATCGTCTCAATTTGAATTCCAAATAAACGTAGCGTTGGATAATGAACACACAAAGTAAGTCTTTCTCTCTCTTCTTCTCTGTGCTGCGCGCTGTGTCTCTACCCTCCTCTCACAATGTCTCGATTCTCGTCTCCACTTCTGTATCGCGCGCCTCCGATCAGCGCGTTCGGCTACCATGCGGTGAGAAAGGTTCAGCGTATGTGCGTACGTCTCACCGCCGTACTTTGTCGTTTCGCTCCAGGTCTCTTCTGTCGGCTCACGAGGATTATATTCATTGACAAGTGGCCCCCGTGCCCCGCCCCCCACCCCCCGTTGCGCTAAGATCACCACTGGTTTTGTGGGGGGCGCGGTAGAGTGGATAGAGACAGGGTCGCAGTCGGCCCGAGGAAGAGGTGGAAGGAAGAGGTGGGGGAGGGGGGGGTGCAGAGAGTGAGCGAGAGGTGGGGGTTTACATAAAGCGAAGTTATAAAAAAAAATTACGAAATGATGAACGAAACAAAATGCCGACTACACCGAGCATCTTCTTGTTTCCACTGATCGTAAAAAAAGAGAGAGAGGAGGTTGACCAGCAACAGCATCGTAGGAAGTTCCTACAGCCGGCAAGAGTTATTAGGAAGCCGCTGCAGCTATGCATGTCCATTGAAAATCTAGATAAAAACACGTGATTTCTGGCGTCAGGAGTCGTGGGGTGGTGGTATGGCGATGAAGCTCAATGCTCCACGAGAGAAGACATCCCAGCCCTAAGCCAGTACGAATAAATAGAGCTTCCCAAAAAATATCATGAGAATTGTCATTCTAATCATTCATCATTATCGGTTATAGATTGCCTTTTTGTTAAACTGTTGCCATCAGAGTCGTGTCATATGGTGAAGAATACATTCAATTCTAGATCTGAAGCTTTCGTGACTGCAAGGATTCATACTCTTAGGTGTTTTCGGTAAAGTCACGTAAGTAAAAATAAAGAAAAATAAAATAAAGAATAAATTGATAGAAATAATAATAATAATAGAAATAAAATAATAAATCACGACGTTTCGGGCGCAACACAAGCATCCGTCATCAGGTGGGACAACCACAGCAAGAAACAATTGCTAAAGTGGGCAAAATACATTCAAAGTCGTGGCTTTGAATGTAGTCGTGGCTTTGGGAACGGCCTGTGGAAGTTGCTAGCACAGAGCTACTTCCGAAGATCCCTTCGAGTGACTACAATTTCACACGTGCCCCGCTGCCCACACTTTACCCCATCACACGCGAGCTGCCGATCGATCAACTGCGGCGTACCAATCGCACTGCTGAGTTGACAGAGGCGGGTGTGGGGATTTTCAGATGCGCTTCTGCGTCCGTCTGGAACGCTCTTCCCTCCGATATTAGGAAGCCACTGGAGCGATGCACTTATAAATCATCTAGATTGAAAACTCATTTATGTAGAACTGCTTTTCGTGTTTAGTTTGTTGTCGTTCCCTCGCACCTCCGGTGAGCACGGTTGGCTACGTACGATGCGAAAGAAGTTCAACATATGCACATACGTAACAAACTCGCACGGTTGTTGTTTTAGACTGCTACGCCGAGAGATGGAATCGAACCGGCGACCTCCAGTGTGCGGGCAACACTCACACAGCATCCCCTTCTGTTTGTTTTAAAATAAAATACGAATGAAAAATAAAATACATGCATCGGCATATACAACCCTATTCAGAATATATATGAAAAATAACTTCCAACATGAAATTCTCTCCATAATAAAGGATTTTGGTTTAGATCGCGTTATTTATAAATGCGTCGCAACCCTCCACCACCCGACACGGCCAATCAGTAAAAAATGTGTCACGTTGACAAAAGACAAATATGATTATAGGTTTTTCCCATTTTTTCTGGCATCAAAACAGGTGCTAAGATGTTAAAACACCAAACTGAAACCTTTTACAAGGAATCACGTCTGCATTAACCACAATGCTTGTGGTCAGAATGCAAACAAAAAACACACTCTGATAATATCTTGGCATTGTCCTTGAAACTGATTGGTCCACACCAGAGACAGCTTTCTTTTGAGCCTCGTCTCAAACGGTGTTAGACCAGAGGACGCCAAAATGCGTACTGATTCCTTGTAAAAGGTTTCAATTTGGTGTTTTAACGTCTTAACACCTGTTTTGTTGCCAGAAAAAAAGGGGAAAAACCTTTGGTACTGGCAAAGGAGGTCCCATGATGAAAAAGACAAATAGTTCACGATCTTAGCCCACCGGTGTGTTGAAATTCTGTGTCTAAAAATATTCCTGTAAATTACCTCTGTTACATTTCCCCTGAATGCATCAGCGAAGTCACTGTACAAAATAAATTTAGCATCGGCGAATGCTGCTACATCATAATAATAATTTATCATTGATTGGGGGGGGGGGTGAAGGGCTTCACTTCCACCGGGAGAACGACCAGTACATGATATTAACTCACCCGGCTCACCACATCCAGTATACTTCTCGCTAAATGTATGTGGCTAGTGCGAAACGCGTGCCGCCTCTTACTCGAGTTTTACCGGCGACTGAAGAAAATATTCGGTGAGAAATTAAGTCCTGCTGCTGCTGCTGTTGTTGTTATTGCTGTAGCAATCGGTCACGGATTCGTCATTTGCACGTGAAATCTGAACTTTGGGGTGGTGAAGCGAGCGGCCGCTTTAAACAAACGACACCACCACCACCACCACGGTGAGGCCAAACAAAACTAAAAGCCCACGGGGGCATCGACACGCGGACGCGAGAGTGACAACCTTCGTCGGCTGTCAATGGGCCAGAAGAGGATTGACAAACCGAGCGAGCGAGCGAGACGGAGCCAAAATAGACAAACACACACACAAAATCCCTCCCCTCAATCATACTTATCGACAACAACAACAAACAGCAAGTGAACATGGAAACGATGATCAAGATGATGAAGTTCGAAGCGCATCAAACAAACAAAAACGTGTCAACTCTGGCTGGTTTGCTGGTGGTAGGGTAGTGGGGTGGGGTTGTGTTGGGGAGAACTCCAAAAAATCGCGTTACCTACCAGGCAAGACGGAGAGAGACAGAGGAGGGTTAGGTCAGCCTTCCTCGCCGCCTCGCCGTCTGATGTACGATCATGATTTCCTCTGCAGCCCTGCCTCTCGTGCTTATGTCACGGTCGAGGGGGAGGGAAGGGGCTGCATTGCTGGCCTGGATCGAGCAGGAGGGAGGACGGGGAAGGGAGGGAATGGGCGTGCGTGTGTGGGAGGGGTAGAGGTGGAGATTTGAGTCTTTAAAGGAGGCTCGTATAATGCGCTCTCTCCCTCTCGATCTCTCTCCCTCTCGCTCTATTTTGTTTACGATCAGAGGAAACAAGAAGATGCTCGGTGTAGTCGGCACTTTGCTTCGTTCATCATTTCGTTTTTTTTTTCAATGCTTTGCTTTATGTGCTCCCCCCCACCCTGTTTAAATGAAAGATGTCACGAAAATGTAAAGCTCCTTCTGTCCCTCTCGATCTCTTTTTTATTTATTTAACCGCAATGTAGCACTTATCAGATATGAAACTGATAAGGATAGCTACTACACACTTGATCTGGGCCAAAAGGCCTCTCTCTCGCGCTCTCTCTCCGGCACCACCGGTCCCAAACCGACCCAGAATTCTTTCGCGGGGCAGCATTCGTCTGAGATGACGTCATCGCCGGAGGGAAATCCGTCGGGGGGCGGGGGTGGTTTTGAGGGGTTGCCCCATCGCAACCGCTGCCAAATATCGTGTCGAGGGGGGGGGAGGTTTACTCCCTCACCCAAAAATATCCGGCCCGGGTGCCCGGTTACGACTTGCATGTGTAGCTGGCATCTGTGATTAGTAGCCACAGCCATAGCGAGATGTAATGATGGATGTGGTGTCTCGCCAAGCTGGACCGATCTCAGAATCAGAATATGTATTTCTACTGGAGGAATTCGATAAGCTGATGAAGCTATTTTTCACAAATGTCCAGTAGAGGTGGGTCAGAACGTCACAACAACAAACGATACGAAAACACGACAGCAGTGCAAAGTATAGAAAATGCAAACTAATCACTATTTGGGTTCCGCAGTGGCGAAATGTGAACTCCCTCGCCTGGTATGCAAGAGGTCGTGGGTTCGATCCCGACCCTGACGCCTGCTGTGTATGTGGAGTGTTCGGTGTCTCTCTCTCTCTCATCATCATCACGGTGGCTAGGAGATGTTAACTACCTCGCCTGGTATACAGGAGGTCGTGGGTTCGATCCCGACCCTGACGCCTGCTGTGTATATTTGAAGTCTGTTTGTCTCTCTCTCTCCCCGTGGTCGCTTGGATTTTTCTCCGCGTCCTCCGGTTGTTCCATCCTCATCTAGAGGCGACATCACCACGCGTCTAGAGTGTTTGGTAACAATACATGTCCACGCGATAAGCCACTTCGTTCGACGCTCAATTGTGGCCAGGTCGCTTCCGATAAAGAATTACGCACCTCAATGGGCCTTACCTGGTAAAAAAAAAAAAATGCTTTTAGTTTAGTTTAAGGCCCGCGGGTTATTGGCGGCCCCTGGTGGCCTTAGTGCGGCCCCTGACGATACACAAAGTGTGAATTCACATCCCCCCCCAATCCCCTCCTATCATCATCATCGTGCCGCTGTCAAACACCGAATGGTTTTCAAATGGCGTGGCGGCGGCCCTCATCACACTGATTATGTCTTATCGGCGAAAGTGCTTCTCCCCTCCCCTCCCTCCCTCCCCTCCCTCTGAAAGTGAGTGAAGAACACTGAGCCAGAGGCACCGTGGCCTCCCCGCGCGCGCCTGGAACGCGTCCGCGCTCCGCGTGCCTCTCTCTTATTTTTTTACGATCAGTGGAAACAAGAAGATGCTCGGTGTATTCGGCACTTTGCTTCGTTCATCATTTCGTAATTAAAAAAAAAAATAACTTTGCTTTATGTAAACCCCCACCTCTCGCTCACTCTCTCGCTCTCTCTCGCTCTGCACGCAGCCCTTCTCGCAGTCCGACGGCCTCCGACGGGTAGCTCATATCAGCATGCAGAGCTCCCCCGTCATCTGCCACCGAGCACACGGCCTCCTCCATCGCCCACTGCTCCTTGAAGGCCGGCACGGCGTGGGTCAGCCGCGCATGGCGGAACTCCAGCTCTCTCGCGCCGTCACCGGCAAGCCGGCGAATGGCGCGCGGGGGCTTCTGGGCTGCTGCGATTGCTTCGCCGCTTGTCTCCTGTAAAGTGGCGGTTATATCTCGAGCGGGGAGCGGTGGCGCAGCGGTTAGCGCGGCAGAGGGACCGGATTCGATTCCCACTCACGGGCCAACGCCGGTGACGAGTATTTGAACCGGTTCTGCCCCCCCCCCCCCTTGATTGACTCAGCCTCAGATGAGTACCTGGTGCGGTGTGTAGTAAACATCGCCACTTGGGAGACAAAGGCGGCCGGGCGTGGTGTTGACCGGCCAATCCCTCGTGTACCACAGGTGCTACTCGCCTACAGCACTTGCTCCAACAGCCTGTGAAGGCTATACGGGTGATCTTTTTCTTGGGGAGTGATAGTACTTCTCCTGCTGGTGGTAGTTGTGTCTGTGGGTGTAATTCTAGTACTCCTACTACTGCTGCTGGTACTCTGGATATGGCAGAAGGAAGGGAGCGATGGCGATGTTATATTGACAGCATTGCCTGCGGCTACCTGTCTTGAAATATGTGAATGTTATATTAATGTATTTACAAACATGACTTCTATTGCCATTCATTGTCGGTGGTTTATCTCAGTCTGGGATGATCTTGTTATCATATCCGGCAACACTCCTTGATTGAGTATACGTTCATTTTGTGGCAGGGGCAAGTTAGCGCCCCCACCCCTCCACCACCCCTCCACCCCCCCTCCCCCACCACCCCTCCCTCTCGCCCTTCCCTCCCCCCACTCCAAGCCCGACAAGAAGACTCAAAATTACGCCCTTAAATCTCTGCGGGTGCTGCTGTTTGGCCTCGCTGGCGACGTCTGCACTATGAGCGGCCCCCGCTTCAGTGGCCCTTGCGAGATGCCACAGCAACTGTAGCTCCTCCGATTAGCGCGCTTGGCTCCGTGCGGTGCCAAAATGAAGTTCAACATCCGCACAGAGCTGAACACATCACGTTGCAGTGCAGAGCCGCCCATGCTGTGTTTAACCACCGCATGTCAAAACAAAAATGTGTCTTCGTTTCTGATTCATTATATTTATTTAGTTTATCACGTAGGAGGCTTTCGCGACCAATATCATCCATAGTAGAGGTTTTTTTTGGGTGAGATCGCGTATATATATATGAATGTGTCGTTAAACCCGCCACCACCCGACACAGCCAACTAGTAAGGGTTGTCACGTTAACAGAACGTGGCCAATTCGTCACTAGTACAGCACTAGCGTGTAGTGTATAGTGTAGTGTATAGTAGTGTAGTGTATAGTAGTGTATAGCAGAGGTGGGACAAAGTCATTGTTATGCAAGTCCAAGTCGAGTCGCAAGTCATCAAATTCATGACTCGAGTCTGACTCGAGTCCAAGTCACATGACTCGAGTCCACATCTCATAGGTGGGACAAAGTCATTGTTATGCAAGTCCAAGTCGAGTCGCAAGTCATCAAATTCATGACTCGAGTCTGACTCGAGTCCAAGTCACATGACTCGAGTCCACACCTCTGGTGTATAGTGTAGTGTATAGTAGTGTAGTGTATAGTGTAGTCTATTGTGTTGTGTATAGTGTAGTGTATAGTAGTGTAGTGTATAGTGTAGTCTATTGTGTTGTGTATAGTGTAGTGTACTAGTACAGCACGCCGGTGTGTTGGAGAGCCAAGCCACAACATTTACAATCTGAGTACGACGTTTCGCCAGTAACCACACATTAATATATTTACGCGATCTAACCCAAAAAAACCTCTGTCGTGGATGACATTTATTTATTTTGTAGGAGGGAGGTGGGGGATAGGGGGGCGGGTTTTTAGCCACGTGGTAATGATCCGGCCAAGTTTGTGTCGTAGCACCACCACTCCACCACCCCGCGTACAGCGACACCACATCGTTCGATTGTTTGTTGCAGCGTCACCCATCGGCTCAAGTCGAAGGACAAATCTCACAGTCAGAGTTCGTAGCCGTTGAACTCACCGGCGAGCTGAAACGATGGCAATCAGCGTGCTGTTACACGGCTCGCACGCGTCGGGTGGCGGAGGGTCGTACGACAGCAATCATTCAGACGCTGTCTCCCCGACAGACCTGTTCTCCACCTGAGGACAGCTGCTTGCGTTGTGGCCGAAACGTCGTGAGAATTATTTAATTATGTTTTTTATTTTTTTATTTTTTTATTTCCCTTCTACGTGACTTTACCGAAAGAATCAAGAAGATGAATCCCTGCAGTCACGAAAGCTTTAAATCGAAATTTGGCCAGATCGTTACGGTGGCCGTAACCCACGTACAAACGTTTCAATTGTGAATCGTAGCGGATGCGAATACGGACGTGTTGCTGCTACGTGGATTTGTGTTTTTTTTCCGTGGGTCTAGTGGAGTCTTTAGTTTGCTATGCGAGTCTAAAGAGTATTTGTCAGTCGTTCGCGAGGAACGGTGGTGTAGCAAATTAGCCGGGCGACTCGAGTTCGATTTTCCACTCACGGCCACCAACAACAGTCACGATTCTCTGAACCGTTTCTGGGCCTCCTCGAGATCGACTCAGCCTCAAATTGGTACCCGATGCGATGTGATCATCGCCACTGATTTTTCCACCCCCCCGCTACCTGTCCCGTACCAGACTTCATAGTCTTTCGCAACAGCACTTGCCCCAATAGTCTATTAGAGGCTATACGGGGAACATTTGTCTGTGTCTCATAATTCTTTGGTGATCGTGCTAAGGCCACCATGGACTCTCTACAATTAACCGCAACAGCCCATGCCGTTTTAACCGCGGATATGCAAACTAAAACCCACACCCGAGCCCATGATCTCTCCCAGCGGCTCAACGTCTGTGACCTCTGCTCCATAGGGGCAGCCTCTGTTGTGATTAAAGTGTCTTCTCTCAGAGCTGGACACGCGTCGCGCTTGGCAGGCGCGTTTGAGAGTAATTGTTGTTGTTGTTGAGAGGGCAAGAGACGTAATTGTAAACGCCGCCGTGATCAGAGTTTTAAAAAATCACTCATGCTGGCGCCCGCCCGGATGCCTGCCAGGCCACGGCTCATTCTTGGCTTGTGCGCAATCCCAGATAGGGTAGAGTATCAGTTTATCCACCATCAGCTTTATAACCACCACCACCACAACCACCGTGATTGTGACCGTCATCATCATCATCATATTCATCATCAACGTCAACATCAACTTCATCAGCAACGTCATCATCGACGTCGTCATCAGCGTCATCATCATCATCATCGTCACCATTAAAACGTCATAATGAATGTCATCATCAACGTCATAATCGTCGGCATGCTGCCATCGTTCAACGGTGAGCGCGCTGGACTTTGCGTTTGGTTGTTTTCTGCGCAGCCTCACCACGTGGCTACCTATTTTACCAACCCCCCAAAAAAATGATGATGATGATGATGATGGTGGTGGTAAAGGTGCTGCCCTGCAATTTCTTGCTCAACCCTGCTGGTGGAAAGGCCTCCATGAGGGGGAGTTCTAGCGAGTCCCATACAGGATATTCGGTCTACTCTTCTACACCGGTCACATTTTCTTAAAAGAGGGGGGGGGGGGGGCAATACCCATACTTTACCTTACCACACGTGACCTGGCCATCGACTAACCGTATCAAAGTCAAAGCGATTTTCTGCTTAAATGAGCACGGAGGTTTTGAGGTTTTGCTGCTCATCGCGCGGTTACAGAGGTGGAAATTCCACATTCCTGTGGCGGGGCGGGGGGGATGGCGAGTCACTCCATAAGACAAGCGCTGTGTGACGTCCCCACGAAGTGACGCTAATTTGTTTTTATCAACACCGCGCGCATGATGGCTGAGTCAACTGGCAACGACGATTTGAACTGTGAACCTTCCGACCGCGATCCACTCACGAGATCGCGTGCCTGTGGGCGAGTTGGACTGAAGGTGACGTCCGCCAGTGTCTTAGCTGCCGCGCCGCGAGATCGAATCGAGCCGGCGGGCCCCTCCCCTCCCCCCCTCTGGCTCTGGTCTACAGCGGTGACAGCTCCCCCCCGTCACCCCTCCCGATGTCTCAGTATAATCGGCGTGAAAACAACACAAAGGAACTCCACACCTCAGCGTAAATAACCTTCCATGGCCCGCTCCCTTCGCCATGGCGCTCATTAATCACTAAGCGACATTTGGCCGCTCAATTTCCACAACATTTCTCGTCGCGGGCGCACGAGGGGAGGAGGAGGAGGGGGGGGGGTCTCTAATTTGCATTAATCCCTCTCCTCTCCGTCTGATTGGGTTCCTTAATCAAAGACGCGCGCTTCCCGTAATTCAGCGGCATGCTCCGGAACTCGCCGCCGTGAATCAATTAATCAATGCGAGTGCCGTGGGGGGGGGGGGGGAGCCAGGGTATGGAGGGGGAGGGATGGGAGGGGAGGGATGGGAGGGGAGGGGGTGGATGGGAGGGGAGGGGATGGATGGGAGGGGAGGGGATGGATGGGAGGGGAGGGATGGGAGGGGAGGGATGGGAGGGAAGGCAGGGATGGGAGGGGAGGGAGGGGATGGATGGGAGGGGAGGGAGTGGATGGGAGGGGAGGGATGGGAGGGGAGGGGGTGGATGGGAGGGGAGGGGGTGGATGGGAGGGGAGGGGATGGATGGGAGGGGAGGGGATGGATGGGAGGGGAGGGATGGGAGGGGAGGGATGGGAGGGATGGCAGGGATGGGAGGGGAGGGAGGGGATGGATGGGAGGGGAGGGAGTGGATGGGAGGGGAGGGATGGGAGGGGAGGGATGGGAGGGATGGCAGGGATGGGAGGGGAGGGAGGGGATGGATGGGAGGGGAGGGAGTGGATGGGAGGGGATGGATGGGAGGGGAGGGATGGGAGGGGAGGGGGTGGATGGGAGGGGAGGGGATGGATGGGAGGGGAGGGGATGGATGGGAGGGGAGGGATGGGAGGGGAGGGATGGGAGGGATGGCAGGGATGGGAGGGGAGGGAGGGGATGGATGGGAGGGGAGGGAGTGGATGGGAGGGGAGGGATGGGAGGGGAGGGATGGGAGGGATGGCAGGGATGGGAGGGGAGGGAGGGGATGGATGGGAGGGGAGGGAGTGGATGGGAGGGGATGGATGGGAGGGGAGGGATGGGAGGGGAGGGGGTGGATGGGAGGGGAGGGGATGGATGGGAGGGGAGGGGATGGATGGGAGGGGAGGGATGGGAGGGGAGGGATGGGAGGAATGGCAGGGATGGGAGGGGAGGGAGGGGATGGATGGGAGGGGAGGGGATGGATGGGAGGGGAGGGATGGGAGGGGAGGGATGGGAGGGGAGGGGGTGGATGGGAGGGGAGGGATGGGAGGGGAGGGATGGCAGGGATGGGAGGGGAGGGAGGGGTTGGATGGGAGGGGAGGGAGTGGATGGGAGGGGATGGATGGGAGGGGAGGGATGGGAGGGGAGGGGGTGGATGGGAGGGGAGGGGATGAATGGGAGGGGAGGGGATGGATGGGAGGGAGTGGATGGGAGGGGATGGATGGGAGGGGAGGGATGGGAGGGGAGGGGGTGGATGGGAGGGGAGGGGATGAATGGGAGGAGATGGATGGGAGGGGAGGGATGGGAGGGATGGCAGGGATGGGAGGGGAGGGAGGGGATGGATGGGAGGGGAGGGAGTGGATGGGAGGGGAGGGATGGGAGGGGAGGGATGGGAGGGATGGCAGGGATGGGAGGGGAGGGAGGGGATGGATGGGAGGGGAGGGAGTGGATGGGAGGGGATGGATGGGAGGGGAGGGATGGGAGGGGAGGGGGTGGATGGGAGGGGAGGGGATGGATGGGAGGGGAGGGGATGGATGGGAGGGGAGGGATGGGAGGGGAGGGATGGGAGGAATGGCAGGGATGGGAGGGGAGGGAGGGGATGGATGGGAGGGGAGGGGATGGATGGGAGGGGAGGGATGGGAGGGGAGGGATGGGAGGGGAGGGATGGGAGGGGAGGGGGTGGATGGGAGGGGAGGGATGGGAGGGGAGGGATGGCAGGGATGGGAGGGGAGGGAGGGGTTGGATGGGAGGGGAGGGAGTGGATGGGAGGGGATGGATGGGAGGGGAGGGATGGGAGGGGAGGGGGTGGATGGGAGGGGAGGGGATGAATGGGAGGGGAGGGGATGGATGGGAGGGAGTGGATGGGAGGGGATGGATGGGAGGGGAGGGATGGGAGGGGAGGGGGTGGATGGGAGGGGAGGGGATGAATGGGAGGAGATGGATGGGAGGGGAGGGATGGGAGGGGAGGGGGTGGATGGGAGGGGAGGGGATGGATGGGAGGGGAGGGGATGGATGGGAGGGGAGGGATGGGAGGGGAGGGATGGGAGGGATGGCAGGGATGGGAGGGGAGGGAGGGGATGGATGGGAGGGGAGGGAGTGGATGGGAGGGGATGGATGGGAGGGGAGGGATGGGAGGGGGTGGATGGGAGGCGAGGGGATGGATGGGATGGGAGGGGAGGGATGGGAGGGGAGGGATGGGAGGGGAGGGAGTGGATGGATGGGAGGGGATGGATGGGAGGGGATGGATAGGATGGGAGGGATGGGAGGGGAGGGAGGGGATGGATGGGAGGGGAGGGAGTGGATGGGAGGGGATGGATTGGAGGGGATGGATGGGAGGGGAGGGGATGGATGGGAAGGGGGGGATGGATGGGAGGGGAGGGATTGGAGGGGAGGGGATGGATGGGAGAGGAGGGAGTGGATGGGAAGGGATGGATGGGAGGGGAGAGGATGGATGGGAGGGGATGGATGGATGGGAGGGGGTGGATGGGAGGGGATGGGTGGGAGGGGAGGGAGGGGAGTAAGGGGGTGGAGAATGGAGGAAAGACGCGTAGGAGGATGATGGTGGACGAGGAGGATGTGGAGGTGTGATGAGGACGGGGAGATGGAGGAGGAGAAGGAGGGTGATGAACGGAGACGGTGGTCACCGCATCGCGCGCTTTCACACGCGCTTTTGCGGCCGTCTGGAAAGTTCTTCTTTCCGACATTATGAAGCCACTGGGAGCTACTCCACCTTTAAATCATCCAGTGAGGGGGTGACGAGGAGGAGTACAGAGAGGAGGGTTACCAGCAATAGCATCGTAGGAAGTTCCTACAGCTGACAGAGTTATTAGAAAGCCACTGAAGCTATGTATGCACTTTCAAATCTAGATTGAACAAAAAAATCGCATTTCTTCAGAACTGCTTATTATGTTTAGTTTGTTGGCCTCCCCCCGCACCTCCGATTAGCACGGTTCGCTACGCACGGTGCGAAAGAAGTTCAACACACATACAGCACACACATACATCGAGGTGATGTGGACCAATCAATTTCAAGGACAATGCATATATTATCAGAGTGTTTTTTTTTGGTATTTATACCACAGGTTTTGTGGTTAATGCACACATGATTCCTCGTAAAAAGGTTTCAGTTTTATTGCCAGAAAAAAAGAGGACAACCCCATTATTATATTTTGGTACTGGCAAAGGAGGTCTAATGATGAGGTGGAGACCTGTGAAGGAGCAGAAGGATAATGATGGAGAATGCTGAGAGGGCAGGAGGAGAGAAGAGAAGATGGGAGGATGATGATGATAGAGGAGGAGAAAGAGAAGAATTGGTGCACGCACATCCACCCGTAAGCCTTGAAGAGGTGGGGGAGTGGCGGGAGGCGAGGATGGCGTGGTACGGGATAATCTGCATGTCTTGTAAGACGATATGAACATTTATTTTATTATTATTATTATCATTTTGTCAGGATGAATATTTACATCCTCGCTTCACGGCGCCGCCGATCACCACCCGAGGGCTCTCTCCGCTCCGGAGCCAATTTGCCGATTTGTAGCGCGCACTCCGCAAACGCTGACAGCGTTAAACTTCACTTGCGTAACGAGATGATGATGATGGTGGTGGTGATGATTTTTTTTTCATTATTTTCTTTCGGGAGTAAACACTTTCTGGGTTTTCTCGATGAGCTAAGTCGATAGAATGCTCCACTCGTCGTTTGATTTAGAAGGCGTTTGGAAAGTCGGACGGATATTGATAGCGGGGTTATGGTGACAATACTACGAATAATATTGGGCCCTCTGTTCATCCACTGGCGGATAAAAACGTTGGGACACGCCATGTCAGTCATGGAGGTTGTTTGACCACACTTCACCACGCTGGTCAGTGCGGGTTAGTGAAGGGAGGCGAGGTGGTTGTGGGCGGTGCCCAGGACCAGTTCAGGTAGCATTCTGCGCTAATTGTAGAAGGCACCATGTCCAGGAATTGAACTTATGTCACCAGTTTTGTGATAATCCAAAAAATATTTTTGTTTAACCAGGAGTGCCACGTTGATTCAAATGAACCATTTTCAGGAGGGCGCTGCTGCTAATCTCGTTTTTATTTTAAGATGTTCCTAGCCAATTAATCACGAGTATTAATTATTCACGTGGGGAGGAAACTGGAAGGACCTGGAGAAAACCTCCACGGCGTGCGCGAGGGGGCAACGCTCTATCCCCGTATAGATGGCTACAGATGGCGATCCGTCCACACTTTGCTGTGCTGCCCTTCTGCTGGCGAGCCAGGGTACGGTACCTCCTCGACGCCTGCGGGAAGAAGGCAGTTTCACAACATTCATGCGGTGATCCACCAACCCTCGCTGCTTTCTCCACAGTGCTGAGTTACAGAAACCACGTGCAGCATCATAGCCACCGCCACCACCACAGCCACCACCACCACCACAGCCACCAACACCACCGCCACCACCACAGCCACCACCACAGCCACCAACATCACAGCCACCACCACCACCACAGCCACCACCATCACAGCCACCACCACAGCCACCAACACCACAGCCACCACCACCACAGCCACCACCACGGCCACCAACACCACAGCCACCACCACCACCACCACCACAGCCACCAACACCACCGCCACCACCACAGCCACCACCACCACCACCACCACAGCCACCACCACAGCCACCACAGCCACCACCACCACAGCCACCACCACCACAGCCACCACCACAGCCACCAACACCACAGCCACCACCACCACAGCCACCACCACCACAGCCACCACCACCACAGCCACCAACACCACAGCCACCACCACAGCCACCAACACCACAGCCACCAACACCAGAGCCACCACCACCACAGCCACCACCACCACAGCCACCACCACCACAGCCACCACCACAGCCACCAACACCACAGCCACCAACACCACAGCCACCACCACCACAGCCACCACCACGGCCACCAACACCACAGCAACCACCACAGCCACCACCACCACCACAACCACCACCACCACAGCCACCACCACCACAGCCACCACCACCACCACAGCCACCACCACCACAGCCGTCATCCTAAACGCGCGAGAAACTGCACCACCGCTTGTGTTTTTCCCGGTTTCTAAATCAGTGATGGTCTCGACTTGCAATCACCAATGACTGCACAGACACTGCACGCACACAGACACACACAAGAACCCCATCAGATGCAATTTGCTTCAACTTAAATCCCACCGCTGGGAGTTAAACAACACGTGTCTCTGCTTGACCGCCATGCAGTGATCATTGCTCTTTGGGGCAGAATAGGCGGCAAATTGCTGCCCCGACTGCAGCGTGGACCGGAGGTCACGTGCAGTAGGCAGGGGCCTCTTGGAGCAGAGATTTTTGACATAAGGCCCAACTATGGCTGCAGAGTTTTGTAGTACATGTTGTTCACGTCGTTTATTGTGAAAATTCGGTCACAGTTCCTATGACCACTGTTTCATTGCTTTTATGGCTTCATTTTGGTGATTTTCGAAACGTTTTTTGGTTTGGCCATGCTTGTTTGTTGTAGTACAGAGTTAGACTGATGGCCTTTATCTAAGTTGTCTTGTGGTTGTTGTTGTTGTTTGACTTGCATCCCACTGGGATTTTTGCACACAGTGTTGGTGTACGGTGCTTTTTTAGCAATATTTTGCTGTCTTTTCTTGGATTTTCTGTTTGCATACAGTCACGTTAAGATGTTTTCTTGTTCATGTTCTTTGTTTGTTGCGGTTGCACCCGATTCAAGAGCCGAATGGCTCACAGGGCTATACCTAATACATTAACTTGAACTTGAACTCTCGCTGTGGCTGTGAGCAGCAGTCACGTGCCCCTCACTCCTGCGGGTCTCGACGAAGAACCCGGGGGGACGACATTCGGTGAGAAAATGAAGCCCCCCCCCCCCCCCCCGGGGATTTATCTGAAAGCGAGACGATGGCAGATTAAACCCGGAGGAGTCGCGTGAAACGACCTTGCCACCATCTGTGTCTATATTTTGTAAATAGAAATTTAAGCGCCTAATTGTAAATGCGTTAATTAATACGATTACACATACGAACGCATTAGCCGGTGACGCTGCTGCTGCTGCTGCTGCTGCTGCGACGGTGGCAGGGGTGCAGCGCAATTAATAAACGACGACTCAACACGTTTGGCAATGACAACACCCTGGACCTTAATAGCGGAAGCATAAAATGAGATATCTATAAAAAATAGATATATGTATAAATAATAATGGACGGCGCGTCGTTCGCCACGATGTCCGACGTTTCTCTGCACGTGCTCGTAGCTTCACACTCTCGCTTTGGTGGTAGAACATTGCCAGCTGTTGCTGCTACTACTGCTGGTGGTGGTGGTTGTGTTGTGGTGGTGGTTGTGTTGTGGTGGTGGTGGTGGTGGTGGTTGTGTTGTGGTGAGCTGCCCTACGAACCCAGCGCACCCGAGTTCGATTCCCGCTCACGGCCAACGCCGGTGACGATTTTATGAATCTGTCCTGGGCCTCTCCTAGGTCGACTCGGCCTCAAATGAGTACTCGGTGCGATGTGTATACATCGCCACTGGGGAGACAAAGGCGGCCGGGTGTGTTTCTGGCCACCCCACCCTCCTCGTATGCTGCGCCGGCCTTCATAGGTGCTCGCTAACAGCACTTGCCCCAACAGTCCGTGCAGGTTACACGGGGCATCTTTGTCTTTGTTCGTGCCGATATGGATAATCGAGCTCGATTGAGCTCCTGCAGAAGGTGGTCGCGAAACGTCGGACACCGTGCACACGGTACATCCCGATCACTCCACGGGAGTTGCTCCAAGCAACTTACGCAACAGCGTTCACCTTAGTCGGTCATTCTGCTGCTGTTGGTGCCAATAACTGCAAATAACAACAACAAAAACAACAACAACACATTTTTATTAAAAACAACAAATTAAAATGATACGAAAGGCGTCGTTTCATCCGTTGCCCATCTTCATTGCCGTGACCCTTCTTCACACCATGTGCTATGAAGAAGGTTTATTGCTCGAAAGGTCGCCTATCATTTATATTTTTCCCCCCTTTTAAGGCCACGGTGTTATTGACGAACGTGTTGAAAGTTGTTTGTTTATTTTCGACTCGTAATTCTCCCATTCGCTTCATGAATATGCGCGATGCATGTGAAGTAATGTATCATTAGCGCATTCATACGAAGAGTCGTGGCTGAGTGATCGGATGATGTCAACTCTAATGACGCTTTGCGATGTCAAACTTGGCATGCGCGTTGCCCGGTTTATGCCAATAATTAGAAACGAAAAAAAATCTGGAAAAAAAACAACGTTTAGTATTACGAATTAAGCCTCTATTACTCAAGCCTTTGCTACCCGTCACACTCCAGCGACACAACAATCCAATCCAGCTCCCGCCACACGAGCAAATTCCATCGCTCCATCTCCCACGGTGATGGCTCATCCGAGGTGAGCGACCCGCTCCGGCCGACAGCACAGACCTGCAGCCATCGGGTTCACGCGAACTACCACCACGAGTTCGTGGCTTTAGATCGCGACACCGCTGCTGCTGCTGCTCTCATGCTGCCGTGCGTGGGGCACCAGTTTATCAAGCGGTCGCCGGATCAACTCGATCTCCCGTAGTGGCAGTTGAAACAATTGCGGGGGGAGGGGGCATGTGGCTTAAATTATCCACCCCCACCGCCCACCCGCATCTGTTAGTCCACTCAGCAGTACAAGTGGAGACACCAAGAGTCAGTCGGCTGGCGGATTGGGCAGGTCGCGTGCGGCGGGGTAAAGTGTGCGGGTCACACCGCTGTGTTGAACTTCTTTCGCGCCGTACGTAGCCCAAAAAAAAACACGTCGTTAATCGGAGGCGTCAGCGGCGACGGTTCGATCTTATCGACGAAGAAATGAAGAGGGGCGTCGTGCGGGCGGATCGCGGGGAGGATCGTGTGCCGCGCGCTTTTGTGTCCCGGCTTGTTTAGCGCTCGGCGGAGTCCGAAGTAAACAAACGAGAATGTGACCGTCCAGTCGACGAACGCCTTATCGGCAGTTTGTATTGCGCTAAGCAGCAGAAACAACAACAACAACAAAAACCACAGCAGCATCCGCAGCTGTCGTTAATTCTGATCGGAATGATTAATATCTGCTGCTGCTGCTGTTGTTGTTGTTGTTTTAACCTTCACGAAATTCCCTCCAACGATTCTCATACCACCGCTCTCCTGGCCCGCGCGTTTACCGATGTGACCCTGCCACCACACCCACCCGATGTGACCCTCCCATCACACCGACCACCCGAGCCCACGGGGACATTGCCAGTACGGCAGCAGGCTGCGATTGTGGTGATGGACCCGGGGCGGGGGTGGCCGGGGTTGGAGACCACCCGGGTGGGTGCATGGGGGTTGAGATCTTTGTGAATCGATGAGCGGAGTTGGTTGGCGCACTGCGCTTACGGGAACCCGGCGAGCCAAGTTCGACTCTCATGCGCATGGCCAACATCAGTGACGAATACGTGCACCTCGTGCTCTCTTTTAGCCCCCCCACCCTCCCGATACGTTCCATTCATTGGCTACCACATTCTGATAAGCTCCCCCCCTCTCCTCCCCCTTAACTTGTATTTAAGAACTTGCATCTTGGAATCCCTGCCTCACTTGATACAGCAAATCTAGCTGTGACGGTCCCACCTGATGACGGAGACTTGTGTTGCCTCCGAAACGTCGTGATTTTTTATTATTATTATTATATTTTTATTAATTTTAATTTAATTTTTTACCTACGTGACTTTACGGAATAAACTAATAGTATGAATCATTGCAGTCACGAAAGCTTCAAATTTAGAATCAGTGACGAATATCTGAACCGCTCCTGGTCCTGAGCCTCCCCTAGGTTGACTCGGCCTCAAACGAGTACCCGGTGCGGATGTGTAAAACGTCACCACCGGGGGAGACAAAGTCGGCCGGGGGCCGTGGTGCTGGCCACCCACCCACCCACCCCGCCGTGTCGCCCTTCATAGGTGCTACACGCCAAGAGCATTTGCTCCTACAGTCTGTTGAGACTCCACGGGGAGTCGTTGTCGCGGGACAACGCAGAGCCCCGCGATCATCTCGCAACGCGACGAACGGCTCCGATAGGCCTCACGACCCCGGAACTGCAGCAGAAGCCTCCGCACCTCGCAAGCCCACCGCCGTCTCAGCGGTCGAGTGAGCCACTCGCAATCGGGAAGGTTGCGAGTTCACATCCTGACTGTGGGGCTTCACTCGGGCTGCCCACCCTCCAGGCAGTGCCGGACTAAGCTGGTGCGGGGCTTGTAGCATGTTCTTGGTTCTTTCGGTATGCCCCGCGCTAAACGTTTTCAAGCTATCAATTCCGGTTCAGTGATTCTGCACTTGCTCTATTACTATAGTACTATACCGCCTTCAACTTTTATGAACGACTGGGTGTTTAAGGTTAGCGGTTTGTCGTATTATCTGACTGTATAGCAAATGGGAAAATACAATTACTTTACGATGCGAGTAAAAAATTTAAGTGTTTTAATATCTACGTAGTTTTATTTACTTATTTAGGGTCCCTTTATAACATATGCTACAGGCCCTGCACTAGCTTAATCCGGCACTGTACAGGCAAATCGAACAGTGACAGCCCACGCAGGCGTTCCATCCACGTGCCCCTGGGTGAATTGGTCAGGGCGCGGGCTTTGCGACGGTCAGATACGCGACGTCGCTTTGTCCACTCAAGGTGGACGTTGCTGTTATCCGACTGGCATGGGCAGGTTTCGTGTTCATGCGCACGCGGTGACAGCAATAAACCCCGATTTACGTTCTTGCCCCATTTTACGTCGTTTTCGCATCTACGTCGTCACGTGATTATTATCACCACCCGCGCCCCGCCCCGATTTGCGTGGCATCAACCCCCACGCGCTCGCGTCGCTGACAGCATCGTCTCTCCTCTCTCGCTATCCGTCGCCTCTCAGCCTCCTCCTCCTCCACCACCTCCACCACGCCACCACCACCACGCCACCACCACCACCACCACGCCACCACCACCACGCCACCACGCCACCACGCCACCACCACCACCACGACCACCACCACGACGACCACCACTACCACCCCACCCAGTACTCGAACTGCTCCGCAGCTACGATTAGCAACTGCTTGGCTGAGTACGGCGCGAAAAGAAGTCTAACGCAGATGCTTTGCGTGGCGCATGAAGACGCGTGCCGTTCTGCAGAGCGCAGTCTATTATAAGTTGCGCAGGGCATTTTGGTGATTTTGTAAAAAAAACTAACAAAAAAGGAAATTGCTTTGATTTAACGTCGTTTCGAGATTCGTAGTCGCACTTCGCGGGAACGCATCCCCGACGTAAACCGGGGTATGGCCGCATTTATTTGCAATTCGCCCGTCCTGGCAACGCACCCAACCGGGCAACAACCGAACCTCAGAAGCAATTGAAGGACTGGCATCCAATTAAAGCGATCGATATCATGATGGGGAGGAGGGGTAGTGGGGGGGGAGGTGGCAGCAGCAGCAGTGGGACCCGGTCGCTCGGTGCGAGCTGGGAGACAGGGGGCAGGAGGTCAAATGTCAAAGGTGGACGTTCAACTGCGGCTGTTTTAATTGATTAGGGGGGGGGAATGCAGCTCGATTGGAACACGTCGGGTTCAATGAGCGGGTTGCGGGGTGACCCAGGTGCTCTCACTCTCTCTCCCTCTCCGCCCGATTGGAACGAGCGGTGATTTACATCTTCGTCGTTTTGCCTTGCGCGGAACCGTTGAATAATAATAATAATATAATTAATATTATTCTTACTATGTCACGGCGTATTTTGACGTTGGCTCCCCGATGAATTATCGATTTGCATAAACGAAAGAGACAGGAGAGATGGAATCGATCGGGGGGTGTGGGGGGGGCGAGGGTGGAGCGGTGGTGGATAAAATATGGTTTGTTTACTAAACGTCGACCCTTGTAATCAATTTCCATTATGGGCACAATAAGTTGTTAAAATAAAATCACTTCGCCGCATGCCAGGCGCGCGTGGCTGGAGCGAACATCGATTTTTTTGTTATTCCGCTTATTCAAATGCGAACGCTTGGCCGTTCTTCAAGACTGGCGACTGCGTCTGACAGTAGATAAAAAAACAAAATCAGCTCGCTTGCTGCTGATGCGTGTTTTGAACTTCTTTCGCACCGTACGTAGCCAACCGTGCCCACGGCCCAGTGCGCTTAGACACCTGAGAACGTAGAGCCCTGAGAATGGCGCAACAGCGGCCCAACTGGGTTGTGCGAATGATGTCCGAGGATATTTAATACATCGGCAGTATTAATCAGGGCGGCCTACTGGGGTTCAACTGCGAGCCCCTGCAACAAGGGGTGAATGCGCTACCGCTGGGCCGTAGCACAGCCCAGTGTCTAATATTCAGATCGAGGGAACAAATATTAATAAAACGAAATCATTTTTATTTTGACTATATATATTTAATTTTACCAGGTTATGCCCGCTGAGCTATGCAGCTTTTTTTTAGAAATGGCTTCTCTATGGCAAATGATAGCCCAACGAAGTGGCTTATCACGTGGACATTTTATTGCAGCCATATACTCTAAATGCGTGATGTTGATTCTAAATGTCGAGGCGAAAACCGGAGGACCTGATCCATGCGACCACGGGAAGAACAAACTCCAAATATACTTACTCTTAGGTTTTTTTCGGTAAAGTCACGTAGGAAAATAATAAAAAAAAATAATAGAAATAAAATAATAATAAATTAAAATAAATCAATTAAATCACATCATTTAATTGGGTTATTTAATTGATTTATTTTCATTTATTATTATTTTATTTCTATTATTGTTTTTATTTTTCACCTACGTGACTTTACCGAAAAAACCAAAGAGAATCCTTGCAGTCACGAAAACTTCAAATCTAGAATCCAAATATACAGCAGTAGGCGTCAGGGTCAGAATCGCACCCACGACCTCCTGTATACCAGGCGAGGTAGTTAACATCTCCTAGCCACCGTGGCACTATATAGGACTTACGGATACCACGTGTGTGTACTGGGCATCTGTAAAAAAGAGCTTTATAGATCATCGGATTCCTCCAGTATATATTTGCATATTCTGATTCTGATCTCCAACACTGTTTTATCACCTGAAGATGATTGCTCGTGTTGCGATCGAAACGTCGTGATTTTTATTCTTATGTTTCTATCTACGCGACTTTACCGAAAGACCCAAAGAGTATAATAATCATAATTGTATTCTTACTATACGGTAAACCCAAAAAGAGTGACGGTCCTTTTGGACATACTTGGCACCCGCCAGAGGAACGTGTAATTTGCACCACCGGTCTCAGATTGGCAAAACCGTCAGCTCCGAGGCCGCCGGTCCGCGTGGAGAGACACTTCGAGTGGATCGTGTGTCACCCCTGGGGACGCCGCCACTTGCTCTGGGCTGTCCCATCCTGCTCACGTGCACAGACATCTGGACGTCTGACCGACCAGCTGACCGACGTGTCCACGCATCGCCTCTGTCCACGATCGCTGAGCGCTCCGGGTGCTGAGTGCGTGGGGAAAGATGAACTTTGATCGTGAAAACTCGTAAACTGCTGGGTCTAAAGAATCAAGATTTTTTTTTTTGCCCAGTGAATTTTATTTTATTTAGCTGGCGCGTTTGAGAACCTACTCGGCTCTCCGCACACTACACACATCTACTGCCCACACGCAACACACAGACACCATACACACACTACACACATACACTACACACATATACTGCACACACACACCACACACACACTACACACACGACACACATTCTACACACACTACATACATCAACTACACACACATACGACACACACTACACACACCACACACATTACATACACACACTACATACACACACCACACACACACTACATACACAAATTACACACACACCACACACACCACACACCCCACACACGACACACACCACACACACATACTGCTCACACCACACACAACACACACTACACACCACACACACGACACACACGCGTGCGAGCTTTGTGTGTGTGTGCCGTGTTGTCGCCCCACAATCCACGGGAAGGTCTCCGCCGCACAAAGTGGCGGAGAAGTGCGGCACTCGGCAGGGAGTTTACACCTCCTCCTCCTCGCGTCACGTCCTCATTCAGTCAAGTCCCGACTCCCCCCCCATCTCCCTCCCATCTCCCCCCCCCGACTCCCCCATCTCCCTCCCATCTCCCCCCCCGACTCCCCCATCTCTCCCATCTCCCCCACATCTACCCTCTATCTCTCCCACATCTCCCCCCCCATCTCCCCCATCTCTCTCCCATCTCCCCCACATATCCCCCCCAGCTCCCCCATCTCCCTCCCATCTCCCCCCCGGACTCCCCCATCTCCCTCCCATCTAGCCCACATCTCCCCCCCCATCTCCCCCATCTCCCTCCCATCTCCCCCCCCCGACTCCCCCATCTCTCTCCCATCTCCCCCACATCTCCCCCCCCCCATCTCCCCCATCTCCCTCCCATTTCCCCCCCCAGACTCCCCCATCTCTCTCCCATCTCCCCCACATCTACCCTCTATCTCCCCCACATCTCCCCCCCATCTCCCCCATCTCCTTCCCATCTCCCCCCCCCCGACTCCCCCATCTCTCTCCCATCTCCCCCACATCTACCCTCTATCTCCCCCACATCTCCCCCCCCATCTCCCCCCCCCATCTCCCCCATCTCTTTCCCATCTCCCCCACATATCCCCCCCAGCTCCCCCATCTCACTCCCATCTCCTCCCCGACTCCCCCATCTCCCTCCCATCTAGCCCACATCTCCCTCCCACCCCCCCATCTCCCCCACATATCCTCCCCCCCCATCTCCCTCCCATCTCCCCCCATCCCTCCCCCCCGACTCCCCAATCTCCCTCCCATCTAGCCCACATCTCCCCCACATCTCCCCCCCCATCTCCCTCCATCTCCCCCCTCGGTTTTCACTCAACTTCGAGCGAGAGTAGCTGCCGAACCACCGACCCCCCCCCCCGCCCATCCTCACCCTGTCCGTCCAAGCTCGTACCCCCCCCCCCCATCGTCAAGGGGGGCGGGGGGCAGAGCGGGGGTGTTTAGTTATTTTGGCTCCGTTTCCAACAATCCGTGGAGTGTGGCGACGATTTACCGAAGGCTCGCAGGGTGACCCCGCAACAAACCACGCTTGTCCGATGCTTTGATTGAGCAATGCAGCCCGCGTCTTCTGCTGCTGTCTGCTGCCGTGTCTGCTGTTGTGTCTGCTGCCGTGTCTGCTGGCGTGTCTGTTGATGTGTCTGTTGCTGTGTCTGTTGATTTATCTGTTGATGTGTCTGTTGCTGCTATCTGCTGCTGTGTCTGTTGATGTGTCTGTTGCTGTGTCTGTTGATTCATCTATTGATGTGTCTGTTGCTGCTATCTTCTGCTGTGTCTGTTGATGTGTCTGTTGCTGTATCTGTTGCTGTGTCTGTTGCTGTGTCTGTTGATTTGTCTGTTGATGTGTCTGCTGCTGCGTCTGCTACTATCTGCTGATATCCCCAGACTTGTCGGCCGCTCTCTGCAGATGTCTCTGCTGCTGTCTGCTGCTGCTGTGTCTGCTACTGCTGTCTGCTGCTGTGTCTGCTGCCGTGTCTGTTGCCGTGTCTGCTGCTGCTGTGGTTCGCAGAGTTACAGTTTCTATATAACGGGTCACTTCACCAACCCGCAGTGACCAGTCTGGTGAAGTATGGTCAAACAACCCCCACGAAAAGACACGGCGTGTGTCGGCCATCACCCAGAACGTGGATTGACAGAGGCGTTGTAGATTCATCGTAATCATCGTTCCCAGCCACGGCCAATTCACTGCTGGATGAATGGCTCCCCCCACCCCCCACCCTCCCCCCATCAAGCCGCCAGGATCACGCGGTTTCATCGCTCCATCTCTCTTCCCCGGCCGTTCGTCCTTTCAGAAGCGTGGCATCCTCTGGCTGCCGCTCCGTTATTAAACAATTTATTTTATTTGTTTCATTTGTAAGGCCCCACTGAGCTACATAGCTTCTATTTCAGAAGCGACCTGGCCACAAATGATAACTGAACGAAGTGGGTTTGTCGTGTGTAATTTCACAGCAGTCCAAGAATTCTAAACGCGTGTTTTTGAAATGTGGATGGGGAAAAAACCGAAGGACCCGGAGAAAAATCCACGCGCCACGGGGAGAGAAAGAGAGAGACACCGCAAACTCAAAAATAAACAGCAGCAGGCGTCAGGGTGGTCGGGATCGAATCCATAGACCTCCTGTATACCACGCGAGGTAGTTAACATCTCATAGCCACCGTTATGCCCATTGATAATCGCCCCTGATACCCATCGCGTTTCCTACGCAAGGCCCTCTTAACTAATTTGAACGTTTCGATTTAAAGCTTTCGTGACTGCAGGGATTCATCTTCTTGGTTCTTTCGGTAAAGTCACGTAGAAGGGAAATAATAAACTAATACAAATACATTATTTTATTATGTTTTATTTTTATTATTTTATTATTTCCCTTCTACGTGACTTTACCGAAAGAACCAAGAAGATAATTTGAACGTTTGAATGTCGACACTAGCCCACGTGCGTTCTCTCACCCAGTGGTTCTCAAGCCTTGCCCTTTGTGGAATTTAGTTCCAAACGAATACGTCACCACAACCCCCATTTGCCTAAACCCAAACATGGTTCTGAGAAATAAAAACGTACGTACGAAAAAAATGAACGTCGAAATTTGTAACCAATTGTTAATTTTTTTGTGACGTATCCCAACCAGCTAAATAACCAAAAAATAAAATCGACGGACGCTTCTGCGCGCGTTCCGTGACGTGTTCGAGCTCGCTGGGCACTATTGGAAGCCGGCATTGCTTACGGACAATGAGCTTGGGAAATGTATTTTATATCGCATTAATTTTTTTATCGTAGTTATTTTACATTGGCGATGATTGAGACCTTGATTATTCACCAATGACTCTCACGCATGATATAATTTCTCGCATTTTATAAAGCACCACGCGTAGCACCCCCCTGGGACATTGTTACGTTACCCGCAGGGTAGGGTGACACTAGGAACCTGCGGCTCTAATCCACGTGAACCTCTCGGCGTCTTTCAAAGTCCTGCAATTCCACAAAGCACAAACGCATCTCTCCACGCTTCTCTGCCCACGTTTCGACCTGTGTTCGCGCGTTCCCATGCACGAGCGCGTTTCCGAATCCACGTTGTCCCAGCAGGTAGCAGCAGGCTACAAATCAATGTTATGATTATTTAATCAATATTGTTTAACACGACGGTAGTTTTCTCGAGGGCATTGGCGTTAACCATCAACTCGCATCAGAACATCATCGCCGGGCTGAGTTAAACACACAAGCCGGAGTGGCGTGGCCGTGTATGCGTGTTGAACTTCTTTCGTACCGTACGTAGCCAACCGTCCTATTCGGAGGTGCGGGGGAAGGACAACAAACTAAACGCAAACAAAATAAATTCTAAAAAAATTAGTTTCCAATCTAGATTTAGGCTGTGACCATGAATTTCAAACTACGGATCGTGTAGTAAACCCATAGAGACACGTCGAGATAGGTAAAGACCCACAGAGACGCACAGAGACCCACAGAGACCCACAGAGATAGATTAAAGACGCCAGCTACCGTGATGCGACTGTGGCCATGCAACATAAATTATACTGGTAGGAACCTCCTGGTTACACCAGCCCACAGGGGATTATTGTGTCCGTCCGTCCGTCATGCAGGGAGGGGCTGGGTGGGGAGGGGTGGGGAGGGGCTGGGTGGGGAGGGGAGGGTGGGGAAGGGCTGGGTAGAGAGAGGCTGGGTGGGGAGGGTGGGGAGGGGCTGGGTGGGGAGGGAGGGGCTGGGTGGGGAGGGGAGGGTGGGGAGGGGCTGGGTGGGGAGGGGAGGGGTGGGGCTGGGTGGGGAGGGGCTGGTCACCCCGTGGTGCCCTTATAAAGCTCAACGTTTAACCTACTCACGCCGGCTTGTGCCCGCCCTCACAGTCGGGCATATTTGCGGAATACACCACGCCGCCGTTGACCCTGGCCATTGACCGAGCAACCCAACGTTCCTACCAGCTCCCTCCGCAGGAATGTGTTGGACCGTGCAAGTTAATCCGCTGTGATCTTCGCTCCTTCAACGAAGAAGGAGGGACAGAAAAACGACGCAAAAACTCGAACACTCTGTGTGTGCTGAAGCCCTTTCGTCGTGGTCAGCAGCAGTCTTAGACATTCTAATTCAGCCTCTGAGCTCATCGCTGCTACCATCATGCCCACGCTTACAGCCCACAGTGTTGTCGCATTCGCATCGAGTCGTCGTATAGCAAACACATGGGGGAATTATCACGGAGTAAAAAACAACCACAAGCAACCATCACCACACTTTAAAAAAAAATACTTTAAGAGGCGGACCGTGATGGAAAAGTCACGGCTCGGATGGACATTTTGCGATGTTTAGCGTCGTGAAAAGTGCCATTGAAACTGAGCGACGTCAAGATGCGACTCCATCTACGGCTTTTAGAGGACGGACGGACGAGAAAAATATATATATAAAACTAAAACTGCTACTTTCTCATAACAGCGGGCATAGCGCTCAGCAAAAAGCGCGATAAATCTTTGATAAAAAGATTCGTGGGGGGGGAGGATGGTGTGGGGGGGGGACACAAAAATTGCAAGCTAAACTAAAAATGTCAACCCGCGGAGGACAGAAAATACGTAAAGGGAGAGGAAACAAAATATATTTATACTTGCACTGGCTTCATGATGAATGCTCTTGGTGGGTGTTTTTTTATGGGGAGAGGGGGGGGTATGGGTTTCGTTTTATCGCTGGTACGGGAAGAAAAAAAGCCGGAGCCGTCAGGGGTGTTGTGGCCACGTGCGTCTGCAAGCAGCGTGCGTAGCATCGGATACTCTACATTTGTATTGTCAACGATTCGGAGACAGACTTTATAGGAGACACCTTTTTTAAAATCCTTTAAATTAAGTTCACTTGCTTGCTTGCTTGCGCGCTTACGACCGTGCAAATCTTTCGGTCGTTTTTTAACCCACTTACCGTGATCCAATCGAGCTGACATTTTCCACACAGACTCGTTGTGCGTGACAATTAATTTTCGTGAAATTTTTTTCCCAAAATTTTACACTTTTTAGGGAAAAAAAAATATATTTATTTACCAATTGCTTAATGGTGGCAGGCAATCATCTGACCCATAGGTGGCAGCCATCTCAAGCCAGAGGACGAGAGGACTCTAGCCGCCACGCATATAAAGGATTTATAGTGAAAAACTTTGTTTTTACGGGTTAATTTTTTATTAACCACAACTTCCTCGGTCTCGTCCACACACTCTCCACAGCAGCTCAGCCTAGCCTGTGCCACAACACCCGCCGTCTAGCACTGACGGCACTCACTGAGATAGCCAACTACAGTAAAACCTTGGATTGCGAGCATATCTTCTTGTTCCGGAAACGTGTTTGTAATCCAAAGCACTCGTATATCAAAGCACTCGTATATCAGTTGTGATCACGTGACGCTCAGCAGACAACGCGTATACACGTACTACTCGTATTGCAAGACATCGCTCGTTTATCAAATTAATATTTATTAAAAAATTACTCGTCTTGCAAAACACTCGCAGACCAAGTTACTCGCAATCCAAGGTTTTACTGTACTCTCATTCGTAGCACAGTGCAACACAAGCGTTCTTCAGGGGGAGACAACTTAACGAAAGCACAACCGCTTAAGTGTGTGTTGTCCCCACCTGAAGAAGGACGCTTGTGTTGCGCCCGAAACGTCGTGATTTAATTTATTTTAATTTGTTATCTACGTGACTTTACCGAAAAAAACTAAGATTATGAATCCTTGCAGTCACGAAAACTTCAAATCTAGAATTAATTTCTGGGTGATTATAGTCGGTAATGATTTGCCTTCAAAAAGAAAATCTGGCCATGTCTCTCAGCCCCAAAAAGGGCATCTCGCAGCCCCCCAGGTTAAGTAGGAGAACCGCTGCCATAGACGGACGTTGCCCACGGTCTAACTCCGCAAATTCATCGACCCGAAACCGCGTTCGACGTTCGCCGTCGGACACGAAGGGATCTCTGTCCGGTCGCCCTTCATTAGGAGGAAGGCGTCCAGATGTGGCGACTGACATTACGATGAGCGGAAGTTTTTTTTTTTTTCACGAAATAACCAATAATTTTTTTTATATATATTTCTAGGCGAACCCAACCGGGATTGACCGGGTGATCTGCCAAACTAAATAATAATAATAATATTATTAATAATAAATCACACCGCACACGTGACGATGTGAGAATGCGTTCGTTGGGGAGGGTGGAGGCGAGACAGAAAAATTGTAAAATGCTTCGCTGGCGTTTCGTTCACTCTCGTTTATTCGCCTGCGTTAAACTCATGGCAGACGCTGCAGGCATCGCGTTACCGGCGGCAGATGCCTCCCCACCCTCTCCCCCACCTCTCTCTCTCCCTCTCCCCCACTCTCTCCCCTCCTCTCTCCCACTATCTCCCTCCCTCTCCCCCTACTCTCTCCCTCCCTCTCTCCCCCTCTTCCTTTCTGCCCACCCCCCCTCTCTCTCTCGGCGCGAGTCGCGTCCTCTCTCAAAGAGGTGGGCGATCGTGGTGGGCAATGTTAGTCTATGGGCAGTGTTAGTCTATGGGCAGTGTTAGTCTATGGGTAGGGGTAGTCTATGGGAGTGTTGAGTCTATGGGCAGTGTTAGTCTATGGGTAGTGTTGAGTCTATGGGCAGTGTTAGTCTATGGGTAGGGGTAGTCTATGGGAGTGTTGAGTCTATGGGCAGTGTTAGTCTATGGGTAGGGGTAGTCTATGGGAGTGTTGAGTCTATGGGCAGTGTTAGTCTATGGGTAGTGTTGAGTCTATGGGCAGTGTTAGTCTATGGGTAGGGGTAGTCTATGGGAGTGTTGAGTCTATGGGCAGTGTTAGTCTATGGGCAGGGGTAGTCTATGGGAGTGTTGAGTCTATGGGCAGTGTTAGTCTATGGGTAGTGTTGAGTCTATGGGCAGTGTTAGTCTATGGGCAGGGGTAGTCTATGGGAGTGTTGAGTCTATGGGCAGTGTTAGTCTATGGGCAATGTTAGTCTATGGGCAGTGTTAGTCTATGGGCAGTGTTAGTCTATGGGTAGTGTTGAGTCTATGGGCAGTGTTAGTCTATGGGCAGGGGTAGTCTATGGGAGTGTTGAGTCTATGGGCAGTGTTAGTCTATGGGCAGTGTTAGTCTATGGGTAGTGTTGAGTCTATGGGCAGTGTTAGTCTATGGGCAATGTTAGTCTATGGGTAGTGTTGAGTCTATGGGCAGTGTTAGTCTATGGGCAGGGGTAGTCTATGGGAGTGTTGAGTCTATGGGCAGTGTTAGTCTATGGGCAATGTTAGTCTATGGGTAGTGTTGAGTCTATGGGCAGTGTTAGTCTATGGGCAGTGTTAGTCTATGGGCAGTGTTAGTCTATGGGCAGTGTTAGTCTACGGGCAGTGTTAGTCTATGGGTAGTGTTGAGTCTATGGGCAGTGTTAGTCTATGGGCAGTGTTAGTCTATGGGCAGGGGTAGTCTATGGGAGTGTTGAGTCTATGGGCAGTGTTAGTCTATGGGCAATGTTAGTCTATGGGTAGTGTTGAGTCTATGGGCAGTGTTAGTCTATGGGCAGGGGTAGTCTATGGGAGTGTTGAGTCTATGGGCAGTGTTAGTCTATGGGTAATGTTAGTCTATGGGTAGTGTTGAGTCTATGGGCAGTGTTAGTCTATGGGCAGTGTTAGTCTATGGGCAGTGTTAGTCTATGGGCAGTGTTAGTCTATGGGCAGTGTTAGTCTATGGGTAGTGTTGAGTCTATGGGCAGTGTTAGTCTATGGGCAGTGTTAGTCTATGGGCAGGGGTAGTCTATGGGAGTGTTGAGTCTATGGGCAGTGTTAGTCTATGGGCAATGTTAGTCTATGGGTAGTGTTGAGTCTATGGGCAGTGTTAGTCTATGGGCAGTGTTAGTCTATGGGCAGTGTTAGTCTATGGGCAGTGTTAGTCTATGGGCAGTGTTAGTCTATGGGTAGTGTTGAGTCTATGGGCAGTGTTAGTCTATGGGCAGTGTTAGTCTATGGGCAGTGTTAGTCTATGGGCAGTGTAAGTCTATGGGCAGTGTTAGTCTATGGGCAGTGTTAGTCTATGGGCAGTGTTAGTCTATGGGCAGTGTTAGTCTATGGGTAGTGTTAGTCTATGGGCAGTGTTAGTCTATGGGCAGTGTTAGTCTATGGGTAGTGTTAGTCTATGGGCAGTGTTAGTCTATGGGCAGTGTTATTCTATGGGCAGTGTAAGTCTATGGGCAGTGTTAGTCTATGGGCAGTGTTAGTCTATGGGCAGTGTAAGTCTATGGGCAGTGCTAGTCTATGGGCAGTGTTAGTCTATGGGCAGTGTTAGTCTATGGGCAGTGTAAGTCTATGGGCAGTGTTAGTCTATGGGCAGTGTTAGTCTATGGTCAAAGTTAGTCTATGGGCAGTGTTAGTCTATGGGCAATGTTAGTCTATGGGCAATGTTAGTCTATGGTCAGTGATAGTCTATGGCAGTGTAAGTCTATAGGCAATGTTAGTCTATGGGCAGTGTTAGTCTATGGGCAGTGTTAGTCTATGGGCAATGTTAGTTATTGGAAGGGGTCTCCAGGGTTGTTTTCGGGTCGTGACCCCGCACTGCTTGGCACGATGTCCGACGTTTCGCTCGACGTGCCTGGCCGGGAGCTTTATGAGTTCGGTTAGTGCTGCTAGCACGTGGGCGACGTGGGGCGACGCCACGGCAAAACATCGGGAGCAAAGCACCGTTGGCTACGTACGGTGTGAAAAAAGTTCAACAAAGACACAGATCCCATGTATAGCCTGTACCAGACTGCAGGGGCAAGTGCTGTTAGCGAGCACCTATAACGGCCGGAACGGTACACGAGGGGGTGGGTGGCCAACACCACGCCCGGCCGCCTTTGTCTCCCTAATGATGATGTTTACACACCGCACCAGGTACTAATTTGAGGCCGAGTCGACCTAGGGGAGGCCCAGCACCGGTTCAGAATATAATCGTCACCGGTGTTGGCCGTGAGCGGGAATCGAGCTCGGCTCAGCAGGTTCGTGCCGCAGCGCGCTAACCGCTACACCACCGCTCCCCAAAAGACAAAGATCCCCCGTATAGCCTTAACAGACTGCAGGGGCAAGTGCTGTTAGCGAGCACCTATAAAGGCTGGAACGGTACACGAGGGGGTGGGTGGCCAACACCACGCCCGACCACCTTTGTCTCCCTAATGGTGATGTTTAAACACCGCACCAGGTACTCATTTGAGGCTGAGTGAACCTAGGCGATGCCCAGCACCGGTTCAGAATATAATCGTCACCGGTGTTGGCCGTGAGCGGGAATCGAGCTCGGCTCAGCAGGTTCCTGCCGCAGCGCGCTAACCGCTGCGCCACCGCTCCCCACGCACCGACACACAAACATCGTGTCGAGCAACACGCGGCACGCATCGTGGGATCCGCCGTGTCAATCACGAACGTGTTTGGCCAAGCGTCCCGATGTCGAGGGGGCAGGCGTCTAACAAAGAGAAGTCCCGAGACTAGCTGCGTGGGCTTTCCGGGGTAAGTAAACGCCATCACTATTTATGGCACCGCTCAAGCTCCCCGCCCGCAAGCCCGCGCCTCTGACTGATTGGTCTCAATGAAACCAATTAACCCAACTCGCGTGGCCCCAATCCTTGTCTCCCCCCCCCCTCCTCACTCGCTCTCTCCTCCTTTTCCCCTCTTGCCCCCAACCCCCTCTCCTCTCCGTATCTCCCTCTTTTGTTTTACGATCAGTGGAAACAAGAAGATGCTCGGTGTAGTCGGCACTTTGCTTCGTTCATCATTTCGTTTTTTTTAAAAATAACTTTGCTTTATGTAACCCCACCCTCTCGCTCACCCTCTCGCTCACTCTCCCTTCCTCATCTCCCGCTCTCTCCTCACCTCCCTCTCCCGCTTTCTCCCCCCCCCTTCTCTCTCTTATCACTCTCTCGACTCACCTCCCATTTCCCCCTCCCCCTCTTCTTCTCTCTCCCCCTCTGGGGAGCGAGATAAGCCCCTCTCTGTACCAGCGTGGACGGCACCCTCGTGTTCACCTTCTGAAGCGCTCGCTCGTCACCGTGGCGTGCGCGATGACCACCACCACCACAACCACCACCACCACAACCACCAACAACCCAACACCACCACAACCACCACCACCACGTGACTTTTCTTTCGTGTTGTGCGCGCTGCATTTAGCGCCACAGCGCGTGGATGTATCGTGTAGTCCAGCACTGCGCTGCACGTGATCCAGCAACTGTGTAGACAGCAGCGAGGGTTGGCGGATCACGCACAGATGGGATGTGAAACTCCCTTCTACCCCGCGGGCTTCGAGGAGGTGACAAAACACCCTGGCTCGCCAGGAGAAGGGCAGTACAGCAAGTGGACCGATCGCCATCTGTGTCCATCTGTACGGGAACCGAGTGTTCCGCTCGCGTGCGTTGGTTTTCTCAGGGTGCTCCGCTTTCCTCCCACGTGTAAACACTCGTCATGCATTGGCCGATAACACCTTGATATGTAGAGGACCGCAGAGCTTGGGAGTTGGCACCGGCTCGCCGCGTACGCTGTCTCCTTGCTTGTCTGCGGTTCCTCCTCATGCCTCTGAACCGTTCTCCGTCTCTCTTTGACGGTGAGCGAATGCTGTTCGCTACACAAGTTGAAATTATCCTCGAAGTACATACGTACGTACAACCTTGGTCAGACCACTGCTTGGCAGAGGTGGGACAAAGTCATTGTTATGCAAGTCCAAGTCGAGTCGCAAGTCATCAAATTCATGACTCGAGTCTGACTCGAGTCCAAGTCACATGACTCGAGTCCACATCTCATAGGTGGGACAAAGTCATTGTTATGCAAGTCCAAGTCGAGTCGCAAGTCATCAAATTCATGACTCGAGTCTGACTCGAGTCCAAGTCACATGACTCGAGTCCACATCTCATAGGTGGGACAAAGTCATTGTTATGCAAGTCCAAGTCGAGTCGCAAGTCATCAAATTCATGACTCGAGTCTGACTCGAGTCCAAGTCACATGACTCGAGTCCACACCTCTGCTGCTTGGCCTAACCCACAAGCAGTTGTGAATAATGTAACACATAAACATTGAAACAAAAACAACAGTTTCTATAATGCAATAATTAGCAATTCAGAGGCGTGGATCAAAGCAATGCTAGGCTATAGAGCGCGACGACTTGACAGGGGAGTAAGTTGCAAGTTGCCGTGTGCACGTGGGAGCAGAGCAAAAGAAATGTGTAATTCTCATAAATTCCAATGTCTCTCTGCGGTTTTGGGCGATCGTGGAAAATGAAACGAAGCGGGATTTGAAACATCTGGAATGAATCTCACGAGCCGCGAACACGAAACCAGGACACACGCACAAAAAGCGAGAGAGACAGAAATTCCAAAATGTTCATAATTGTTCTGGGACAATGAGTACGGTTGAAAATGCTGACACGTGGTGGTGGTGGTGGTGCCGGTGATCATAATTAATGTGAATCATGCTGCTAATGCTGATGATTATACGGGTGATAATATAGGGTGATGGCAAAATTGGTAGTCATGATAGTGATGATGATGATATGATGTTGATAAAGAGGTTATAGATGATGAGACTGCTCATTACGAAGCCCTAACACCCCACCAACAAAAATAAATTATGATTCGTAACATTGTCTGCGAAAACCATACTTGTTAAGTGATAATGACGACGATGATTATGATGAAATCGAATATCGTGTTTCACAATCACCGAGCACGCGAGGCAAGGATGTATGCACAGCATGTTGAACTTCTTTCGCACCGTACCTAGCAAACCGCGCTCATCCAAAGTGCGTGGGAAAGACAACAGACTGAACACACACAAAAAGCGCTTTTAAAGAAACGAGTTTTCAATCTGGATGATTGAAAAGTGCACAGCTCCAGTGGCTTCCTGACACCAGAAGGAAGAGCTTTCCAGACGGCCGCATGAGGGCGTCTGAGGAGCGTTCCAGACGGCCGCATGAGGGCGTCTGAGGAGCGTTCCAGACGGCCGCATGAGGGCGTCTGAGGAGCGTTCCAGACGGCCGCAGGAGGATGTCTGAAGAGCGTTCCAGACGGCCGCAGGAGGATGTCTGAAGAGCGTTCCAGACGGCCGCAGAATGGCGTCTGATGAGCGTTCCAGACGGCCGCAGGAGGGCGTCTGAAGAGCGTTCCAGACGGTCGCAGGAGGATGTCTGAAGAGCGTTCCAGACGGCCGCAGGAGGATGTCTGAAGAGCGTTCCAGACGGCCGCAGGAGGGCGTCTGAAGAGCGTTCCAGACGGCCGCAGGAGGATGTCTGAAGAGCGTTCCAGACGTCCGCAGGAGGGCGTCTGATGAGCGTTCCAGACGGCCGCAGGAGGGCGTCTGAAGAGCGTTCCAGACGGCCGCAGGAGGGCGTTTGAAGAGCGTTCCAGACGGCCGCATTTGGACGTCTGAAGAGCGTTCCAGACGGCCGAAGGAGGGCGTCTGAGGAGCGTTCCAGACGGCCGCAGGAGGACGTCTTGCAAGCGCCACGCGATGCGGCTTTACCACCGTCTTTGTTCGATGGCGAACAGCCAGAAGCCGCCTCCGCTGCTGCGATGGAACGAAGCTCGCGTGATGGTGGCGGCTTTATGCTCCATGATGGGATCAGCAAAGGCGACTGACTGTATTGTGGTTAATTTGCGGCCAGTGCTTTGCTGTGTAGAGATTCCAGGAATGGAGTGAGATCGCGCTTGCAAGAACGCATCGGGCGGCAATGGAGAGGATGATTTGTGGTTGTTGAGCCTCGGGGTCTCCTGGCACGCTCGAGGAGGCCACACACGTGGAACTCTTACGGATTCTCTCTCTCTCCTCTTTCGTCCAAACTTTTGAGCACGAGGCAGAGTCGCCCTCTTGTGGTTAACAAATCAAAAAAACTCAAGCAACTCGATAACATTGCGAGACCTTAAAGATGAAAAATGTAAGTCGACGTTTCGGGCAATGACCCCTATTCGTGGTCTCTAACCCCCGCGTAGTTCTGGACGTTTCCTTGCTTTCCAAACACGAGTGGCGAGTCGGTGGGAATCTAAGGATGCAACAATATAACACATTCCTGCGGAGGGAGCTGGTAGGAACGTTGGGTTGCTCGGTCAATGCCCAGGGTCAACGTCGGCGTGGTGTATTCTGCAAATATGCCCGACTGCGAGGGCGGGCACAAGCCGGCGTGAGTAGGTTAAACGTTGAGTTTTATAAGGGCACCACGGGGTGACCAGCCCCTCCCCACCCAGCCCCACCCCTCCCACCCCCCACCCAGCCCCACCCTCCCCACCCAGCCCCTCTCCACCCTTCCCACCCAGCCCCTCCCCACCCAGCCCCTCCCTGCACGACGGACGGACACAACAACCCCCTGTGGGCTGGTGTAACCAGAAGGTTCCTACCAGTATGATTACGCATTCCTAATGACATCAACGTTGCGACGCTCAGGGAGTGTGCTCGCTGCTTCCCAACGCCGATGGGTGCGCCGCTACGCGGACAGCCCCGCTGCGTGGACGCGTGGATCCAGCGGGAGGCCGTGGCGCTCCGTCGTCTCCGGGGTTTGTGGAGTGCGCGAGGCGGTGCCAGGCGGACTGGCTGCTCTGCACGTGCTGGACGAGGCGACCGCAAGGGGTGGCGGCTCTGTGTTGTGCGCCCCATCTCTCGCGATGCTCGGGCGGGCCTCCTGTATGGCCGCAGCGGTCGCTCCGTTCTTCATCCGACCCTGGCCCCGACGACCCCCCGAGGGACAGGAGGCCCCCGCCGGCCGTCGAACGCGCCACCGCCGCTGTGACCCTTCTGACCCCGAGCCACGATTGGACGTCTGCGACAAAGAGCTTCGTGGCTCAGCGGATTCCTCACCGCAGCATAAAATAAATATTGTGATTCTGTCTCAGCCGTGGCCACCCCGCCCGCTCGTCCCGCCCGCTCACGGGAGGCTCTCAATGGTGACGCGCAGGTCGCCTCCTCCTCCTCCTCCAAATGATCACCCGCACCGTCCGCACGTGGCCACGCAGAGCTCCGGCGGCCGTCTCTCCTCCTCCTCTTCCACCGTCTTCGGGCCGCAGAACCCGGCGGCGGCGGCAGCAGCAGCCGAGCCGGCGTCGCGAGACGCTGCAGCGCACGTGGCACCGCAGCACGGAGGACTCCCCCCCCCCCCCGGCGGCTCCGTTCCGCACTCGTCGCCCGGCGTCAGCGGCGGAGTCGTCGCGTTCGTCCGCGCGCCGTCCCCACCACCATCACCCCCTGGGCGTTACGGCGGTGGCGGCTGCAGACGGAGAGGATTGGATGGATGAAGCGCCACACAGTGAGGGTGCCACGGTGGCGAGGAGATGTTAACTACCTCGCCTGGTGTGCAGGAGGTCGTGGGTTCGATCCCGACCCTGACGCCTGCTGCGTATTTGGGGTTCGCGGTGTCTCTCTCTCTCATCATCATCACGGTGGCTAGGAGATGTTAACTACCTCGCCTGGTATACAGGAGGTCGTGGGTTCGATCCCGATTCTGACGCCTGCTGTATATTTGGAGTTTGCGTGTCTCTCTCTCATCGTTACCACGGTGGTGAGATGTTAACTACCTCGCCTGGTATGCAGGAGGTCGTGGGTTCGATCCCGATCCTGACGCCTGCTGCTGTATATTTGGAGTTTGCGTGTCTCTCTCAATAATCAAATATGCTCAAAATGTCCCCCCCCCCAATATATTGCTATAAAATAGATTTCTGTTTATATGATTGTGGTTATGGTTGTACTTTATTAATCCCTAATCTCTGCCATGACATACAATGAAACAAGAAAAGGTAAAAAAAAAAACAGATCAATGTAATACAATACACTATTAGACATTATAAAACATAAATAAAAAGTCCATCCTATGTGTTAGTGCATTTTTTTAAATTTTAGGCAGGAAATTCGTTTTAAACTTTAGATTTTTATCTGGGGGGGGGACCCCAGACCCCCTCGAAGATTTGGTCCCCCCCAATGTTGACTCCACGGCTACGGCCTTGCTCTATTCGTTTAGATACTTTAGAACTTTAGATGAACCCAGATCCTTGAGATTGAAGCCACCATTCCTCCTCTCGCCCACAAGGGTGCGACACGGTCACGGGTTCTCGGTGCCGCTCCGCGTTGCCATGGAGACTGAGGCAATGGGGGTCCATGCTGAATAGCCAATGGGAGGTGGGGGGGGCATGTAACACACACACAGCCCCCCTTTGTCAATCCACTGCTGGATGAGTGCCTCCCCACGCCCGTGCGGGTCGCGAAGCGTTCTTTGACCATACCTCACTGGGTTGGGTAAAGGTGGGGAGCATAGATCTGGGAGCGTAGTACAGTACAACACAGGCTTCTGCTGACACCACAACCTATAGCAGCTGTTATGGATCATGGTCGTGTTAGCGATGTTTCACGACCACCAGTGACATTAATCTGAACCGGTCCTGGGCCTCCCCTAGGTCGACTTTGCCTCAAATGAGTACCTGGTGCGGTGTGTAGTAAACCTCGTCACTGGGGAGACAAAGGCGGCCGGGCGTGGTGCTGGCCACCCACCCCCTCGTGTGCCGTGCTGGCCTTCATAGGTGCTCGCTAACAGCACTTGCCCTTACAGTCCGTTGAGGCTGTACGGGGCATCTTCGTCTTCTTCTTCTTTTTCAGTGTCTCTGCGTTTCTCTCCGACGGTGAAGGATGATGATGGAGTGCCATCCGAGGCGTGGAACGGATCCCGAGGGCACAACCGCCGGGGAGATGGAGCGTAGATGCGGTCGTCTCGCGTGTGGGCGCTGGGTGGATGAACAATGCACCACGGCAGGATCGTGGATTGACCATGGCTGCTGCTGATGATGATGGCGAGGAGGACTCGCCTATTCTTTAGAACTGCTTTTTAGCCTTTTAGTTGTCCTCCGATTAGCACGGATGGCTACGTACGGTGCGAAAGAAGTTCAACATGCATACGTACTGCCCAAAGACGAACACTACCCACAAACACTGCTCATAGACTCAACACTACTTACTCATAGACTCAATACGGTACCTCCGATTAAGCACGTCTGGCTACGTACGGTGCGAAAGAAGTTCTGCGTGCATGCACACCGATGAGTGCTATTGGCGAGCACCTATGAAGGCCGGCACAGAACACGAGGAGGTGGGTGGCTAACACCACGCCCGGCCGCCTTTGTCTCCCTAGTGGCGATGGTTACTACACATCGCACCAGGTACTCATTTGAGACTCAGTCAACTTAGGGGAGGCTCAGATAATCGTCACTGGTGTCTGCAGTGAGCGGGATGGGTCGCCGGGTTCGTAGCGAAGTGCGCTTACCACTGCGCCACCGCTCCCCAACAAAGATCACCCGTATAGCCTTAACAGACTGTTGGGGCAAGTGCTGTTAGTGAGCACCTATGAATGCCGGCATGGCCCAAGACCAGTTCAGATAATCATCATGGGTGTTGGCCGTAAGCGGGAGTCGAACTCGGGTCTCTGGGTTCGTCGCGCAGCGCGCTAACCACTGCACCACCGCTCCCCAACACACATACACACACGCGCACGCTCACTCACCTGAATGCGGCCTCTTGGTTTCTGGACAACGTGGCATGGGCTCCCATGGTAAACTGGACTTCCATGGTAAATTGGACTACCATGGTAATTTGGACTCCCATGGTAAACTGGACTTCTATGGTAACCTCGACTCCCATAGTAAACTGGACTCCCATGGTAAACTGAACTACCATGGTAAACTAGACTCCCATGGAAAAACTGGACTACCATGGTAAAATGAACTCCCATGGTAACCCGAACTTCCATGGCGAACTGGGCTCCCATGGTAAAATGGACTTCCATGGTAAACATGGGGTGGGGGTTTTCTCTGGGCATTCCGCTTTGCCCCTCAACTCACGCGAATCGCACGCGGACAACATCCCCCAATCGCTTGTTGCCAACGCCTTGTCTCCATGTCATCAACAAGGCGAGGGCCGGGGGTGGGGGGGGGAGCAAGGCTCTCGTTCTGCGAACGGACAAAGGAAGGAGTTCATACTCTTTGGTTCATTCGGTAAAGTCTCGTAGGTTTTGGAGTTTCCGCTGTGAATTTCAACTGCTGCTTAATTGCATGGGCGCGCGTGCGCACGCTAAGCAATCGGGTCTGCATCTGATGAACGCTCAAATGTATCTCAACTTTATTTTTTGTTTAAAACCAAAATGTAATAACACCGGGGCGTTAAATTGATACATTATCCAGTCCGTCATCCCACGAGAAACGAAGCTCGATTATCTTCCCCGGTGAGCGTGAACTTCCCCAGTTGTTGTTAAGTTGGCTAACGCATGCACCAGGCATCTTGACGAGTCTCATCAGGAGTCAGGCGCTTACCGATACCCACAAATATATATTTACTGGTAGGAACCTCCTGGTTACACCAGCCCACAGGGGATTATTGTGTCCGTCCGTCGTGCATCCAAAAATGGGAGGGGTGGGGCTGGGTGGAAAGGGGAGGGTGGGGAGGGGCTGGGTGGGGAGTGGGGCTGGGTGGGGAGGGGCTGGTCACCCCGTGGTGCCCTTATAAAACTCAACATTTAACCTACTCACGCCGGCTTGTGCCCGCCCTCACAGTCGGGCATATTTGCGGAATACACCACGCCCTGGCCGTTGACCCTGGCCATTGACCGAGCAACCCAACGTTCCTACCAGCTCCCTCCGCAGGAATGTGTTACAGCGGGGCTCATCGGCGTACACATTCACACCCACCATGTTTGAAGACGTATATAGAATCACAGCAACATCGAAAGCACACCAAGATTTCCACATACTTTTATTTACTCGGATATTAATGATCAACTATAAATATATTACAGCATTGTAAAGAATAGGCCTATATCATCATTATATATATTTCAATCATTCGGCATGTGCGCAAACACGCTTCTCAGCTGTCGAAAGTGGATATTGTTGATTTATTTATAAACCGTGAGTGCATTGCTTTTAAAGTGGCCCATGTTCCGTGAAAGGGACCCTCATCCTTGTGATAACACGACGACGCCACCTCGTTCGTTCGTTCGTTCATTCATTCATTCACTCGCCCGCCCGCGTGTTTAAACCAAACCGGACTTGGCACACGCGTGCAATACATCGATCGGGAGTTAGTGGCCTGAAGCATATAGCGTGAGGCTCTGGCGGGTTGCGCTCTATCACGGCTGACGCGGCGTGCGGGGAGATCGCCCACGAGCGATGTCCCACGGCCCACGTGGTCGGAGTCGTCATGCCCAACGACACGCGGGGTACAAACTCCCCGAATAACACACCGGACAGCGACAGACTTTGTGGTTCGTCTCGCCAAATGAACTGGGGCAGGCTGCACACACTCAGTGGGGCCGCATAAATTTGTCGCTATTGAAATAACTTTTTTGTTGTTGTAATCACGAACGGCGAATTGTAATCAACGTAACGAACGGAGACGACGCAAAAAAATACATTCAGTGGATGCTGCTGAGTGTGCGTTTCAATCCCTCCACGTTTGCTCGCTTCGTTTGAAATCGCGTTCACAGACAATGCAAAGTAGACAGGCAACTGCTGTGGGAGGAGGGGATGGGGACGAACTAAGCTGGGTACGCGTCGTCAGGTTTTAAGCCTCCTCAATGTCAAATAAAACGAAAGTTTGAAGTCATGGGCGGGAACGTCATTGTGCTCCAGTGATGTCACTGATGTCACTGTGATGTCATTCCCAGTCTTCAATATGTCGACGCAATGACTTAACTATAGAGCTTTGGCGAGACATGTGACCTTGAATTTATAGTCTTTATTATTATTATGATGATGATATAACGAAGCTACACGATTGTGCGGCTCAGCCTCTGTGACTCAGTCCCCTCGGTGTGCAGCTACTCGAGAAGAGCCACTTCGTGTCCGAGTTGAGTCTTTAACATCTCATCCTGGCCACGTGACTGCCACCAATTCCATCCGCATACTCCGTGGACTCCACTGAATCAGCAAACAGCGAGTAAGTCGATGGACCACCCCCCCCCCCCCCACCGCAAATGTTTTGCTTGTTGGTACCACTCGAGATAGGAACACACAAAAAAAACCTTGAGATTGTTTCACCTAGATCTTCATGCTTACAATAAAAGTGAATCAAACAATAATCTTATGCGTATCACACACAATCAACTTTTACTCGCCATATGCAGAAACCGGCATCGCCAAATATTTCCCAGTCCCTGTGGTAATGCATTCTGCTCCGGCCCACAAACCACGGCCACCATCCCCAACGCCGACGCCACAGAGCGATGTTGATTTTGGAGACTTGGGGGAGAGAAGAAGAGTGATTTTGGAAACCCGCGGGAGCGAGGAGGAACATTAAATATAAAATCCAAGCAGTCGTCGCCATTCTAAAGAAAAATCCACACACGTCCGAAAAAGAACCCACAGCGAGACTTGGGCTGCACAATCTTTGCACCGCGGTGTGAGAACCACCGACAAAGCCGCCATGGGAGAAGAGCGGCACGGTCAATCACAAAGCCCTCACCAATGTCCCACTAATCCCAAAATCGACCATATATCCGTTCGCTCGTTCCCACCATGTACGGCTACGTGTTGTGCTCCCAACAACCGCGGGCCCCCCTCCCCTCCCGGCAAATCGATCGTGGGTTTACTCTCCAACACACCGGTGTGCTGTCCTTGGCAGCAATGGCATGTGCTGGTGCTAATCACAGAATTGTAACAACCAATTATGGTTTGCAAAGGTGCACGTAATTAATTGTTACCGAGCAGATCGCTTTAAAGTAAGGGTCCGTTCTCTACTGCAAGCAACCGGTTTTGCATAGGTTTGCACGCGTGCAGCGATGCAACCCAAGTTGGATGCAACCCAAGTTGGATGCAACCCAAGTTGGATGCAACCCAAGTTGGATGCAACCCAAGTTGGATGCAACCCAAGTTGGATGCAACCCAAGTTAGATGCAACCCAAGTTGCTCGCAACCCAAGCTGCACGCAACTGCTGTAGAGGGCACTTTCGCTGCTGTCATAGTCAGGGCAAGCTATGACAGGCGAAGGGATTTTAGGATTAATCAAAGACGCGTGTGACATCTTAGCGGACACCGATGATTGAAAACGTAAGTCGGGAATTCTGTGCAAGTCAGCGGTGAAACGTGAATGCAGCGTGCACAGTGGGCAGGGCGGTGCATCAGGGTCAGTGCCGGTATTAAAATAATAATAATTACTACACTCGAGTGGTACTCTCCCACAGGTTGTCAACGTAAGCAGTGCGTGGGGGAATAATGATTATGTTAAGTTGTTCAATGCAACCAGCTGCCAAGGGTAAGGGGCAAGTGATACAAGGCTGGCTTTCCTAGATAGGGAAAGAGCATGGCTGGCATATGGTTGGATAGTTAGGGCAGGGATGGGGCTAAGGTCCGATTTGCTCGTTTGGTGTCGTAGGGGCCGGGAGTTCGGAGGTGGTCAGCTAGTTTGTTGGGTAAGGAGTAAGACTAGGGTCTGGTCAGCTAGCTTGTTACGATGGGGCTGGGAGGGGGGTCTGGCGGGCTAGTTAGTTACGGTAGAGGTACGGCTACGGTCTGTATCCATGTTGAACTTCTTTCGCACCGTGCACATCGGAGGTGCGATTAGCACGGCTGGTTTCGTGAACAAAAACGGAATCCTAAACTCCTGCCGGCCCGCCCGCCCGCCCGCCCTCAGTTCTGGCAGGATGGGTAAAGGTGCCGGCCCTCTGCAAACAAGCGCTCGCTCATGCCACTGCTGGCGGAAGGGCCTCCACGACGAAAAAAAGTCCCCTCTGACACGTGTATTTGGCCTATTCTTCCACGCTTGCCCGATGCTTTGTGAGATGTGGGATTACCCACGCCAACTCGCCGCAGGTGACCTGCCGGTGGGATAACCGCACCGTCCGTACCCCGAGGCGTCGGGTGGGGGTAACCTGTCCGTTATTTCTCAGCTCCAGTGCCGCCCGATCAGATCGAACCGACGGCCCCTTTCGATTCGCAAGTCCAGGGTGTCCAAACCAATACGTAACAGCAGCCCCAAGCCCTGTAAGGCTGGGGGGAGAGGTATGGACACAAACGAAAAAGGATGAAACTTTTGTAACAAAAAAAAAACACGCAAATCGGATTCCGTACATACTCCCAAGGGCTGCGACGACGGAGCAGCTTGTCTGTAGTAGAAAGCGTATACCAACGTAGTCATGCGTTTCGTTTATCTGCGTACATCTATAACCAAAGCAGACATTTGGATATGGATGAGCAGTGAAAGGGAACATCGCCTATGAAAAAATAAACGCCATTTGCCCGTGCGGAAAATAAATTGGCGCGGGGGGGGAAAACAATAAAATCAACGGGAAGGAGCCCCCCCCATCTCTCCGAAGCTAAGCAAGGCTTGGGCCTGTATAGCGCTTGCATGGATGACCGCCGCGTGTAAAAAAACACAGGTGTTATAGGCTGTAGAGGGCTCCATGTGGTGGGCTGCATGGAAAAATACGTCGCTGTGCTGCACCACGACTCTCCAGTCTCAGCTCCGCACCTTCACCACGACCCCGCGCAGCCGTGGTGGAGAAGGCCCCCAACCCGGCAGAGGATCGACACAATCCTGGGACGTGTGCAAGGCTTTTGTTTTGTTTCCAAATCGGGCGCTACCAATGTCTGCTCTGGCCCAAGAGCGACTGTTGTCCCTTTGTCAACGGTTTAATCCACGGCCAGTTCGCACGCACGCACGCACGCACGTACGCACACGCACGCACACGCACGCACGTACGCACACGCAGTAGCCTTTAACAGACTGCAGGGCCAAGTGTTGTTAGCGAGTCCACCTCGGGGAGGCCCAAGTCCGGTTCAGTTATCGTCACTGGTGTCGGCCGCGAGCGGGAATCGAACTCAAGTCGTCGGGCTCGTAGCGCAGCGACGCTAACCGCTACACTATCGTTCCCCACACACACACGCGCGCGCACACACACAGAGGGCATGGCGCAAAAAGGACTGTCAAGTTTGTAGTTCCAGGTATTAAAAACAAGCCATGGCTCACCAACAAACACTGTGTCTCGATCGTAGCAACCAAGAGCATTAATGCAATTCTCATGCGACGATTGTTATTGTATATGGAGGGGGCTTTAAAATAAGCCAAATGTAAATGCCACTTCTGTATTTTAACTTTCAAAGCTTTTTTTAACCACTCTTTCAATACCAAGCATCTCCACAGTTAAGCCCTCTAGAATGCAGGGATGAAGTATTTTGTTAGCGAGCACCTATTAAGGCCGGGGGGTGGCGTCGGAGTTGGTGGCGCTGCCAGGACCACGCCTCGGCCAAATTTATCTCACCAGTTGTGATGTTTACACACAGCACCGAGTTACCCATTTCAGGTTGCGTTGACCTCGGAGAGGCCCAGGATGAGTGCAGATATCACTCGGCAATGACAGTATCCACGGGCCAGTCCGTAGCGCACTGCGCTAAACCGCTGCCTTCACTAACAAATTCCCGCTCGCACAATTTTCACACGTCTCACTCTCGCACGGCCCCAAACACGGTCTCTGTCTCGCACTCGAGACAAAAAAAAAAGATCCCCGCCCCCACATCATGCCTCAACAGACGGTGAGGGGGGGGCGGCAAGTGACGTTAGCAAGCAGCACCTATGCAGCCCGGCGCGGTATACGTGGGAGCGGGTGGCCACCATCACGCCTGGCCACCTTTGTCTCCCAAGTGGTGATGTTTACACACATCACACCAGGAACTCATTTGAGGCTGAGTCGACCTAGAGGAGGCCCGGAACCCGTGCAGATAATCGCCACTGGTGTTGGCCGCGGGCGAGAATCGAACTCGGGTCGCCGTACAATTCTGGCGCGTACTCTCTCACACTCGCTCACACGCGCACAGACGTGCCATTCCCACTCACACACACAGACTTCGATCCCTCCCTCTCTCATCTCTGTCCCGTCACGTCCTTGGATAGGTGCTGGGGGGGGGTAGGGTGGCCAAGCGAGACGACGACCTCACACCTGCGATGACGGCACCACCAGCCGGCATCTGTGCCATCAGAGGACACCCCCCCGCCCCACACCGTGTGCAGTTACATGCATAAGTATAACTGAAAGTCTCCAATGTTATTTGCACGAAAAGGCAACGAAAATAACGGAGCAAGCTATGAATTTGTTCTGAATGTGGTCTTCATGGATGTCCCATGTTTGGGAATAGCAGAGTTCTGTTGAGTAGATGGCTCAACGGGGGCACCCCACACCCTGGACGAGCACACTCATTCAAGGACACGAGAGGGACGACGTTACGCGTGCATCGTATCAGCACGACGCCCCGACGCGTCGCTCCGCGCATTGGCGGGAGCCGAGCAAACGCGGTATCAACGCCTCCATTCCCCCCCCCCAGTAGCCACACCGGATGAACACCAGTCGCGCGCACGCGCGGAAAAGTTTATGGGAGATGAAACGGCGGAATGGGCACAAACCGCAGCCACCCCCCACCAAGGCCGCTGGCTGTCGTGAAGGCGTGAACGCAACGGAGCGGGATGAGAGGCGTTCTGCGGACGAGAAACGACGGGGCACTCCACCCGTCCCCCCCCAGCCCCCCAAACAGAACCCAACGCTCGCTCACGTGCACGCGGGCGAGAGCGACTAAACAAAACAAAGCCTTTGCTCCATTGCACATCCACAGATATCTCTTGGAATTAAAGAGAAAATAAACACGCACCCCCCACTATTGCCCATCCCCCCCCGCCAACTCCCCCTATCGCCCCCCAAAAATAAAAATCACCGCCCCAATTAAAATAAAGGAAAGAAAAATCAATGAACAAACGCACAAATCCCTGAACCCTCCACAAAGGCTGGGTAAGAGGGCCCCCCCTCCACCCCACTCAAGAGTCAAGCCATCGTCCCTGTGACCTCCCGACCGCCGACACTTCCTCGACACAGCCACCTGCACCACACACCGGCCCCGCACGCACACACACACACACACGCAAAACCTTCCCCTGCCCACCCTCTACCCGAGGGCTATTAACATTATACAGCTCCCTCCATGGAGAGAAAATGGGTAGATTTTTTTTTTTACTAAAGCAATCTCCTGATCACGTGAGCGCCCACGCGGACGACGCAGGCTAAACAGCGCCCAATTTCGTCGGACGTCGGAAAGCGAAGCTGGGGCTGGCATCGAGAGAGTGGCACGGCACAGCGCAGCAAAACCACGCCGTTGTACCGCACCACGCTCGCGTCGGGCCGGCCCGCTGTGGCCGGCGCTATGAAGTTGCGTAGCGTGATCACATGACCGCGACAACCCGGCGCAAACGGGTGCCGTCGTTCCGGGCAACGGCGTACGAACCCATCGAGGAGGAGGAGGAAGAGGCGGCGGTGGCGCCGGCATCACAGCTTGGGACCGTTTGGCCCGTCCGAATTAGGAATTCCGCCTGCATTAGCGACACACACGTCCGTACGCTCGCTAAGTTCGTCCATTCATTTATTCGTTCATTCCTGAGTGCCTCTGCGCCGAGCCAAGAGTCAAATAGCTTTTGGTGCAAACCGCCACAGACCCCGATTAGTTCTGCAAATCCAGTTTTTTTTTTACACGCACACACGCGGACAAAAAAAAAATACGCAAACATGGAAATCGCGAAAAACTTAACTTCACCCGAAATATATTTTTACAACAGATCCGCCAGATTCCCGTAACTTTTTCTGAGAGATGAGCGCGGTGAAGGTATAGGCGCAGCCCTGCAATATCCTCGCTCATGGCCTCCGCTGGCGGTAGGGCCTCTGCTGGCAGGAGCGCTAGACACCCGCTCCCCCCCATCAGCCCACGCCAAAGGGTATTTTTGGGCCGACTCCTTCACATGGGTCAGACTTCTCGGAAGAGGCGGGAGGTTACCCCGCCCCCCCCCCCCCAAAACCGCGTGCAACCTGCCCATTGGCCGCACCTATTTTATACTGCTGTGTGGACGGTCGGATGGGAGGTTTAAGAAACTTGCACCATCGCGTCAACTGCCACACCGGGAGATCGGACGGAACCGACGGCCCCTGGACTGCAAGTCCGCCTGCTGACCGATACCCCACACCAGCATGCCCCCCCCCCTTGTAGGCAGGGTATTGGGCGGATTAAAGGAATTATGGCACTCGAATCGAGTAGCTCTGGATTGCAAGCCCAATGCGCTCACCATTACATGGAGGCAGCATCCGGAGAGAGAGCGAGTGACACATTATTTCGGGGATCGGGGGATAATTTCACAAACGTGGCAGCGCTGTCTACAGGTTCACGAGCTCAGGTGGCGCACATGTGGGAGGACTGAAGGCTGGTTGGGTGATCGAGGTGGGGGGGAGACTTAAGTGGTAGTGATGGTGTAGAGATACCCGTGCTAGAGGAGCCCTCTCACAATCGGTGGGGTTGCGGTGGGGGGCTCAGCCACCCCGGCTAAACTCTTAAGTGTCAAGTGCTGGGAAAAAAAATTTTTTGTGTACAATTAAGCGATTGGTGTGGCACGCGGGGGAGGGGGGGGGGAGCTGGTGCACAACGCACGCTGGACACGGAAGGCAGATCGCTGCGTCACTCGTTCCGTGCAGTGTTCGACATTCGATTGACATGGAACCGTGTCGTGTCTCGTGCCCCCTCCTGTCCTGTACGACACTGACCACTGACCCATTGATCACATCCGACCTTTTCTACAAACGACAAGAAAGTCCACCGAAACTGAACAATGCCTGCAAACTGGAAACAAACGGAAATAACGAGATACCAAGATGAGCTGCTAGCAAACGGCAGGAAGCCACCACACCTCCCATCATCTAATTATCAATACCGCCATACGTTCAGCTCTGCTGAGCTAGTGGTCAGGTCAAGGACGAAAGCAACGTAACGTTGTGGTTACATGACACGCACGCGAGGCATGCCGGGAGTCGTTTCTTCCTGCTCTTTGTGAGCGGCGCACCAATGCGTCGCTATTCACACTGAACATCTCTTGAGATTTGTCACAAATGCGAAATCGTAAATTAGGAAACAGATTGATGAAGGTCGGATGAAACAAAATAATTTGCGCCCCTCCGCTGTGTACGACGATGGCCTCGATGGTGTCGTACAACAAAACAAAATCTAACGCATAACGCGTGAACAACACTGCCGCAAATTGAACAAAAATAATGTTGACGAAAGTGTTGAGATGTTTTTTGTCTTGTTATTGGCGCAGCAGCGCACAAGTAACTGTTGCATAAATGGCACGGTTACTCCGCCGTTCGGTGCAGCCACCGCGCGTGGTGTGTCAACGCTAAAGGGGACGCTAGCGAGTGGCAGAGAGAGATGAAAAAACAAACGGCTCGGACGCTGGAGCAAAGCAAGTCCACGCTTAACGCGTGGCGTTCGTTCACACGATAGTGCGTTCTCGCAATAACACGGTGCTTTCATTTTGGGAACACTTTTCTCACAACTCTCCCGCTATAACGCGGAGTGCGCACCGTTATAACGCGGAACGCACACCGTTGTTGTAACGTGGTTTCTGAGCGGTCGACGGCAAACTCCTTTCTTGAACTGCGCGGCTCAGCGGTACGGCGACACGGCGAGCGGAATGATACAGCAACGCGACAGCGTACCCTCAGATCTTTGTCTCGCCAACTCGCTGTGTGGTGCGCGTAGCTGATCATATCCCACCAAACTTTATCGTTACATTTACGGTGAAATCGTTTTCACTTATCGCGTTTCTGTCAGCGGACGCATCTACTGCCGCGTTCAGCGATGAATTACTCTTGTGACTCGGACAGGCAGCGCGCCTCCTGGGGTTGTTCTGGCTACAGTGGATTTTTCGTAATTTAGAACCAAGTCCTGTATCATACACTCAGGACAACAAGCCTCATGAGATCGACCGAGCTCACTGAACTCTTGTTGTGACACCGCGTTACCGCCACGCAACGCTCGGCGCGTTCGAAAAGCCGTCAGCTCGCAGATTGTCACCCCCAAGGGAGACTGCCGTGGGCGTTCGCGGTGGTGCTGTATCGCGCGGCACCACGAGCTGCTGTTGTTGTTGTCGCTGTACCGCGCGTCCGATTTAATAGCCGTTTATAAACACCGCCGTGTTGCATCGAGCCGCCGGACGGGGTCACGTCGAGCAATCGTAAAAACACACGTGCGCATCGTGTGTACGACCTGCTTCTTGCGCACGTGCGTTGCGACGGGCGCAAGAGTCGAGCGTTAGCGACAAATCGTTGCGCGCCGACCGCGCGGACGTGTTGACACGAGCCGTTTGTATTTGCAGGTGGCGGTCCCTCTAACCGCACGCGGTGCCGTGTGCAGCAGACCAACACGACCCCGGCCGAAGGAAACCAACTTTCTCGGTCGCTCTCAAGAGGAGGAATAACAAGAAAAAGCGTTTTCCCGCCAACACTGCAGAGGGGAAACAACACAGCAGGGAACATTTTGGGTAATGACCCCCGCTCCATAGCGTAGAGGTCAAAGGAACACTGGCCAAATTGGTCACCTGTATTTTTCCCTCTTATAGGGCCGCAACGTTATTGATGAGCGGGTTAGGCTTTCGTTCGTCGTTGTTCATTCTCTGTGCACCACTGCCAACGGTTTTGTCTAAGAAGAGAAGGTGATGGCTCATGCAGACCAACGAAGCCTGCGACTGCCCTATCCGGCACCAGGAGGGGCCCATAAGAGAAGGGTTGCACAGGCAGGTGGGCAGGTGGGTATGACGGCAGGAGGGGCGCGGGGGGGCAGCAGAATTTTTATTTTACGAAGAAGCCGGGGGGGGTGGCGGCGTGTGGGTGAGCGACGGTATTAAGATCCCAACGACAAATTCCACCTTCGACGATTTCCACCCTGCGCTCGATTTCACTCGACCGCCTCCTCCGTGCCCTGCTCGACGATCATGAAGGCCGGCGCCGGAAGGTGCTGCCGCACCAGCAGCTGCTGGGAACCGTTGGCGTCGCCGCCAACGCTGGTGGCTGTCGCCGTCGGAGGGAGCTGGGTGGCGGCCGTAGGTGCCACGGCATCGTCCTCGCCGCAGCGGAGGCGCGCCGACACGCGCGCCGTGCCCAGGTTATAGACGCCGGGCCGGGTGAACGCGGCGGTGAGGCGGAGGCGGTGCGTGGAGAGGGCGCCCAGGGACAGGCGGCGCTGCGTGGGGCCGCACCAGCTGAAGCCGGATTGAACTTCCGGTCGTGCCGAGCTGTCGGGCCTGCGGCGGGGAGGGGGCGGGTTGGGCCATTGGGCTATGACGCACGTGTGGCTGGCTGCAAATGATGATAATAAAACCAAAAAAATAAAAACGCTAAATCCCACTAGGACACCTAAATGCTGAGTGTGACAAACCCATGAACGCACCCATAAACACCGACATCCAATAATAACAAGAAAAAAAACACTGCATTCCGGATGCTTTCGTCATAGGAATTTGGAACTCGTCTTCAATTTTCTGAACCGTAGTTTATATCGGATGGGATGCCCTGGGCTAGTGGTTACCACCCCAGCAGTCGTCCTCAACCTCTGACCTCTGGCAGGGATGACCCTGCAAGGATAAGCATGCAGGTCGAGGGGGGCCTGAGGCCGGGTGGAGGGGGGTTGGGGTGGTGGGGGATTGGGGGGGGGTTGGGTGGGGGGTGGGATTGAAGGTGGACTCACGCAATGGACGAGCGACCCCTACAGTCGACCGCCACCTCCACGCTGGCCGGGCAGCAGTTGTAGAGGAGGAGGTTGATGGGCAACACACACAGCCTGCGGGAACAGAAGCACCGAATGCTGTTGATGTACCAATAGGCGTCCGTTAACAGCACGAACATTGTACGATGCATATTTGCGTCACGGCTTTACTTTATTTGTTTTGTGTCATATCGGCTCAATCTTGCAAGTAAGATTCATCCTTGTCTCCCGAGTAATTTATTACCGGCTTCATCAAAACATCATCATAATTCTACTACCGATGATAAAGAAATGATTGTCCATAGTTCCGCTTGCAACTCGGGAAGCCAAAGCAGCTGAGGCCTCTGCGTGAACTTCGTGCGAAATTCGGAGACTCCCCAAGCACAGAGGGCGGTTACCATGACGACGACGACGCTCGCAGCTTCATTTAACACCAACAGGTGGTGGAGGAGGTCTCTCCCCCTCCCCGACGTGGAATCCACTCGCTGGCCTCGATGCAATAATTTACCACCCCGCCACACAGGTGCAGGGATCGAACTCAGGTCGGCGGGTTTGTAGTGCAGCGTGCAAACCGCTACCGCTTGAACTCCTCCCCCCCCCCCCCACCCCTTCCCCACAGTAAACACTCGCAGACTCACTCGTACACTCACTGGCAAACTCACACACTCACTCACACTCACTTACACACACAATCACACTCACTCTCACACACTCACAGACACGCACGCAGAAAAATAAAAAAGACAAAGATCCCCATATAGTCTTAAATAGACTGTTAAGGGCAAGTGCTGTTAGCGAGCACCTATTAAGGCCGGCACGGCACACGAGGGGGTGAGTGGCCAACACCACTCCCGGTCGCCTTTGTCTCCAAAGTGGCGATGTTCACACACCACACCAGATAATAATTTGAGGCTGAGTCGACCTAGGGGAGGCCTAGCACCAGTCCAAATAATCGTTACTGGATGAGCGGGAATTGAACTCGGGTCACCTGGTTCGTAGCACTGCGTGCAAACTCTACACTACCACACCCCACAGTAACACCCACTTACACACTCGTTTATACTGCAGCAATTTGTTGGAAATAAGTTATGTTCAATTATGGATAAGAACTCCTTGGGAAATCAATAGACTGGATAAAAACGCATGACGTCCTTCCAAAAAAAAGCATCCAAACTAACCGGTCAGAATGAAGAAAAACGTACACCCTGATCTACGTGGCAGGTGAGCGACCACTTCCTCAACGAGGGCAGAACAGGGATACGAAATACCGTTGACAGGCCAGCACGCATCACCGGCAGAGGTCGCAAACGGGTTTTGATTCCTTACCCATACCCGGCCGCACCAGGGTCGCAAACGGGTACCCGTACCCGGCCGTACCCGTACCCTACCCGTACCCGGCCGGGTACGGGTAGGGTACGGGTATCGGGTACCTGATTGCGACCTCTGGGATGAAGCCATGTTGCAGCCGCAAGAAGAATCGGGTGCGGAATGACTCTAAAACACACAGGCGTTATCAACAACGGAAAATACCAAATAAAACAATAAAATGGGGGGAAAATGAAATCACGTGTGGAAAACTGAGTTTAACGAAATGCGCAAGGCGGGAGACTAAGCGCGCACACACACAGAGCTCTGAATATAATTCACCGTGACTAATGGTGCACTCTTTCGGAACATGAATCCACTTTACCGGCAGAGTGATTTTCGCTGCGGAAAATGACGGGATATTTCGGCTCGGGTGACCATTTAATTAGCTAAGGGAGTCGGGCTCTGGTTATTGTCCCAGTATAACCCGTGACGTTGACTTGTGATACGTTTCACAAAGACAAGAGATCCCTCGCAACGTATAGCCTTTAACAGACTAACACGTAGGCTTTTGCGAACAATATCATCCATAAGAGGTTTTGTTTTTTAACAGACTGTTAGGACAAGTGCTGTTAGCGAACATCTATGAGAGATCCCCGTAGAGAGCCACAGAGTCACAGAGTCACAGAGACTGCAACCCAAGATCGTGGGCAGTGGCGGCAGCGACAAGGCACGGAGGGAACGTGGAAACTATCCGGAGCACAAACAGCAGGTAATTATTTTCACAAAACCCTCACCAGAAGCCAATGCAAAGCAGGATACACAAAAAGAGAGCTGAAAAATAAATCATGAACGGCGGCTTCAAAATCCCGTCGGCAGTCTCGCCCTTGCGAGAACGAATGCAAACAGCAAGTGATAAACCGTGCGCGTGAGCGAGCGTGCGTGTACGTATGCGAGCGTGTGCGCTACACCTTGCTCCAGAAGTTTGCTCGTATCTTGTCGAGCAAAGTGTGCGAGCACGCGATTAACCGAGCGTGTACACGAGTGTGAGCGAGCATGCGAGGAACATCACGCGAACATCACGCGTGGAGTGCACGTGCGAGCGTAAGTACGTACGCACGTCTGAGCGCACGTGCGAGTGAGCGAGCGCGTCAGTGCGAGGGCGAGTGAGCAGGTGGGCGAGCAGGTGGGCGAGCGTACCGGTTGGCCGTGAAGTTGTGCGTGACCCTCTGCGCGTACTGCAGGCTGCACTTCACCATGCGGCTCAGCGCGTCCGGGTTGGGGCCGGTCGCCGGCGCCACCGCAGGCTCCTCCGGCACAAACCTCAGCGGGGGCAGCTCCGTCACCAGCTAGGAGGGGGGGCGGGGGGTTTGCGGGGGGCAGAGGGGGGGATACAACGACAACCAAAACGTTATTCCTGAACTGCAAAATTCCTATTCAAATGATTCATCACATTTTAATATTGAACACTGTTATCCGTGGGTGCCGTGGTGGCGAGGAGATGTGATTTCCTTCGCCTGGTACACACAGCTCCAGGTACTCATTTGAGGCTCAGCCGACCTAGGGGAGGTCCAGGTCCTTGTTCATGGTGTTGGCCACGAGCGGGAATCGAACGAGAGTCATTGGGTTGCGGTTAGCGAGTACCTAAATACAGATTCACAACAACAACGGCCATTCGCCACTAAGTGGCGGTGACGTCACCACGGCGCTTGTTCCAGGCTTCGTGTACTTTAAGCTAGTGGGTGAAATTCACATGCAAACACGCACACGCGCACACACGCACGCACGCACAAAATAAAGACACAGATCCCCCGTATAGCCTTAACAGACCGTTGGGGCAAGTGCTGTCAGGGAGCACACACGCGCAAGCACCCTTAACCGCCGACGTGCGATTCAAGTCTGAAGACGAGGGAGGAGGGGTGGGGGTGCGGTGGGGGGGGGGGCCCTGCGGACATGGGAAGGACGGCGTGAGGGAGCTGAAAGTCGACTCAAAGCCTTCGAAGCCAAGGGGCGAGCACGACTCCCGAGGGGGATTTTGATTGGTGGGACCGCGCCAATCACGGGCCCGTCGCTTCGTACGCTCCACCACTAAAATCTCCCACATGCGTTTCACGCAAAGTGCTTGCCACATGGGAAGCACGATACCTCGCTGATCTCGTCAAGAAGCATAAACCATCACGCGAACTCCGGTCATCCTCGCAGCAGCTGTTTTTGGCTCACCATCGAACAAAGACGGCCACCGCATCGCACGCTTACAGATGCGTTTCTGCGGCCGTCTGGAAAGTTCTTCCTTCTCATATTAGGAGCTGTGCACTTTTAAATCTAGATTAAAAACTAATTTCTTTAGAACTGCTTTCGTGTTTAGTTTGTCGTCCTTCCCTCCGCACCTCGGATGAGCACGGTTGGCTACGTACGGTGCGGTGCGAAAGAAGGTCAACATAGGTAACACACACACACGAAACAGGAAAGTGAATTTGACATTCATGTCTACGCGCACGTTCCATGCTCGTGCAGCGCATTTCAAACGCCGCTGAGTAACTGGCGCCATTAGCATTCACTTGCACACGTGCGGCACAGCGGGCGACACCAGTGAAGAGGGGCGTCCTGTGGTGGGATGACATTTCACCGCGCGCCTTCCCCGCTGCTGCCTGGCAGTTTAATAAAAAGCCCCAATATGGCTCGCGCGATCCGAAATTCCACTGCTGCCGGCCTCCCCCACGTCACCCGCACCGTACACACGACCACACCACCCCGGCAACGCTATCGTCTCTGCACTCGTTCACAACGCAGTCCTGAGTCTACGACAAGATCGCACTCACCCATTTCAAGATGTGTGTATGTAGATTCTCCGTCAAACTCACTCTACTCCCCTCCACACACTCCCCTATCTCTCTCCTCTCATATCACTCTACTCCTCTCCACACACTCTCCTACCTCTAATCTCCCTCTACTCCCCTTCACACACTCTTATTACCTCTCCCTATCTTATCATTTCGCTCTACTCCCCTCCACGCACTCTCCTGCCTCTCCCTTCTAAATTCGTTCTGCTCCCCTTCCCATTCTCTCCGCTCCACGAGATGGAATCGAACCGCTAACCTCTGGATCGCAAGGCCAGTACGTTAACCGTTACACAACAGCAGCATCCCTGAACAGAGCAATAAGTAGAACGAATTCATTATAATTATAACCGTGGAATTAACCCTTTCCGATGACGTACGTGTACGTTTTTTCTTCCGATTCCGTTCCGATGACGGAATCGATTCCGAACAGAATCCAAAGTGAAAGGCCATGCGGGAGGGGCGTTTGGCAGAGTTTGGCGCCAGCTATAACAGAGTGCGGTTGTGTCGCTACAGTTCTCCGCGGCGAGTACAGTACTATGTCTTTACCAATAGCAGTGTTATGCCTCTCTAAACAAAGTTAATGTTGAGCCACTTGCACGTTCCGCGATTTAACTTGCAGACGTCCCAGAGAGGGTTTATAAAGCAGTTGAAGGACTGCCCCACGTGGCCAAAGTCATCGGAAGTAAACTGCTGGCGTCAAGACAGTGACAGCACGAGAAGTCCAGCGAATGCCCACACGAGTCTTCTCTCCACGGGGAATCGCAGGCGGGAAATCACACGCAAGGATTCAGACGCGAGTCTTTTCCCTACGACGCACAGCGTAAACAAAAAAAATCACCGCGCCGAATGCCTACTTGAGCTTCTGATCGACTTGTTTATGCCTGGCACCCCATATAGCCGCACAGACTTGCTAGGGCAAGTGCTGTTAGCGAGTAGCGCCAATGAAGGCCGGGCACGGCGCACGAGAGGGGTTGGTGTGGCCAGCCCCACGCTCGGCCACCTTTGCCTCACTTAGTGCTCACGTTATGCTCATCCGTTTCCTTCTCATTGTAAATCCGTTTTCATTAAAAAAAACCCAAACGAGAGGCCAGGGCTTCAGAACGGCTACCGAGGGAGAGGGGCGGCCCCCCCATTCGGTCCATCTGACGGCTCGCGCCAGGGGCAGCGGAACCACGGGCGATCCGGGGGGTGGACAGAAAAACAGGAGCCAACAAATCGGCCGAGCCGTGAGCAACCGTGAGGGTAGGGGCGGGGTAGAGGGGGGCGGGAAGCAGGGGGGTGGGGTGATGGGGGGAACCTTGTTGTGTGTAATCTCCCTTCCAGTAATTTGCAATGTCATTTGGTTCCTTTCTGCCGAGAAGCAGCGCCCGCCCGTGCCTACATTCAGCGGTGCCCCCATCCCTCCCGCTCCCTCCCCGCCCCGCGGTGACAAGCCGACATTCTCTGGCGTCGCGTAGAGAGCAGTGCCGCCCTGGTGCGATGACAATCCACCCTCTTGCGTGTTCTGTCACCGCTTGTTTGTCCGCCGCCACGCGGTTGCGTAACATGCGAGGGAGGCGCGCAGGGGTGGAGTGTCGCCCACGTTTTGTCGTGACAATTAACTCCCGCAGCGAGGGCTGCGTTGGTGAGAGGGCTTAAGCGCGAACGCGCCAAGGATGCCCGCCGTCGTGTAACGGTCACTGCACAACGGCCTCGCAAGTCAGACGTCGCCCGGTTTTAATCTCCCCGCGCGGCAGTTCAAACACCGGTCCAGTGTCTTAGTCTACGAGGAAATTCCCAATCCGTACACCCTTTGTGTATGGATTGCACAGTGCTCATTGTGAAATCTCATTCCTTCAGAACTACTATTTTTGTTGAGTTTGTTGTCCTTCACCCGCTCCTCAAATAAGCACGGTTAGCTACGTACGGTGCCAAATAAGTTCAACATACATAATTATTTATATAATGGACATCTGAGCCTTTGTTGTGTAAACCTTTATATCAGCCGCACCTCGTTTACACAACAAAGGCTCATTCCTAACAGCGTGCTCCAGCCGCACCGAACCTCACAATAATAATATCCAGGGCCTACCTTGGCTCCTCCCACCCTCAACCAGTATATATACAAGGACTGTTTTCTTGGAATTTCTCTTACTTGATACAGCAATCGTGCTGTGACAGTTCCACCTGAAGACGGAAGCTTGTGTTGCCTCCGAAACGTCGTGATTTTTATTTCTATTATTACTTTTATTAATTTGAATTTTTGTACCTACGTGACTTTACCGAAAAAACCTAAGAATATGAATCCTTGCAGTCACGAAAGCTTCAAATCTAGAAGGTATGCAAAAGAACTCAAGCAGTGGCGGAGACAAGACGGTTAATAACGGACCATGGCGCTCGGATGTCGGCTGCACAAAAGCCGGGCGTAGCGGACGGAAGGACGCGACGAGCGAGTGAGCAGAGTGAGCGGCATGGGCGGCGACGAACTCTTGACCTCGACCCGACCCTTGACCACTCCGCCCCCGCCAAAACATTACGATGATACCTGCTGGAGAGGAGGTGATGTCACCTCCGTGCCGATGTCCTCCAGCCGCACGTGGTGCTGCCCCTCCACGATCGTCTGCCGCTTGTCTTCTACCACCACCGCCTTGGGGGTGCATGCACAGAGACAGACACAAAGATAACCCGCCGTAGCCTTCACGCACTTTTGGGGCAAGCGATGTTGGGCGAGCACCTATGAAGGCCGGTACGGGCACATGAAGGGAGTGAGTGGATAGCACGACGCTCGCCCGGCCGCATTCAGTCACCGCAGCAGGTACTCAGTTGAGGCTGAGTCGACCTAGGGGAGGCCTAGGACAGGTTCAGGCATTCGTCACCGAAATTGGCTGCGAGTGGGAACTTGAACTCGAGTCGCCGGCTCTGTAAATGCAGTGCGCTAATCATTGCACCTCCGCTCCTCACTAAGGCTCAAATAAAATACAAAGATCCCCCATATAGGCTTTAACAGACTGTAGGGGCAAGTGCTGTTAGCAAGCACCTATGAAGGCGGGCACGGCATACGAGGGGGTGGGTGGCCAGCACCACGTTCCGGACCGCCTTTCTCTCCAGAGTGACAATGTTTTACACACAGCAGCAGGTACTCATTTGAGGCCGAGTCGACCTATGGGAGGCCTAGGTCAGGTTCTCCGGTTTTTCCCTGCACCTTTAGAAACAACATCACGTGCTTCGAGTATTTGGCTGCTATAAATTTCCCACGAGACAAGACGCTTCTTTAAGCGATCATTTGTGGACAGGTCGCCTCTGAAAAAGAGCTAAGTGATAATTGTTTTTTTACCCTTCTATCTGGCAACAAAACTGACACCTTTTTTACAAGGAGTCATGTTTACATAGACCACAATACCTGCAGCCGTAATGCAAACAAAAAACATAACTCTGATAATACATGCACTGTTCTTGACGTTGATTGGTCCACACCCGAGACAGCTTTCCTTAGAGCCTAGTCTCACATGGGTTGGACCAGATGACGCATATATTATCAGAGTTATGTTTTTTTTTGCTTTATGGCTGCAGGTATTGTGGTCTATGTAAACATGACTCCTTGTAAAAAAAGGTGTCAGTTTTGTTGCCAGATAGAAGGGTAAAAAAACCATTATCATATTTTGTATTGGCAAATGAGGTTCCAATGGTGAAGAGCTAAGTGGGCACTAACTGGTAAAGAAAAAGGTAAAGTTGAGTTATTTCAGAGGACACGAGCATGCGAACAGGTGGGCGAGCGAGCGGGCGAGAAAATAGGCGAGCGCACGTGAGCATCACGATGGCAGCTCACCTTCCACAGCAGCGTGAGACTGATCTCGGCACGGCTGCTCTTCACCACAACCTCCTGCTGCTGCTGCCGGTGCAGCTCTGCCGGGGAGTCCGCGGGGGCCCAGGCCGGCGCCGCCGCCGCCGCCAACGCCGCCGCCGCCGCACCCGGTTCGTCGCCGCCTCTCCGGCTCCGGGCAAAAAAATCCGAGCAGGGCGTCGCCCAACTCAGAATCTGAAAAGGAAGCGGAGCGGGGGCAGACGGGGGAAATAAACCGCGTCACGTCGAGGCACAAATCGTGCCGCGAGAGCGCAACCCACAGAGCTGGACGCGAGGTCACGGGGGGTGCCGTTGGCCACACTTCAGGGCCTGGTTGGTGAAAGTTTGGGTGCCACCAGGACTGTTTCAGATCGTACTCGCCACCGCTGGTGTTAGCCGTGGCCGGGATCCGAACGCGGCATGCCGGATTCAAAGTGCAGCGTGCTAATCACTGCACCACAGTTTGGTCGTGAGCGGAGCAAAATTTATTGATGGAAGGGAGTTGTTCTTGATCCTCTTAGTATTTTCGGTAAAGTCACGTAGGTAAAAAAGTAAATTAAAATTAATAAAATAATAATAAAAATCACTATACTCTTATTTTTTTTCGGTAAAGTCACGTAGGTAAAAAATGAAATTAAAATTAATAAAAATACATTTGTATTATTTTATTTTTATTAATTTTAATTTCATTTTTTACCTACGTGACTTGACCGAAAAAACTAAGAGTATCAATCTTTGCAGTCACGAAAGTTTCAAATCTAGAATTATTCTTCATCCTCTCATTCCTCTTCCTCCTTTTCTTCTTTTTCCTATTTGTCTTCTTCTTCAACCTCTCGAGCTCGGAGACGATCGTATTCCAATCCGTGTCTTATCCAAGGAAGACAGCTGAGCAAGGCCGACCGGGGACCGACAAGACTCTGCCGTCGAATCTGGGGCGCCGCGTGTGTTTCCGAGCGGGATGGGTGGTGGCGGTGCACACTCACACAGTTTGGTTTCATCGTTACCAGCCAGGATATATTCACTGTTGGATTAAGCTCCCTCTCCCACCCCCCTCCCAAGGCCGCCACCATCACCCCACTTTCTCAGGATGCAAGAAATTCAGCCAAGAGGCTGCAACGCGAGCATGATTACATCTTTTGATTGAAAGCTTTCGTGACTGCAGGGATTCATATTCTTGGTTATTTTGGTAAAGTCACGTAGAAGGGAAATAATACAAAATAAAATTCTCACGACGTTTCGATTGCAACACAAGCAATCGTCATCAGGTGTGAAAACCACAGCAAATTTTTCTTGAGAATTAGATTGTTTGATTTTTATTATTTTATTATTTCCCTTCTACGTGACTTTACCGAAAGAACTCATCCCATCCACCAACATTCTTCTGCAAGTGGACCCGTTCTCGGGCTTGTTGCCTACCCTTGGATGCTACTCCATTGTGGAAGTAAATAATAATGACGTTACGTTTTACGTTTTTTTTAACATAGACATTTAATTACGAGGCACTAAATTTCGCCCGCAAAAATATTAAAAGTTCAACAAATTTCCAAGAAAAAAAAAAACGGAATCATACCCTGCAGTAATAGCTACCGCAACGATCATGAAACCAATTACATGTTTGTGACTAGCCATCAATCTCCGCAATTACACGGCCCATTTATGCTGCCAGTGTCCTGAGCCGCAATTACACAACGGTGTGGTTTTTGTAAGTGGCACGGCTGCTTGCGATTGTTTCAATACCCCCCATTCAATGTGGCAGGTGACAGGGAAATACACAATGCCTGTCCACTCACATGGCATGCAAGACTCCCGGAGTTATTTTCCCACTGACAGCTGTTGGACTTGGGCCAATCACTGTCACTCATGTCCATCCATAAAGAATACACACTTTCTTGCACAAACTCATCCCGATCCACCAACACTCATCCCATCCACCAACACTCCTCCTAGCCACTAACATTCATGCTCTCCACGAACCAGTAGCGAGTGCGTGGATCCACGACCGTGAAAGTGAGCAGACGGGCCATGAACTTTCCTGGAGGTTTCAATCAAACTGCTCCCTTCATGTGACAAACAGCAATGGGTCGTGGTTCTGTCTGGAACCACTTTCACAGTCGCCAGGCATCCACTCGGAAGAATTGGCCACGGAGAAATTGGGCACGAATCTGGCTGTGTGCTGACAATGGAGGGCGACAGAGGGAGCTGTTGGAATCGAGGTAACGTCATCTTTGGTGGGCTCGCCCCCACCCCCGCCCCCGCCTCGTGCAAAGGTACTTTGCGGCCACCCTGTATATGGATCAATTGCATTGGCTACGATAAAACCTAAGTTTCAAGTCCACGCAAAAGGTCGCTTTGTTTCGGCCCTCTTGCTGCGTGGCACAAGTGTTACCACTGCGCCACCCTGCCCCGCCCACACATTGACCTATCCAATTAATGCTTAAGGTCGCAACTCATTGCACACAAAGTGCTTGACGCAAATGATCGGCGGTGCCTTGCTGATCTCGTCATGGAGCATGAACCATCACGTGAACCCCGGTCATCCTCGCAGCGCCTTTTGGCTAACCATTGAACAAAGACGGTGACCGTAGTCCGCGCTTTCGGATGCGCACCTGCGGCTGTCTGGAATGCTCTTCCTTCCGATATTAGTAAGCCACTGGTGCTATGTACTTTTAAATCATCTAGATTGAAAACTCATTTCTTTAGAACTGCTTTTTGTGGCTAGAGTTCGCGTGATGATTTAAAAAAATTAGAATGATGAGGACGACGATGGCGACGATAAACACAGCGGAAAACATCGCCCTCGTCACAACGACGACCTCCGGCACCCACCTGCTCGTCAGCGAAGGTCACGTCCGTGTACATCAGCTTGCCCGCATCCTCGCATGACCCTGTGGCACACGCGGAGAGACACGGCGTTCACCTCCTGAGCTAACGGCAGAGGCACGGTGACCCGTGAGCGGATTTATCTGGAGCGCGGTTTAACCGCGTTCATTCTCACCTTGTACGTATGTATGTCGAAGTTCTTTCGCACCACACGTATAGCCAACCATGCTAATCGCAGGTGCAGGATGGTGTGGAGGTGCGCAAACAGGGAACAGACCATAGACCACGGAGCAGTTTTATTGATGTTAGTTGTTGATTAACGAATTTTACCCTGGAAAATCCGTTGAGATGGGACACACATCTCGTTTGCAAGGGCATCCATTGAAACAGAATCAGAAAATGTATTCATACTGGAGGAATCCGATGAGCTATTAAGCTCTTTTTCACAGATGTTCGACAGGGGCAGGTAGGAACGTTACAACAACACATGCAGCAAACACACAACGGCACGCAGCCAAAACATTTTAAAGTAGTGAACTACTTGTGAACTCTGTCTGAGACCACACAGCCAGTTCAATTATTGCGCATGCTGGCAGCAGCAATATGGTTCAGGAGCCAAAAGCCAATGTCGAGGGCTGCTAGCCACGAAGAGAGCGCTTCAGGAGAGAGAAAGTTCGTGTCGTTTTGCTGTTCCTCCACGTCCGTTGAAGGTAGAGAAGACCACAGTGATTTAATTTAGTTGTTTTCATTTATTTGATTAGATGTTTTAGCTACGTGACTTTACCGAAAAAAACAAAGAGTATGAATCCTTGCAGTCACAAAAGCTTCAAATCTAGAATTAAGACCACAGTGGGTTTTACTTGGCAGCTAAGCCATATAACTCAAGAGCGAAGGCATTGAAGTTGACTCTGTTTAACCGGGCGGAGGCCTCAAGGGAACAGGATGCGCCTCATGTGCACGGGTGACCCGGTCACCAAAGGGACAAAAACAAGAAAAGAAAAAATACCGGAGGGAAAATAAAATAAATACAGCCCAGAGCAGACAAACTGAGTTGCCCCCCGGGAGTCATTGAAGTGATCCCCTGCACATCAACTGAAGCCACTTCATTGCTAACGAATCTGGACAGGGACCGAGAAGCAGTTTTCTGAATACTTTCCAAGCGTCTTTGAATGGACCGAGTTGATTTTGATGTGCTCCGGCTGCCCGAAGCCAGTTTTTGTTCAAATTTTCCTGACATTTTTTTCTCATTTTTATCTGCAATGCAAAAATTACCTTTGGTTTATTGTGCTTTTAAACATTTTCAAAACTGCAATTCACCTTCTTTCCTTAAGCCTTCTTTAAAATGTTTACGAAAATGGTTATACAATTTTGCCAATTATAATTTGTAAAAAATATAGAAAAATCAAGATATATTCTGTACTGAGAATCACTTGCCGTAACCCAGGTTGCCGTTTCAAAAGATACGGTGATGTTCCAAGTTTCTCAATGGATTGTTTATTTCCATCTCCTGGTTGATTAACGATGACTGATCACGCCACCGTGGCTTGAAATCGGATGATCGCGAGTTAAGATCGGATGATCGCGAGTTAAGGTCCTGGTTGGGGGTTGACTCGGCCCATCATCCCTCTCCGAGAAAGCACCACTTTTTGGGGAATTCAACAGCGGTGGTGCTATGGATAGACTCGCCCCGTCACAATAATGTGGAATTTCCATCACTGGCTCTGAGGCTGTAAACGGCAGTTGAGCACCAACGCCTCAATGCTCATTTAAGCAGAAAATCGCTTTTGACTTCCGATCAAGCTATACCCAAGAAGCGGAAACAAGCTGGCATTCAGTCGGTATTTACATTTTTTATTTTTGAGACGCGATTTTTTTCTTCTTTGAACGCGACGGCGATCGGGGCAAGGTCACAGCGGCTCACCCGGTTTGCAACGCGTCGCTTTGAAGCACAGTTTCATCTTCTCGCGCGGCCCCAGCGTAATCCCTGAAACAATGACAGCAGCAGCAGCGTCAGCGGAAGCATCGTCATCATCACCACCACCGGCATCCTTGGAGGAGGGAGGGGGGGTTGACAGCCGCACGCCTGCGCGGTTTCCGCTAATGGCGTGGCGTGCGAGTAAGCCCTCCGCGCGCTACCGGTTTCGGTCGAGCAATAAGTCACTGGGCAGATGAAATAAACGGCGAGGATGTAAACGGACGTCCGTGCGTTTCTCCACCGGGCACGGGGCGCGACACAGCGGCGGTGAAATCATTCACCGTAGACACACAGGCGCGCGCACGCATGCACGCGTGTCGGCTCAATCGTTTGCTCATCCCATTTAGACAGCCAATTGTTTATCACGAGGGCATTTGGCCTCCTCTTCCACGCCGGTCAGACGTCTTAGAAGAGGTGGGAAGTAGGCGCACTCTACCCCAGCCTCACACGACCTGCCTGTCGACAAACAGCGGTGTGACCCATTTATCCTGCACGGTGGACACCGGCGGTAGTGTGGGGGAGATTTACGGGGTGACTTCTCGACTGCAAGTCCGGTGCGCTAACCGGTATACACCACCGTGGCAGCATCTCACTGGCCATGAAGAGTCTGCTTGCATTCACGTAGCGTTATTGACGAATGTGCCGAGTTTATTGTGTATGCATGTACGTTGAACTTCTTTCGCACCGTACGTAGCCAACTGCTGCCGCCCAGGAGGGGTGGGGCGATCCAACACTGACGTGGACTTGAATGAGCCAAGTTTTATTGAGGTTCGCGTCATGGTAACTCGGATAATGGTTAAGCGGGTCATGGTAACACGGGTCATGGTAACAAGGGTCATGGAAACGCGGATCATGGTAAAACGGGTCTTGGTAACGTGGGTCGTTAAGGTAAGGGCTACGATTGGGGTCACGGTCAGGGTTCGAAATAGGGGTTACGATTCAGATTTGGGGTCGTGATTGGGGGTCGTGATTGGGGGTCGTGATTGGGGGTCGTGATTGGGGGTCGTGATTGGGGGTCGTGATTGGGGGTCGTGATTGGGGGTCGTGATTGGGGGTCGTGATTGGGGGTCGTGATTGGGGGTCGTGATTGGGGGTCGTGATTGGCGGTTAGGATTGGGGATGAGGGTGAGGAATGGGCCCTGCGGCCAGAGTACGGGTTTACCTGTACCAGCAGGCGGAGCCAAGCACGGAGACAGGAGCCACTCCCCACTCACGCTCGACACCTGGCTCACCTGGAACTCCCGCACGCTGCTTTCCACCTGCACACAAAGGTACAAAGACAAAGATCCCCCGTGTAGCCTTAACAGACCGCTGGGAAAAGTGCTGTTAGCGAGAACCTACGAAGGCTGGCACGGCACAAGAGGGGGTGGATGGCCAGCACCACGCTCGGCGCTGCCTTTGTCTCCCTCGTGGCGATGTTTACACACAGCGTCAGGTATTTATTTGAGGCCGAGTCGACCTCGGGAAGGCCCACGACCGGTTCGGATAATTGTCACTGGTGTTGGTCGTGAGCGGGAATCCAACCCGGTTCGCTGGGTACATAGAGCAGCGTGCTAACCACTACATTTCCTGCTCACCCCACGCACACACAGACACGTGAATACACACAGACACACACGCGCCTTTACACGCGTTCACTCAGATATAAATCGTTCCCCGAAGGAGAAGTGTCTGAGCAAATTAATCTTTTGTAGATTTTCATGAATAATCTCACCGGCAAAGAAAGCACGCATTCTCTACACGTTGGCCGTGGGAAAACTAACCAAATACGAAAATAATGTTAATGCAAATGATTTCAGAGAAGCGTGATTTAAGGTGCAACAACACTTCCGGGCTCCAGGTTCAGGCCTCCAGACACAGACGAAGACTTCAAATGCTTCTATTCCAGGCAAGCTAATTAGTGATTTTTCGCAAGCATCCTGGCCACAAATGAGAGCTCCACAAAGCGGCTCATCACGTAGACATGTAAAGCAGCCAAATACCCTAAACGCACGTTGATTCTAAATGTGGAGGGAAAAACCGGAGGACTTGAAGAAAAATCCACATGACCACGGGGGAGAGAGGCATGCAAACGTCAAATATACAGCAGGTGTTAGGGTCGGGATCGAACCCACGACCTCCTGTATACCAGGCGAGGTAGTTAACATCTCGCCACCATGGCGGCCTGTGACAAGAAGTGAAAGTGAAAAGAAGAGCCACGTTTTCAAATTCGGTAACAAAAAACCTCAATGAATTTCAAGAGCCTCAATGAAGGTGCACACACAATGGTCCTTCATAAATAATGTTATGAAGCAGTCATTACTTAAAGAGCCGCATGTGGCTCCAGAGACGCCGGTTGCTGACCCCTGTCCAATGCACACATGCCTGTCAACCCATACGGTTTACACCCTGTAGCCTTGTACAGGGAAATTGAGTTTTCAAGTCCATACAGCGCACAGCCGTTTCAATACACATTTTTTTAGTCTGTTTGTTTGTGTTTCTCCCTTGTGATGGGACTTTGTATGATGGACGCTCGGGGTGACCACTAAGGTCTGAATTGGTCTGTAATAAGGTAGGACACTGATAAGGGGTTGACAGGTATGTGTGCACATGTATGGCTTTTTTGATGAAGGGGGTTAAAGAGGGCCCTTTCCCCATGCCGTGTGGGTCACGGGGGTTACTTGACCATAACCCTCGCGAGCACTTCACACCCTCATTTGCCACCGATGTTAGCCGCCATGGCCGGGAATTGAACTGGGGCCCGACAGATTAATAACACGGCGCACCAACCACCGTGCTACCACTCCACCGCCGCTCCACATGACAGTTCCGCATCGATTCTCCCCCCACCTTCTCACGGCTAAAGATGCCACCAGAGCAAATGCGAATACATTTGGGTAATTTTTTTTTAGTTTTCTCTCCCGCTCTCTCTCTCGAGAGAGTAGAAACTTGAACAGAAGCCCCCTGTTCACCGAGCACAGGCGCCGCCGGTGCGTAGGCAGCGCATGCGAGCTGGCTGCCGCACAGAGCCCGTTGACCGAATGACCACTCTGCCGGTTGTTCCAAGGGCGCTGGAGAGAAACGCGAGCGGAAAGCTCTTTACATGTGGCCAAACTTCCAAACGAATCATTTCCGGGATTTGACGAGTGGGGGATTGGCCGGCCGGTCGCCGATGGGGCCCCGTGGGGAGCGAGTGTGGGCGGCGGAGGGGGAGATATTGCGGGCAATCCATAACCGACAAGGGCGACAAAATATTCACGTCGTGACCACCGCCTTACCCTCTTTTACCAGCCACCACCAACCCCTGCCAGGCACTCAACTGGCATTTAATAAACAACACCTGGTTTGAGGTGTGTGTGTGTTAGTAGTGAGTCTCACCTGGTTGAGGTGTGTGTTAGTGGTCTCACCTGTTTGAGGCATGTGTGTGTGTGTTAGTGGTCTCAAGGTGCATATGGCCTGGCACAAGCGTCGTGGTGACGTCACCGCCACTTAGTGGCGAATGGTGGTTGTTGTTGTTGTTTTTGGTCTCCCGTGGTTGAGGCGTGTGTGTTTGTGTTAGTGATCTCGCCTGTTTGAGGCGTGTGTGTGTGTTAGTGGTCTCACCTGGTTGAGGCGTGTGTGTGTGTGTGTTAGTGGTCTCACCTGGTTGAGGCGTGTGTGTGTGTGTTAGTGGTCTCACCTGGTTGAGGCGTGTGTGTGTGTTAGTGGTCTCACCTGGTTGAGGCGTGTGTGTGTGTGTTAGTGGTCTCACCTGGTTGAGGCGTGTGTGTGTGTGTGTTAGTGGTCTCACCTGTTTGAGGCGTGTGTCACCTGTTTGAGGCGTGTGTGTGTGTGTTAGTGGTCTCACCTGGTTGAGGCGTGTGCGTGTGTGTGTTAGTGGTCTCACCTGGTTGAGGCGTGTGCGTGTGTTAGTGGTCTCACCTGTTTGAGGCGTGTGTGTGTGTGCGTGTGTTAGTGGCGAGCCTCACCTGGTTGAGGTTCTCGATGTTGAGCTGCAGCAGGAGGGAGTGCGCATCGCGCTGCACCCGGTGGCTCCGTGCTGCTTTGGCCGTCAGCCGGAGCGAGCGAGCGGTGCACACCACCGCCGTGTGCCGCAGCACGCGGTGACTGCGGTGGGGGTGGTCGAGAAGAAACGGCGAGTTACCGCAAAGCCTCGACTCGCAGAGGACCGCCGGGTGGCAGCTTTAGGGGACTTACGGCAGAGGTCGCAATCGGGTACCCGATACCCGTACCCTACCCGATACACGGCTACCCGTACCCGGCCAGGTACGGGTACCCGTTTGCGACCCTGGTGCGGCCGGGTACGGGTAGGCCGTGAGTCACTGGCGAGTCACCGTTTGTCACTCATTTCCCAACGTCTTGTCTCTTCTCACAATTCAAGTTCCTAGTATCAACCCACCCGCGCCTGCAACATGGCTTCATCCCAGAGGTCGCAATCGGGTACCCGATACCCGTACCCTACACGATACCCGGCCGGGTACGGGTAACCGGGTATCGGGTAGGGTACGGGTACCCGTTTGCGACCCTGGTGCGGCCGGGTACGGGTACGGGTAAGGAATCAAAACCCGTTTGCGACCTCTGACTTACGGGGAGGGGGGGGGGAACAACAACAAAAATTGGAACCAAACAGCGGAAATAAATAATCAACGACGATGTGCCTAAAGAACTGAGGATAATCACCAGCTGCGACGTACGGGTGGCAAGCGAGCGTGCGCACGCGTTCGCGGGGCACTGCGGAGAAATTCACCACTTTTCCCGCGATCAGAGACGTCTGCAAGTCGCGGGGCGTTGGGTCCCCCCCCCCCCCGTTCACCGCCGAATCTCGGAAACGCTCGCAATCGACTCAGCGTTCATTTCATTTCGAGAGGCGTCCGTGGCGCCGTTCTTTTCAAAGACGTTGTTACTCCGTTGCAGAAAACTGAGGCGGTTCTCATCTCCTCTCACATGGCATTCCACATTCCTATGGCAAGGGCGAGTCAATCCAGAGGACATAACACCTGCTGACTTTCTCCATGAAACGGGCACGCATTTTATCGACCCCCCACAGACTGATGATGGCCCGAGTCAACTGACCAATCAGGATTTCAGCTCGCGATAACCTTTCCCCTGATGCCATCGGAAGGTTGATTTCACTCGGCGGGGCGGGAGGGGCAAGAGGGGGGGGGTCCACCTGAGCTTGGGGTGCCTCTCCGCCCCCTCGTAGTAGAAGATGAAGTTCACTTCGTGGACTCCCTCCTCCTCGGGCCCGCGGATCCACATGGGCAGCCGGAGGGTCGCGCCGGGCTCCAGCCGGCCGTGCGGCAGCGGCACCTCCACGATGCCGTGGGACGCCGCCGTCGCCGCCGGGGGGCGTCCCCGGGGCTGCGTCGGCGGCGCCGGCGCCGGCTGCTGCGGCACGGGGGTGACGCAGGGCTGGGCCGGGCGCGGCCTCGTGGCGTAGGTGCCGGCGGCGGTGGCGCCGGGGGCGGTGGCGCCGTCGCCGAAGGTGAAGAATTCGGGGTTGCGGGAGGCGACGCGGAGCGAGAGCAGCGGCCGCGACCCCACGTTGGCGAACTCCGCGTGCGTCTTCTGGATCTCGCCGCACAGCAGCGCCGACGGGAAGTTTATGAAGAAGACCTGCGAGGTTGGGGTGGGGGGGGGCGTTTGTCGACCGCCGTTAAGGTCAACAGCGGGAGTGTTCGCACGGAGGTCACGGTGACCGCACCGAAACGGCAGACTTGGAGTCGAAAGTGAAGTGGAGTTTGTATGTTCCCCCCCCCCCTCCCAGCACCGGAAGCCGCAGCTCCCTCCCCCCACTCCCCGTTCTACTGTTCTGGACCAGAGGTCACTTGAAGGGATGTCAGAGGCAGCTCTGTGGTATCCACTTTTGTGGGGGCTTTCTGTTACCGCAAAACGCTCGAGCGGCTTTGCGAAAGACGCAATGTAACGATCGTAAAATTTTAGTTTCTGGCATTGTAAAATTTAAATTAACTCGTAAAACCCTTGCTTAGCGAATCATAACATTCACAGTAAGAGAGGAGCGTTCGTTTTGATGCGTGAAATAAATCAAGGCCACATCTCAATGCCACCGTCTTTTCCAACGACCTTCAGCAACATTTAATGGGAATGAGGAACGAGTTGATGATAGCGGGTTCCCCCCTTGAGGGTGAAAAACTGTGGAGTGATACATTAATTAGTCGTGAAACACAACACTGCATAAAATCACTGTGAGATCAAAGGGAAAGCTAAACATATTATAACAATGTGTGTGTGGATCATCACAGCTGCTTGGTCATAACGAGCATTGATAATAATAAAGCACCTTTCAAATTAGCAATTTCAAATTGCGCCCAGTTATCTGTATGTTGAACATATTTTGCGCAAAGTACATAGCCAACCGTGCCAATCGGAGGTGTTAAATCAGTTGCAGTTATTACTGTAGAGATCTTTTTCAGAAGTGACATGGCCACAAATGTTATCTCCACAAAGTGGCTCATCATCACGTGGAGATTTATTACAGCCAAACACTCTAAACGCGTGATGTTGATTCTAAATGTGGAGGGAAAAACCAGAGAACCCGGAGAAAAGTCCACGTGACCACGGGGAGAGAGACACGCAAACTCCAAATATAGATGGGTCAGGGTCGGGATCAAACCAACCATTTCCTGTATATCAGGTGAGGTATTTAAACATCTTGCCACTGTGGCACCCAGTCCAAGGTTGCAGTTCGCACTCAACTTTTATAGCAAAGATAATCGGTCAAACAACCTACCCGAGCAATGGCATCCACGATCACAAAAACCTACACTCATCTGGTATGGGCGGTCAGCCAATCTAACGGAGCAATGCCATCCGCCCAAGTGCTTGGGCCGGGAAAGGCACCGCTCTGCTTGCTGTTTTTAAGTTTTGTTGTCCTTCCCCCACATCTCCGATTGGCTACGGACGGTGCGAAAGAAGTTCAATACACATGGAGGAAGGGCAAAAATCTACCAGTAGGGATGCGCTGCTGGCAGTGTGGTCGAACCTAGGGGACCCCCCTTCACCGCCCCCCCCCCCAAGTGGCAGCTGTCCCTGTGCGGCTCAAGCAACTCAGCACCTGGCCTGACAGCGGGTGCCAGCCTGCCAGTAGTGGCGGAGGGGGGGCGGGCGACGGCGATGACTGCGAATAAACACGGCCACCGTTTTACGCACGGCGTCATAGATGTGCGACCGCATTACGACAACGCTACGTAGCTCTGCAACGTCGAGCGAACCCACTGCGGCGCGAGCCGGGGCACAAGCCCGAGTTGTCGTAGCGACGTGGCACCTGCAGCAGGGGCATCGGCGGGGTGACGAGGGGGTCGAGCCGCCGGTCGGGCCCGTACTGCACGGTCGTCTTCTCGGCCAGCGTGCCGTTGAGCCGAGGGCCTTGCACCTCCAGGTCCTGGCGGCCACGCACCACCATTCCGTTTCCCGGCACCTTCACTGCACGCGCACAGCGAGACGCGGGTGGGTGAGTGTCGGATGAGTGGAGTGGGTGAGTGTTGGATGAATGAGTGGGTGGATAGGTGGATGTGTGGGTGGGTGGGAAAGTGAGTGGGTGAATCAGTAAGTGGGTGAGTGAGTAGGTCAGTGAGTAAGTGGGTAGCTGAGTAAGTGGGAGAGTGAGTTGGTGAGCAGGTGGGTGAGTGGGTAAGCCAGTGAGTAGGTCAGTGGTAGGTTGGTGAAGGCGGGGAACACAGATATTGGGAGTGTACTACAGTACAACAATGGCGTTTGCTGTACAGCCCACAATCTAGCCCCACAGAAGCCGACAAGACCTAGGCTAGAACTAATTGTAACAATAATCAGTCACATTTGGCATTTTTCCCATTCGTACACCACAGGGCTACCGCAAAGGTGCTATGCTTCACATACATAGCCTGCATCACCACCACCAGCACGAAAAAGTCACTTAATGATTACACCCATGATTACTCCGATAAGCACAGTTGGCTACGTACGGTACATGCAAAGTTCAACGCACATATAAAGTGAACGAGTGTTCGTGCAAAATCACAAAAGTGTCCGCATGTGAATCTCTTCTTGGCGTGGGTCAAACTATTGGCGGCCAGCAACTGGAGAGGAAGAGCGGACCCAGGAAGAGGAAATTATTCGTAGAGCAGAAACTTTTATTTATTTCATAGAAGCCTCTGATTAGCTTAACCCAAGCGGCTGACCATTGCAACACTGGTGATGACTATCGGGGGGGAAGGGGGGGGGGGGCGACCAACTAAAGTAGAGCTCCGTTTTGTTTGTCATCGGTCTGATGCGTCACTTAATTTCACGTCACACCATCAGTTAAAATGGAGTGGACGTTCCTCCGTTCGAGCACTGCTTTCCCGAAAGGCGCCGTTCACGTGGTTCTTCAACGCAATGCGAGAAATCCGATTTGTTATCATTGTTGTTGTTATCATCGTCGTCGTCATTGTCCCGTGTTGAAGAAAATTCACGCGCACCGCGTGCAATCGGCAAACACTTTGCCAACACGCGCGGCGTCGTCCTCCGGAGCGTGACATCGGCGACAATAGCGCCACGTGACAAACGTGACAAACTTTTAGCGGAGCCTTTTCCTCTGTGTTTTTTGGAAACCCTTCGGATGAAAGTGGACAGATTTCTGTAGGGCAAATCCCAAGTAGCAACAACTCCATACTTAAGTTAAATTCATTTTGGATCATCTGAACCAGAGTAAACTACTAAACTATTCTTTTTATATTTTACCAGGTGAGGCCCCACTGAGCTATATAGTTATTTTTCAGACGCGACCTGGCTATCACAAATGATAGCTCATGGAAGTGGCTTCTCACGCGGAAATTTATCGCAGCCAAACACGCAAAATGTATTTTTCAAAATGTGGAGGGAAAAACCGGAGAACCTGCAGAAAAATTCACGTGACCACGCGGAGAGAGAGACACGCAAACTCCAAATTTTCTGGCGTCAGTGTTGGGATCGAACGCACGACCTCCTGTATCCAAGGTGAGATAGTGACATCTTGCCCCCCCTAACCCCCCACCCATCCGAGCATGTTACATACGGAGAGTTGGAACGCTCTTAACGTATTCAACCTTGGCTGCAACGCGACAATGCAATCGAATCTCGCGGCATGAGCCCGAGATCCCAGGCGGCGTAGTGTTGGTCGCCCCGCGAGCGAACCTGCGCTCATGGGATCTTTGGGGTCGACGGCCGCCGAGGGAAGGGTGCTGAGGCTGTAGACGAGGCCCAAGATGTGCAGCTCCCCCGTCTGCTTCGGCAAGAGACGCAGTCTCGCCTGCGCCACCACGCACACGGGAGCACGGCGACGGATTTGGGACTTCCTCGATGGAATGCATTTTGGAATGGTTCGCGATGTTAGGAGGAGCCACACGAAACAGAGGTGGATGGACAACAAGGGCTGTACCGCGGAGGATAAGGCGTGCTTTTCTCTGGATGCTTTCTCTGCGTGGACAAGGCAATACTGTGGTGAATAAGGCGTGCTTTCTCTGGTTGCCTTCTCTTGATGGCTGTACTGTGTAGGATAAGGCATGTTTTCTCTCGCACATACACCATGGGCAAGAGCGGTCGTGGTGCTCTGGAAGAAGAATCACGTTCAGCAGCCCGAACTACTCACCCAGGGCAAACCACGCAAAGTAAAGTGTCAACCGCATCCATCCATTTGGTCATCAATCAGTCAAGTCAGTCCATTACACATTCCGTCCATCAGCACGTCCGTTCGTCTGTCAGTCATGCCGCCCATCAATCAGTCATTCCGTCTGTCAGTCACTCAGTCGGTCAGTCATTACATTTGTCAGTCAGTTAGACATTCTGTATGTCCATCAGTTATTCAGTCCATCAGTCAGTTAGTCATTCCGTTGTCGGTCCGTCAGTCCGTTTCGTCAGTCAGTCCCATGCCAAGCTCGCACCAATGAATTTCTGGCTTTGGCTCTAGATTTCAGGCGCCCCCGTGATTAAACCGGGTTCTCACCAATGACCGCAAAAACAACAACAAAATTGACCATCACATACAGTTTAGATTTACACTTTCTTTGGATAAATACCAATGGTAAGAAGTAAAAAAAACAGAGAAAACTGTTTGACTGCCATGTGACGAGCATCACCCTGCACCGGGGCTGGTGGGAATGTACCACCCGTGTGGATGTACGCATGTTGAACTTCTTTCGCACTGTACGTAGCCAACCGTGCTTAAACGGAGGTGCGGATGAGAGGTCACCTGAAGGGCTGCTGTGTTAGTGAATGTGCGAGCGGGTCAACTCACGGTTTTGGTCTCCTCGCTCTGCAGAACAAACTCAGGATTGACTTCCGTGTGGATGAGGTCACTTCCTGCTGGCATCTGTGGGAACAGAGAGGACGTGTGAGATGGTGATGGTGATGGCGGTGGCACGGGGTGGGGGCTGGTCAGGTGCCTAGCGGGTGACCACCAAGAAGAGGTCCTGGGTTCGAATTCAGGTATCAGCCGCCCAACCACAGTGGTGAAACTGGGTTCTCAAGAATAGAGAGTTCGTCTCAGCCTGGTGACCAATTACTGCATAAAAAAATCACATTATACGGGCACAACTGAGATCCTATTTGTTTATCCAGGTTTAAGCTATTAGCTCTTTTTCAGAGGTGACCTGGCCACATATAATAGCTCAACAAAAGTGGCTCATCATGTGGAAATGTATAGCAGCCAAATAATCTAAACGGATGTTTCTTAATGTGGAGGGAAAAACCAGAGGTCCCGGAGAAAAATCCACGCGACCGTGGGGAGAGACAGAACATGCAAACTCCAAATATACAGGCGATCGCACCCACAACCTTCTGTACACAAGGCGAGGTAGTTAACATCTCGCCGCAACGGCACCCCAATCAGTTCTCCTGGCGCGGAAGTAAAAAAACGACGGTACAAGTTTTTTTAAGTTGCCCACCCCCCACCCCCCACCTCCGCCTGTCCACCCAGGGGTTGAGATGGCTACACCACAGTAAGCCGATCCGGCAAGCTGCGAGCGGTGGGGTCAAGTGTGTGTGTACCTCCCACCTCTTCCATGACATCTGGTGCCAGGGTGGAAGAGCAGGCAGAACATGCCCCCTGGAGAGTGGGCTCGTTAGAGCTCTCCCTTAAGTGGGGGCCCATTTTTCTGCCAGCAGTGGCATTAGCAGGCAATTGCAGGGCTGCCCCTTTACTTATATGTACAACAACAACAGGGCACTGAAGGGCAAGCGGAATGCAATTTTGGAGGGTTTTTTTTTTTTGCCCTAGGACATTTTCAGCAAAGGCACCGGACTCGAAAAACAAACACGCGAACAGGCGGGCCGCGTGAAACGAAGACACCGGCCGTGTGAAACGAAGACACGGGGGCCATATCAGGCCCTCACCCGGTGACGTTGAGAAGCTAGGCGAGTGCCGACAATGCCGCTCTCTGCATCACGACATGGACCTGCCCTTTGAGACTGGTGGCGCGGTCACGATCGCGACGAGGGCGGTGAGGGCGATGACGAGCACGACGACGAGGGCTACGACGATGGTGGGCGTGACGACGAGCGCGACGATGAAAAGGGTAATGAAGAGGATGATGACGAGGGCTACGACGACGAGGGTGACGACAAGGGCGACCACGATGGCGGGTGTGATGATGAGCGTGACGACGACGAGGGTGATGACAAGGGCGACCACGATGGCGGGTGTGATGATGAGCGTGACGACGACGAGGGTGATGACGAGGGCTATGACGACGTGGGCGATAACGAGCGCGGCGACGAGGGTGATGACGAGGGCGGCAATGAGGGCGATGACGATGAAGAGTGCGACGACGACGACGAGTTCGATGATGAAGAGCGCGACGTCTCACCTTCTCGTTGGTGACGGCGGATGGCGAGGTGTCGGCCGGCGCCGGGGAGAGAAAATCCCGTGCCTGGAACTTCCAGAGCAGCGCCAGGTCGGTCAGCACCAGCGGGATCTTCAGGGGGTTCTTGAAGCACACCTCCACCGTGATGGGCTCTGAAAGCACACACACACACACACACGAGACATCAATAATGGGTATCGGTAAAAACCAACAGCCTTTATCGGAAACAATACAACATGGATGTATATAGCGGCCGCTGTCAAGACGCTCCGGGATCATTCATTTTATACAGAGAGAGAGAGAGAGGCAGTCGGTCATCAGCAGAGAAGAAGAAAGTCATGAGTGTCGAGTTGAACAGGGGCAGGGAATCAACAGCGTAGATGGCTTGGGGAAGGGAGTTCCAGACCATGGGGGCAGCAAAGAATGAGCGATATCCCACTGAGCAAAGGCTGTGTGTGGGCTTCAACAAAAAGCCTTGGGGTTGCTGGAGCGGAGAGTTAATGGAGGGGAGTAGAGTGAGATGAGAGAGGAGAGGCAAGAGAGTGGGTGGAGGGGAGTGGATTAGAGGGGAGAGGTAGGAGAGTGGGTGGAGGGGAGTAAAGTGACATGAGAGGGGAGAGGTAAGGGAGTGTGTGGAGGGGAGTAGAGTGAGATGAGAGGGGAGAGGTAGGGGAGTGCGTGGAGGGGAGCGGAGTGAGATGAGAGGGGAGAGGTAGGGGAGTGTGTGGAGGGGAGTAGAGTGAGATGAGAGGGGAGAGGTAGGGGAGTTCGTGGAGGGGAGTAGAGTGAGATGAGAGGGGAGAGGTAGGGGAGTTCGTGGAGGGGAGTAGAGTGAGATGAGAGGGGAGAGGTAGGGGAGTTCGTGGAGGGGAGTAGAGTGAGATGAGAGGGGAGAGGTAGGGGAGTGCGTGGAGGGGAGCGGAGTGAGATGAGAGGGGAGAGGTAGGGGAGTGTGTGGAGGGGAGTAGAGTGAGATGAGAGGGGAGAGGTAGAAAAGTGTGTGGAGGGGAGTAGAGTGAGATGAGAGGGGAGAGGTAGGGGAGTTCGTGGAGGGGAGTAGAGTGAGATGAGAGGGGAGAGGTAGGGGAGTTTGTGGAGGGGAGTAGAGTGAGATGAGAGGGGAGAGGTAGGGGAGTGTGTGTAGAGGAGTAGAGTGAGATGAGAGGTAGGGGAGGATCCTGCATCAGGATGTTAGGCAAGTTCTATTCACGATATTTCAGCATGAAGCTGTAATTCGGAGTACACGGATACAACCCAATAATATATAATGAGGGGGTAATGTTCAAGGCTCTGCCCCAATTAGTTTCAATCCATTGCTGTATGGTGCTTTCATCAGTAGTACTAAGTGGCTCCGCTGAGCCTGACGCAATCGTCTGGCTCGCCCACTGGTGCACTCAAGTGTGCAGGCACGCCAACTGCCCGTATCAACTATCCCGCGGCGGCACGGGGGCCAGGAACAAAGGCCACATTCCCGGGCCAACATGGTGCACAGCAGCAACACAAAGACAAAGATCCCCCGCATAGCCTCAACAGACTTCGGGGGATAAGTCCCATGAAGGCTGGAACGGCACACGAGTGGGTGGCTGGCTGGCATCACGCCACTCCGCCTTTGTCTCCCCAGTGCTGATGCTTCCACACCACACCAACTGCCAAGTCAGCGCGGTGGATGGGATGGGGGGACGGGAGGTGGTGGGGGGAGCGCGTGAATAGCTGAACGCTACGAGACGACCCCCTCCCCACACAACCCTCAGAGGGCCGGTAGTCAAAACGTCACCGCTCAGCCGCTCGGAAGGAAACTTTTTTTGATTCAAGTGAACAAAAGCGAACGATTTGGCCCTCTCGTCGAGCGCGCGGTACCCACTGTTCGATCGCTCGTGCGGAGCAGAAGTGGCGAGGCGATCGCTCAGCGTCGTCGTTGCAGAGGTTCAATGGTTCGGGTCTATGCCTCCGTCTGTGTTTGTAATTCTGTAAGTCCTTGAGTCCTAAAGGAAGACTGATGTTCCTTTGCATTTCTTGGATCCCGTTGTGCGAGGCGTAACAGACCGATTTTAATCGCGAGACGGCGAGAGATGGTGATACAATAAGGTGGCCTTCATCCAGCAGCGGACTGACCACTGCCGATGGTTATGAATGAAACAATAACGTCAACTGGTAAAGCGCCGCATAGTGTTCGTCTCGCTCTCGGCGAGGCATCGTGGACAAGCGGGGAAGGCAGCAGTCGGGCGGCGAGCCGGCACCAACAGCCGCCCAATCTCTGCATTCCTCTATATGCGAAGATATTTTCAGCCCAGCTAATGAGCGTTTATACATGTCTTGTAGCGCTATTCACGACTCCGCGGCAGGTTGCTGTTAGGGGCTCACGCCACGTTTATTAAGGGCTTACGCCAGGTTGTTAAGGGATTACACCGAACCAAAACCCCCCCTAGCCAATAACTCCCCAAGGGACAGGGTACTCGGATCCCTACACCCCGGCTAACCCGGCTCCCCACCCTGCCCCGGGCCGGGACTACCCCCAACCTCGGCCGGTCGGGCGGAGTAGCCTCCCCTAGCCTCGTGTGAAGACCAACTACCCGAGTCCCCACTCCTACCCCCGACGAACCCCGGTTACATCCCGGGTCCCCCTTTAAATACCCCCCCCCCCCCGGGGGCATGACGTCACCATCCCCACGGCCCGCCTGACGCCACTCTCTGAGGGCACACGTGACGTGATGTCACCCACTACACCTCTACACATGTGGGAGGAAACCTGAGCACCCGGAGAATATGCTAGACGTGCGAGGGGGCAACACTCTCCCCTGTACAGATGGGCACGGACGATCCACATGCTGCTGTACCGCCTTCTCCTGGCGAGCCAGCGATACGGCACCTTCTCGACACCCACGGGGAGATGAGAGTTTCACGATATCTGAGCGGCGATCCGCCAACCCTCGCTGCTGCCTCCCAAGTGCTGGATTCGTGGCAGCCACGTGCAGCGTGACCACCGCCGCCGTCCGCCGGCTAACGATCACAATGATGATGATGAATCGTTATATTGCTGCGGCCACCACCACCACCACTACCAATCCTTTGACATCAATTTATAGGTCAAGGTTGGGGGGCGGGGGGGAGGCCAAGAGAAACGATTGTTGTTAAAAGTAGCAGCCTGGAAACTATTAAAGAAAGCGCGCAAACGCAACCTCACGCGAGCGGAAATTAGCGCTCTTAATTAGGGGGTGACCCCCAGGTTGTCCCCCCCCCCCAGTCCCACGCACAGCTGACGCCAATGACGTCGATTATCGGCGCGTGTCCAAGTGGAGCGCCGCAAGGGGTTGGGAGAGAGCGGTGGGGGTTGAGCGACGGGCGCTTGCGCAAGCGAGGATTTAATTAAGAGGCAACGGTCGGACGTAAAGTCGACCGGACCCAGCGTTTCCCCCCTGGCACAGCGATGGAATAATTAAGTTCAATTAATTACGATGAGCGTGGATTAACGAGCGCAGGGGTCGTGCAAGGGGGGGCGGAGATGGTGGGTGGGTGGGTGGGTGCGGTGGGGGAAAAAACTTGGGGTACTGCTGGGAATCCCGAATGAGAAAGTAAATATTAAGTAAACTTATTTGACGTTGGTCCTCTGAGACAAGGATGATAACAAGTAGGCACTGGAATGGAAATTAGAAAATGTAATTAACAACAAGTTACGGGACTGAGCTAGCGTGCATCCCAATCGACGGTAAATTCCTAGCACACGCGGCACAAAACCGTGCCTGCAGATGAGACCACGGATTTCTCCACTAAAGATGTCTCAATTTTCAGAATCAGAATCTTCGTGTGGACTGGAGGAATCCGATGAGGTACGACGCTCTTTTTCAAAGACGTCCAATCCAGTGACTTTATACATAGATTACACGTTTCACCGTAACATGTTGGGCAAATCAACATGAGTGAATTTTTAAATAGCGCTTAGTTTAAATCGGCAAACCCGTGGACTGGTATTGACTTTCTAAGTGTGGCCTGTAAAAAGCGACGCCAATATTGGAATTTTTTTGGTCTTTTTTCCACAATTTTCTCTCGATTATGTATATCGGCACCACGTCGTGAGAATAATTCCATTCCGGTCTCTCACGTTAGAGAAGGGCCCCGCAAAAGCGGGAATCACAGAACTCGCTATCAGATACATTCAAGCGACCATTAGGCCATACACGAGGGGAGGCAGCAGCACTTTCCCACATGCCCTGCCTGTGAGAGTAACAGAGGTGTGGACTCGAGTCATGTGACTTGGACTCGAGTCAGACTCGAGTCATGAATTTGATGACTTGCGACTCGACTTGGACTTGCATAACAATGACTTTGTCCCACCTATGAGATGTGGACTCGAGTCAGACTCGAGTCATGAATTTGATGACTTGCGACTCGACTTGGACTTGCATAACAATGACTTTGTCCCACCTCTGGAGAGTAATGTTTGCGACGGTGGGCGAGATGTTAACTACCTCGCCTGGGATACAGGAGGTCGTGGGTTAAATCCTAACCCTGACGCCTTCTGTATATTTGGAGTTTTGTCTCCTCGTGGCCGCGTGGATTTTTCTCCGGGTCCTCCGGTTTTTCCCTCCACATTTAGAATCAATGTTCGTTTAGAGTAAATGGCTGCTTTACATGTCCAGATGATGAGCCGCTTTGTTGAGGGATAATTTGAGGCCAGGTCTCTTCTGAAAAACAGCTATATAAGCTTAGTGGGACTTACCCGATAACATTTAAGTAATTGTTTTTTTACCCTTCTATCTGGCAACAAATCTGACACCTTTTTTACAAGGAGTCATGTTTGCATAGACTACAATACCTGCAGTCATAATGCAAACAAAAAAATAACTCTGATAATGTATGCACTGTCCTTGAAGTTGATTGGTCCACACCATAGACAGCTTTCCTTAGAGACTAGTCTCACATGGGTTGGACCAGATGACGCCAAAAGGCGCACAACTCAAAGACAATGCACCATCAGAGTATGAGAGCTCGGGGTAAGCATTTACACCATTGGAACCTCATTTGCCATTAAAAAATATGACAATTGGGTAAAAAACCAATTATCATATTTTTTACTGGCAAATGAGGTTCCAATGGTGGAACATTTAAGTAGTTTAGTTTTAGTTTTCTTCATTTGTCTTTCTCAAAGTGGGAATTTTGCCAGATTAAGAAATAATTGTGTTACTTCGGCCTAAACTTGACAGACGGTGGCAGCTGTTCAGCGCCAACCTTTTAAATCCATCTCCGATCAGCGGCGCTGACCCAAAAAGCTACGGTCCAATCGCCGCAGCAGCGGCAGCAGCATGGCTGTAAAGACCACCGTCTCTTCTGTGATGGGGGGGGGCAGTGGCGGAGGTGGCGTCGCTGCCTGTCTGCGTGCGCCAGCACACCGTTAAGCCTCTTACAAACAGCTTGAAACGGCGCGCGTATGCATCGCGCCACACCTCTCCACGGCGCCCCCCTCCTCCCCTCCCCGGCTTTGTAAAAACAATCAAAGCGTGACCGCTGAAGGGTATTATTTGTTTGCACGTTACTTATTTCCTGCGGGACGGACGATAATCACCCGAAGCTCTGTGTTGGCGCTCATTTGAACGGGAAGAGGTCGCGAGGGTTTGAACGGCCGATCGGGGCCTCGACTCGGCTCAATGCCCTTCAAGAGTGAACGCCGTTCCAAGCCGGCAAAGCCAGTCTATAATTATTAAGACAGCCTGGGGTTTGTTGTTTCAGGAGTCGACCGAGCAGAGAATTGCTCACGCGGAAACACACACGTACGCAAAGGGGGATGTGCGTCTTGGGCATGCGCTCACACACAGGTGGTTCAGATAATCATCACTGCTATTGGCCGTGAGCGGGAATCGAACTCAGGTAGCTGGGTTCATAGCACGTCGCGTTAAACACTCAGCCACCGCTCCACACACACACACGTGCACAACAAAAACGATAACCGCCATTCGCCAAACTAAGTGCCGGTGACATCACCACGGCACTTGTGCCAGGCTATGTGCACTTTAAGGCCACGTGAAGTGTCGAACGCCCCGGCTGGCAGGAGGTCCCGGGAAAAACCCAGGTGCAAAGCATGCACACAATGGCAAAAATCCCCCCGTATAGCCTTAACAGACTGTTGGGGCAAGTGTTGTTAGCGAACACTTATGAAGGCCGGCATGGCACACAAGGGGGTGGGTGGCCAGCAGCACGCCCGACTGCCTTTGTCTCACCAGTGGCGATGTTTACACATCTCACAAGGTACTCATTTGAGTCACATTCATCACCCGAGGGGAGGCTCAGGCATTGATTCTGATAATCGTCGCCGGTGTCGGCTTTGAGTGAAAATCTAGCTGGGACAGCCAGGTTCGTAGCTCAGCACACCAACCGCTACACTACCGCTCCCTGCACACACACACACACCACACACATACCCGCGTGCGCACGGCGCACCCACCGTGCAGCACCGCGACGGGCGGGCGCGTGTTGTCGGTGTGCGCGCTCAGGCACTGCTGGTAGGGGGCCAGGGCCGAGGAGGAGGCGGACGTGGGGCCGCCGCCGCTGCCGCCCCCCCCGCGCGGCCGTCGCCGCCGACACCAACACCTCCTCCAGCTCGCGCCACTGCACCGCCGCTTCGCGGTCGTACTCCTGGTCCAGCGAGATGTGAGTCGCCGCCTGCATCTCGCCTGCCGCGCCGGGACAACGGGGAGAGGCGAGGGGGGCGGTGAGGGGTTTGGAGTGAGGCGGGGGGGGTCACACCTCCCGTCGTGGCGAGCAGTGCTCGACATTGGCATTTAGCTCCTGGACATATTGCGGCCTTCCGCAATAGAATAAGACTTCCAATGGATATGCAAGTTAAACACGTAGGCTTTCGCGAATAACATAATTCATAATAAAGGAAGGCTTCTTCACAATTGTGGCAAATCGTCTCATGAAGCTGTTTTTAATCACCAGCTAAACGTCGTACTCAAAGTGTGATGAGTTTACTCTCCGCCACACCGGTGTGCTGAAGTAATAGCTAATTGTCACTTTTTGTTCAGGTGACAAACCTTACCAAGATGGCAGCCTTCACGCGGCTCACATTCGTCGTGATTACTCACTCTTTGTCAAGTGAGAAATCACGACGATTGACATCAACGCGGCGACCGAACATCGATCATCGACCTCCCCGTCTCCAAAGCAACAACAAACACCTTTAACACGTAGGCTTTCGCGACCAATATAAACACCTAAGCAATTGGCTGTGTCGGGCGGTGGTGGGTTTAACGACACATTAAAAATTCACGTGACCTAACCCTAAAAATATCCTTTATTATTATCGTCACACGTGTGTGCCCGTGTGCCTGTGTTCGCGTGCGCCTTTTTTTCTCGCGCGTGTGTGCTCCCGCCGTGCCGTGCGTAGCGCGGCGACGCCATGGAGGCCTCACCCTGCGCGGGTTTGTGGTCGTGGCCGAGGAAGAGACGCGTGGCGGCGCTGTCGACGTACGGCAGGGGCAGCTGCGGGAGCGGGTCCTCCGGTCCCGCGCCGCTCACGTGCTATGCACGCGCAAACACACGGCGGCACAACGCAGCGTCTCGCTTACGGACACAAATGTATGAACGTACATGGGATTAACTTCTTTCTCATCGTACGTAGCTAACCGTGGTAATCGGAGGTGCGGGGGAAGGACAACAAACTAAATACAAAAGCATGCGGAGCGTAATTTTTGTTATGCTTCATACACATCGCAGTATTAACCAGGGCGACCATTGGGCTCAAACCACGAACCTCTGCAACTCCCCGCTTTGGCCACATCACCCCCCCAGTTATGTCACAGCGAAATAATAACGCAGTTACACAAACGGCAAAAAAAAAACTATCGGCTTATGTTACACAATGCGTTATGTCACCGTGACATACAACAACACTGAAATGAAACACGGAGCAAACCAAAGACCAGATTGCTTCTTATACTAAGCGACGTCCCGGTGCGATATCATGTACACGGGTACATATACAGGACATATACACGGCTCGCACACACGAGGAGCATAAACTCAGGAGTTTATGGATGCGAGCTGCGACTAAAACGACCTGTGCGCGGCCTGATTACAATTATAATTCTGTGTCTGTTCCCTCCTACAGATGGAACAGATGTCCTGCCTTCTTCTGGTGAGCCAGGGGTACGGCAACCTCCTCGACGCCCGTAGGAAGGGAGTCTCACAACATGTGTGTGTGACCCACCAACCCTTGTTGCTGCCTTCTCAGTGCTGTGTTACAGGCAGCCAAGTGCGGCGTAGTGCTGGATTACAGGCAGCCACGTGCAGCGTACCTTGTACACGTAGAGATACTCGCGCAGTCTCTCACGCCCGTGCACCTTGTACACGTAGAGATACTCGCGCAGTCTCTCACGCCCGCGTACCTTGTACACGTAGAGATACTCGCGCAGTCTCTCACGCCCGCGTACCTTGTACACGTAGAGATACTCGCGCAGTCTCTCACGCCCGCGTACCTTGTACACGTAGAGATACTCGCGCAGTCTCTCACGCCCGCGTACCTTGTACACGTAGAGATACTCGCGCAGTCTCTCACGCCCGCGTACCTTGTACACGTAGAGATACTCGTACCGTGTCTCACGCCCGCGTACCTTGTACACGTAGAGATACTCGCGCAGTCTCTCACGCCCGTGTACCTTGTACACGTAGAGATACTCGTGCCGTGTCTCACGCCCGCGTACCTTGTACACGTAGAGATACTCGTGCCATGTCTCACAGCCCGCGTACCTTGTACACGTAGAGATACTCGCGCAGGAACGCGGCCTGCTGGATGGGCGACTGCCGGCTCTCATTGATGAGGATGTGGCGGAACGCCGACACGGAGTTGTCGAGCTGCCGCAGGGTGAAGGACTGCCGCCCGATGGTCAAATTGATGTGGTCCTCGGCCAGCGACCAGCCCTTGCCCTTGTAGACCTGCAGTGCCTGGCTGTAGCAGCGCAGGGAGTGCTTCCTCTGCGACGGAAGGGGGAAGGCCATGAGCCACAGTGGCGAATTTACGGTTCGGTCATCGCTCCAATCACCACGTGTTCGCGAAATACCCCTTATTTCCATGAACATGTCTTTTGCCCGTTTACGGCTTCTCATATTATTTTTTTGGGTGCTCAATAATTCTTGTTAACGCTGCTGAAATTATGCAATCCCAGTGCTTTTTTGATGGGATATGTCAATTTTTTTTTTTTACAACGGAGCGACAGATATATGAAGGCGATGTTATTTTCCGCTGAATGATTTGGTCATTTCTATCATGTACCCAAATGAGCTAAAGACTCCCCCCGTAAGCCTCCGGTAAATCCCGCAACGTCCGTGTGGCTGTCTCCAATGCTCTGGATTACAGGCCCACGTGCGTGGCATCCACAGAGATGACTAAATTACACTATAAACTATTTGAATTTTACCAGGTAAGGCCAACTGGGCTATATAGTGGTTTTTCAGAAGCGGCCTGGCTATCACAAACGATAACTCAACAAAGTGGCTTATCATCTGCAAATATATAGCAACCTGGAAAAAAATCCACACAATCACGGGGACAAAGACATGTAAACTACAAATTTACAGGCTTCAGGGTTCGGGATCGAAACCACGACCTCCTGCATACCAGGCAAGGAAGTTAACATCTCCTAGCCACCGCGGCGAGAGATGAGAGAGGCTCACCTGACTGGCTTTGCTGTAGCGGTGTCCCGCCAGGATCATGTGGAAGGCAAACTTGCGCGCGAGCGGGACCCTCATGTTGATGAAGCAGTGAGCCGCCTGCTCCAGAAAAAGGGCCGAACGGAGGTCCGAGTCCTGGGCCACACGATGAAGAGAAAGAGAGAAACCTCGGTTGCAAACGCGGCCTCCCCGCTGGCCTACGTGAAATACTGCAACCAAGAACAACAATAATAATAATAATCACGATCGTGACTTTCAATCGACGAATTGGCCTCGCCGTAGCGCGTTCGCCGCTTGTTGCAAACTTTCGTGGTTCGATTCTGGTGTGCCGCTATAAGCTTCACAGCGGAAGTTCAATATATCCCGTAACGTCGTACAAACACGGGTAGGCCCACTGCACGCTGGCGTCATGGTACGGCATTAGCAAAAAATAAACAAACATTTACCTGAAAAACTGTTCAATTTGGATTACACACAGCAGCAATTATGAGCCTCCACTGGCAGACTAATATGCTTCTAGATTTGAAGCTTTCGTGACTGCAAGGATTCATACTCTTAGTTCTTTCGGTAAAGTCACGTAGGTAAAAAATGAAATTAAAATTAATAAAAAATAAAAACAATAAAATCACGTTTCGGAGGCAACACAAGCTTCAGGTGAAACTGTCACTGTGAAAGTTTCACCTGAAGACGGAAGCTTGTGTTGCCTCCGAAACGTCGTGATTTTATTGTTTTATTTTGTATTAATTTTAATTTCATTTTTTACCTACGTGACTTTACCGAAAGACTAATATGCCTCAGGTCACTCTTGCAAATAGGAAAATCCCTGGTCTCTTCGAATTCTCAGTTGGTTAAACAAAGTTAACTAAACCACTGCTCGCGTGGGTTTTCTCCAGGCTCTCCAGTTTCCTCACACACGCTGAACATTTAATTGATCCAAAATCCCATTCCAGGACTATAATAAATAAGAATGGCATGAACAACAAACGTGCTAAAGTACGATTATTAACATCATCAATCAACAACACCAATCAGCATCATGCTTCCAAGGGGAACTAGTATGGTAGGGTACAGCACTGGTGCATCATCATAATTAGTCACGAAAGTTTTTTTGGGTTAGACAGTGAAAATATAAATGTGTCGTTAACCCGCCACCTCCGCCACCACCGCTGTTGCAATAATGAGGAACTGATGTTTGAGTTATAATCGTCAATGAATTAGCCTGCCTGCGGCGCCCGAGAGCGGAAAACCCAAGGCGGCGTTTGAAGTGACGCGCAGTCGGGGCACGGAGCTCTACAGATAATTGCTCCGGCAGAAGAGGTGGAGTTAACTTGATGAACGTCACCGTTTCTGACAGATGATGAACGACAGGGCATCTTTGCGAAGGAGCGCGCATTGCCGAGATCAAGAAGGGCGTTAAATAATACGGGAAACAAAAATGTAACCAAGTGGAGGGGAGGGGGACACGGGCCAAAGCCTTGGCCGGCGATCTCGGTTCAGACGCCAATCCGTGATAAATCTCCACTTGACATGGGCCTGTCAGGTGAGCGGTGACGTGGGCGAGTACGCGGGTCTCTCTCGCAAAGCAGCCTGTAGCTGAACGTTACCTATACACGTCACCAAGTACTACCCACACGCACCACCAAATACTACCCACCCCGTGCCACCACATACTACCCCCCCCACCTCGTGCCAGCCAATACTATACATCCACACCACTAAATACTATCCACTCGTGCCAAAAAATACTACTAACGCGCGCCACCAAATATGACCCACCCGCACCACTGATAACTACTCACTCATGCCCCCAAATACTACCCACACGCGCCACAAAATACTACCCACCCTCGCCAACAAATATCCACCTGTGCCACCAAATATTACCCATCCACGCCCCCAAATACTACCCACTCGCGCCAAAAAATACTACCCACACGCACCACAAAATCCGAACCACTCGTTCTCAGCCTGAGCTGGAAAGCGTCCAAGAGATGCCAGGGAATGGGAGAGGTAGGTCAGGGTAAGGGGGGGGGGGCACAGAGCTCTTCACATCACGGTGATGACGACGTGAGCAGCGGTGACCGTTACCTCGCTGATCAACCGAATGAGCATGGAGGCCGCGTCCGAGAACGTCCCCTTGCTCTTGAGGATCTCCACGGCGAGCATCGTGCAGCGCTCGGCCAGGGCTCCGTTCCTGGGGGGCCGGGGGAGGAGAAGGGGGAGGCACAAGCGGTCAGGTGGCAAGGGACCCTACCGCCGTGTGACGGTCGGCACGCTGGACATGCTTTGCGCAGCACACGTGATCGGAGGCTAATACGGAGATATATGTAACATTGGTCGTGAGTCGACGTATAAAATGAAACATTTAAATACCTTCGCAGCAGTATGATGAAAACATACTTCAATACTTCGGCAGTAGAAATATGATAACCATGATGATGAAAGTGAACATGTTTCAAAACATCAATCCAGCTGCAAGTTGATTTCGTGTGTATGTACAACTTTTTCCGCGCCGCACGTAGCTAACCGCGCTAATCGGAGGTGTGGGGATAACGTCGTGGGCAGAAGGCAGCGCGGAAAAATCTATCGCTGGACAGTCGTTTAAACGCTCCCAAACTCTACGCTCTCCGGCTTCAGAAACCCGCACTGACCAACTCGGTGAAGTATGGTCAAGTAAGGCCCGACACGGCCATCCACAATGTGGGAAGGACCTTGACCAGTGTCGCGCGTGTGACGGCCTTCCCAAGGCATGCGGGTTTCGTAGGGCTCACAAAAGGCCCTAATCCAGCAGTGGATTGATAATGACGTGCTGTACATTTGCAAGCTGCCATGGGGAAGGTGCCGTGGTGGAACGGCGAGCGCCCTGGACCCGCAATCCAAAGGTCGCCGGTTCTAATCCATCTCCCTAGCACGGCAGTGGAAAACAGCAGTGCGAGTTTCTTAATTTCCCTCCGCCACCTCTGCCCACTCAAGCCTTTTTACACCTGATGAAGGAAGCTTGTGTTGCCTCCGAAACGTCGTGATTTAATTGATTTATTTTAATTTATTATTATTTTATTTGTATTATTTTTTACCTACGTGACTTTACCGAAAAAACCTAAGTGTACCGTATAAACGAGTTCACTGCGGTTAGTTTGCTTGATGGCAAGCCGTGCGTTGGGGGGGGAACGGTTGCCTACGCAACTCAAACAACGGATCATCGACTAAATGACTGTACTCTGTGCTCCTTCAGGAGAAAAATATCACAACTACACAAACTCTGTCTCAATGAGGCCATCTTATAGTGGCTGGTAGGCCTCGACTTTGGTATTTGCTCCTGAACATATTGCGATGCTCAATAATATAATCTAAACTTCACCTGCAATTTTCTACGGTCTAAAAGCAAGGCAATTCAGCGGTGTGACTCAAAGGTCAGAGACACTGAGCCTACATGCACCTCTCGTGTTCCTCTGGGATCGAACGCAGGTTTCAGTGACCCGTGATAAAAAAAAATGGTTCTTAAGCGGAGTAGCTAAGCGTCCTATGAATGCAAATCCTCACCGTTATCATTCCTGGGACAAGCATCCATGACGTTAAGCCAAGAGTTATCGCAGCTGGACGTGACATGGGCGAGAGCCAGATTCTATCTGCTTTTGTTGCGGCAGTGGCCGCAGGCTGACATTAATAAAGCCTGAGTAATAAAACCGAAGAGGCCTTCAGATTCGGTGATTTACCATCGGCATTGGGTCGTGCCTTGGTATTTCTCCATTACTTTTATTAGATTATCATTACTATTATGGTATCTTGCACCTTCACGTGAACAAAAATGTTGCAGAATTATTTTTTGCTTAATCTCCCGGACTATCGTGCCAAATCAGATCACATTGAATTTGCAGGTTTTTTTTTCTTGCCCTAAAGTTATTATGATTAAGGTTGTTGTATTAACGGTGGGCACGTTTACAAATAACACACCCTGCTGTGCATGCAGCAGAATAACGTGCAGCCTTCACCCAGCAGAGCATTAACAAAGGGCTGTACATTGTTACAAGCGTGTTTCAAGAAGCACGGCACGCTAAACCGCTGTGCCACTGCTCCTCCCGGTACCCTGCACCACGTGACACTGCCCTGCACCACAACGACCACCACCACCACCACCACGAGCACAACCGCAAACCACTCTCCGCACACTGACGTAAAGCACACGTCATGCAACACGTGCATATGGACAAAACACGTGCACCTCCTTCTAAAAGGGTTCTTCAGAGCTACAAATTGTAAAGGAACTTCGGTCAGCAGTGACGAGCAAGTCATTTCAGGCCCACACTTTTACCCTATTTTAAGAAACCTATTTAAGTCATCAGCCATGTAAGGTGGCTCACGTTATTAGAGGCATTAGCACCGAAACTTTGCCACATCTCCAGTGACAGAGAATATTACCGGGAGAAAATATTAAACATCACACATTTGACGGCGGCATTATAACGTTCACTGGGAATGACCTACAGAAAATGTCAGGATAAGTGAATCAAGACTGCTGCAAAGTTGGGCTCAGGTAATTAGATTTAACAAAAGTTCAACGCACAGTTGGAGGCAGCCGCACAAGGGGCACAACAGTTGGAAACACGGTTGACTCTTGTTACCTAGGACGGCTATTATAGGTGGACAATAGGAGTTTGCGGTGCTTTTGGAAAGCTGAACTTAGATATGAAAAGTAACGTACCAATGTGCCCAAAGAGGAGAGCTTTTAATTACGAGCCACCTGTATCTGGCTCAGGAGCCAGCAAGCAAGGCCAGATGTGAAGGTAATGGCTCGTTCATTGTGTACGACATCACTCGGCATACTGCGAGGACACCGCGTCACCGCGTCGTCACCTACACGTGGTGGCGTGCGATGTCAGCGGCACGGCCCGGCTTCCGCTGTGGAAAAACAACGAGTTTGGGGAGCCGCGCGTATTCCCCTACGCTGGGCCTATCAGGCTTGGTGCTCACTACCCAGCAAAATTGCGTTCCGAGAACAATAGAAATGTATTTCGAACACTTCTCAAAATCGTATCATTTCAACCCACCTTGCAATTCTTAAACTCAGAATTAATAATGTGCTGCAAGAAGGCTTCTCCAAAGACGTGCTGTGCCGTACCGGCTCGGCACAGCTTGGTAGCGCAGTGGAAAAAGGGGGTACACGGTTAACCCAGGACACGCACACGGGCGTTGCTTCACCTGCAGTTGTCTTTGTAGGTCTGGATGGCCTTCTCCATGTAGTGCGCCGGGTACTGCCTCTGTGCGCTGGGCTGCAGGAACACCGACAGCGCCGCCATCTCCTGCGGGGGAGAGAGGGGGCCGGTGAAAGGGTGGCGGCGCACGTTGGTGCGTGCGGGCGCCGGAACGTTCCTCCGGAGAAAATAAGCGGCGCTCGCAGCGGTTTGGCGGAACGGCAGAGGCTCGCGAAAACACCGCCGCGGTCCACGGTTCCGCTTGGCCAATCCTCGCAGAGATTTCGAATGAAAAATTTGCTCGTTGTGCACTGCAATGAGCCTTTGCCACTTGGTGGGGAAGTCAACCGCGGCTTAGTTTATTTTGCATGTAAACCACAGGAGAAACAGGATGAGTCTCATTTGCAAGTGTGACTATGGTCACCAAAAATTACAAAGCAAAACTAATAAAACGATAGGTAAATGTCGATATTTGATGGACAGTACACCCACAACAGATATGTTCATTTGAACCACTAAAATGTCCATCACATGGGTCACACACATAGGAAGATGAAGATCCCAGAATAGCCTCTAACAGACAGATGGGGCAAGTGCAGTTAGTGAGCGGTACCTACGAAGGCCTGCACAGCACATGAGGGGGTGGGTGACCAACACCATGCCCAGCCGCATTTGTATCCCTCGCGCTTTGTTTCGCGTGTACACACCGCACCTCCGATTAGCTCGGCGGGCTACGTACGGTGCGAAAGAAGTTCAACATACATGTATATATACGTCACAAGGTACTCGTTTAAGGAAGAGTCGAACTCGGAGAGGCCCAGGACTAGTACAGATAATCGTCACTGGTGTTGGCTTGTGAGCGAGAATTAGACTCCGCTCCCCAACAAATATACACACACACACAACCTATATTTCTATTAATACTCTGCATGATATTGGACACGCATGTAAACACAAGGCCTAGAATTTGAATCAGTACTCTCTAAAAATACACGGACCAAACGTTTGCAGAGAGACAGGAGGACTCCGTTAATTGAATGAGTGCTCTGTATGGCACGCTGGACACGCACACATAAGAAATCTATCTTAATTTTAATTAACGCTCTACATCACATGGGACACACACACAGACAAGACTTTTGCCAATTTCAATCAGCGTTCACTATCCAACGTGGGATACGCACGTGTGTACATATACACACACAAGCCCTATATCTTAATTTGAATCGGTACTTCTCCAAGTCATGTGGGAAGGACACAAAAGCAAGTGATGTAAATTTAATAAAATCAGCTCTCTCTAAGGTCCGCACACGCATACATACACATCACCCATCTATTTTAATCAGCACGAACACATATCACATGCAACAATCGATTAGACACGCACATAATCCTAATTTAAATTTGCACTCTCTGCATCACATGGGACACACCAAGACCCCCCACCCCCGTATTAGCCTCTTTAAGCTGTTGGGGCAAGTGCTGTTAGTGAGCGCCTATTAAGGCTGGCACAGCACATGAGGTGGTGGGTTCTCAACACCACACTCGGCCGCCTTTGTCTCCCCAGTGGCGATGTATATACACACCGCACCAGCTAGGAGGGAGCCAGGAACCGGCTCAGATAATCGTCACCGGTGTTGTTCATGAGTGGAGTGCCCTAACCGAGGTTTCGTGGAAATAAAATGTGGCGGGGGGAAAAAAAAAGTCAACGTACCAGTGCCCCGGCCATGTAGAGCCAAGCCTGTTCTCCCTCAAAGTCCTTCTTGGCCGTGTGGTAGCAGTTGTACGCCAGGTCGTACAGCTGCACCAGGAAGCACAGGTCTGCCATCTTTCGCACCTGAAGTTCAGGAGCCTCTGCTGTATACCTGCACATGCGCACGTACACATAAACTAAACTTTATTTTTTTTTACCAGGTAAGGGCCACCGAGTTGTAAAGCTCTTTTTTGGAAGCGATCTGGCTATACAAATGATAGCTCAACGAAGTGGCTTGTCACATGGAAAGTTATAGCAGCCAAATACCAGGAAGTCGGAGAACAATCGACGCGACCACGGGGAGAACATGCAAATTCCAAATATATAAGCATCAGGGTCGGAATCGATCCCACGACCTACATACCAGGCGAGGTAGTTAACATCTCGCCACGGCGTTACCTCAGCTGAAGAATAAAGACAAAGAAGACACCCTCGTGTAGCCTACACACAGACTGTGGGGACAAGTGCTGTTAGCGAGCACTTATAAAGGTCAGCACGGCGCACAAAGAGGCTGGTGTGACCAGAACCACACTTGGCGATCTTTGTCTTCCGATTGCCGATTATAACACACCAGCACCGGGAACTCAGTGAAGTGTTTGTCGACCCAAGGGAGGCCCAAGACCGGATCAGAGAGATGCTACTGATGTTAGCCGTGGCCGGGAAGTGTAAATAAGCGTAGGAGCGGTGGGCGCAGTCAGAAGCAAGTTGCACGTTGAATCTGGTGGCCCGAGGTCGATCGACGGACATTGCTAACAACGGTTGCGGGTGATGTTTTGACAGAGAAATGGTTTATTATACAAAGTGAGAACTTGAGCCTGTTGGGGCTTGTTTACCAGGCTGAGTTGTGACCATCAATTAAACATAATAAAGGATTATTATGAATAATATTGATCGCGAAAGCCTACGCGTTAAACTGACCATCAATTAAACTCCACAAAAGCTTTCACAACCACGGCTAGGATTCATAATTGGTTTCCGATTGCTTATATTGTGTCAATTTGTTTTTAACGCTAACCCTACACGACCCGACGGAGCCAATCAAATCAAGTTGTCGCATGGGCGAATATTGTGTCAGCGGGGCACAGAAGCCCACGGGGGAGTGGGTGGGTGGGAGGGAGGGTGGGAGAGAGGGTGTGGGAGGGAGGGAGGGTGGGTGGGAGGGGGTGTGGGAGGGAGGGAGGGTGGGAGAGAGGGTGGGTGTGTGGGAGGGGGTGTGAGAGGGAGGGTGGGTGGGAGGGGGTGTGGGAGGGAGGGGGTGTGGGGGGAGGGTGGGTGGGTGGGAGGGAGGGGGTGTGGGGGGAGGGTGGGTGGGTGGGAGGGAGGGGGTGTGGGGGGAGGGTGGGTGGGTGGGAGGGAGGGGGTGTGGGGGGAGGGTGGGTGGGTGGGAGGGAGGGGGTGTGGGGGGAGGGTGGGTGGGTGGGAGGGAGGGGGTGTGGGGGGAGGGTGGGTGGGTGGGAGGGAGGGGGTGTGGGGGGAGGGTGGGTGGGTGGGAGGGAGGGGGTGTGGGGGGAGGGTGGGTGGGTGGGTGGGAGGGAGGGGGTGTGGGGGGAGGGTGGGTGGGTGGGAGGGAGGGTGTGAGGGAGGGGGTGTGGGAGGGTGGGAGGGAGGGAGGGTGGGTGGGAGGGGGTGTGGGAGGGTGGGAGGGAGGGAGGGTGGGTGGGAGGGAGGGTGGGTGGGAGGGAGGAGGTGTGGGAACAGCTCTGCTCACAGGAGGCCCGTGGTGTTCTTGCTCTCTGCCACGGCTCTCTCGGGGGTCTTGGCACCGCCAAACCACTTCTTGGTGGCGCTGAAGAGCGAGCGGCTCAGTCCCTTGCGTGACACCAGCTGTCGTGCGCACGCACACAGGCAAACGTGCAGACACATTAATTACACTGGTTAACGCACTTTTTCTGGCATAAGGTATTCCAACGGTTGTAAGGTAATTTTGTGGTGCAGATTCCAAATTTGCCTATCACATCAGGTTTTTGATATATCAAATATTGCATTTTCAATAAAAACTGCAGAAGAAAAATATTAAATAAATGTGGATAACTACATACAATGATATTATAAACACACTATCCTAAAAATACAGCACCATATTTTAACACTAAAGCAGTCACTGACTCGCAACAACTTGCAATCATAAGTGACGGAGTTAATTTCGGGTAAAATCAATGAAAACGGGTATGCCGATAGCATAAAAATTAGATGTGATAAAGCAAATCTGAGATCAAATTTGGAATCAGCACCCTGAAATTAGCTTAAAACAGTTGCAAAAGTCCAGGCCAGAAAAAAAGTTATTTTTTTGTTGACCAGTGTTATAGGCTGTTGGGGAAACTGTTGTTCGAGAACACCTATGAAAGGGCAGTACGGCGCATGAGACGGTGGTGTGGCCAGAACCACGCCTGGTCAACTTTGTCTTCCTAGTGGCGATGTTTACACACCGCACCGGGCAGAGCCATCCCTAGGGGCACGTCGAATCGGGGCGACCGCCTCGAGCCCCGCGCTTTAGCATCACCCCGCGCTTCGACGTCATGGTGCCATCAGGTGTAATACTTCCCGTTTAGTTTTAAGGCATCTGGGTGCGATTTTCCCCGGGGCCCCACACCCCGCTATGGACGGCCCTTGCACCAGGCAATTACGAGAGACCGAGTCGACCCATCCAGCAGTACGCCAACCACACACACACACGGACGGACGACACAGCTGACCCGTAACGCCGGCGGCGGTCACTTTACCTGGTCGTTGAGCTGCCGGATGCTCCTCTCCACGTGCGGTAGGAGGCCCTGCACCGTGAACTCGTGCACAAATTGCCGGATGCGCTCGTGATCGGCAAGCGTCAGACACAGGCCCCGGGGTCCTGCGGTTTGCGGGCCCCCCCCACCACCGCCGCCACCGCCGCCACCGCCGCAGCCCCCCACAGCCGCCGTGGCCAAGGGGGGTGGCCCCCCAACGCCGAGGGTACTGCGGGGGTCGGCGGGGTGCGGCTGCGAGTTGCCCACGTCGTCGGGCGCCGGCGCCCAGCCCGCCTCGTCGCCCTGTGTCGACGACGACGGCGGGGGCTGCTGCAGGGGGTGCGCCTGCAGGTCGCAGCCCTGCCCAGCGCCATCTGTTGACGGCGCAAAACGATGGTCAGCTGGCGATACGACGTGGCCAACCGCCTACAGGCCCTTTCGTCAAATCTGCTGCTGGATGAGGGCCTCCATCCCGGTTTGTCTTTGCACGAGTCACGTTTGTTATTTGATCGCACGCGACCGCATTGGTCGGTGCTGGCTGCTGCACCGCTATGTATACGCGAGTCCACTTCTTTCGTTGGGCCACGGCTCGTAGGGCTACTAAAAAATGCTTGGGAGGGCCACGTGTGGGCCACAGGCCACAAGATGCAGCACCCTGGTATTGTAACCGCACTCAAGAGGCTTTGGTTCTGTAAAAACTGCGCTCCGTTGCACTACGCTGGGTTGAACTAGGTCAGGGGTCGGCGACCTGCGGCTCCGGAGACGCACGCGGCTCTTTAAGGACGGCATCGTAACGTTTTTACTGAGGGCCACCGTCTCGTATTCACCACTTGCATTGCGGCTCTTGAAATCTTGAGTTTTTTTTACCCAATAAAAAAAAAACAGGGCTCGTCTTGTTATTTTGGTTTGCCAAGCTCTGTGCTAAGCTGGATTAAGCTGATGTAGTAAACTGGAGTATGGCTGGAAGGAAGGAGGGGGGGAGGGGGGAAGGCGGGGCACGGCAGGGGGGTGGGGCAGCACCGTGATCAGCGGTCGGGGCGGCCACCGTGACCTCGTCCTCTCCTTCCGTAAAGCTGACCACCGTCGTGCCTCCACCGTCCAGCAACCTCTGTGGTACCCGCAGCGGGAGACGCAGCGTCAGCAACAGGCAACGGCAGCGGCAACAACAGGCAACACAGTAACAAGTTAGCCATGGCCAGGAACATCGGCATCAGGAACAGCAGGAGATAACAGCAGCAGCTGAATCAACAGCAACGTGAATTTATAATCGGCTCTGATAGAGTGGCCATGACGGCGGGATACGGTGCAGAAAATTTCACACATTACATGCTGGTACCGCATAGTTCAGGCCGATGCAGAGACTGGGGCGGGTACCGCATAGTGCAGGCTGGTGCAGCGGTTCAAGTACTGGCTCCAGGGGTCTGGTATCTGCTCCTCGCCATCGCGACTGGGCTGCCTGGAGTTGATCTTGAGCAGGTGGCACGCTTGAGAGCCGTACAGCTGCTTCATGCTCTCGTACACAGACTCCGCTCTGGCAGAGAGACACAGACAACCAGGCAAGCGACAATCCATCATCATCGTCATCACAATACCTCGCAGCGGCTTTGGGTTAACCATCGAATAAAGACGGTCATCGCGTTGCACGATTTCAGATGCGCTTCTGCGGCCATCTGGAACGCTCTTCCGTCCGATATTATGAAGCCACTCAAGCTTTTAAATCTAGATTGAAAACTAATTTCTTTTTAACTGCTTTTGTGTTAAGTTTGTTGTCGTTCCCTCAAGCCGTTACCGTCCCTCACGGTCTATGCGTTTCAACATCGCAATACGGGCAACGCTCACGCAAAAGTAGGTCAAAGGTGCAAAGAAAGGATGGTGGTTGGCAAGTTTGGCCTTGCAGCGAGGCGTGAGAGAGGTATCTGCTAGCGTTTGGAGGCAGAAAAGGTATTAAAGCAATGAATATCTTTCGTAAAAAGTGGTGTTTGTGATCGAGCGAGTCACGCTTTCGTTCCCTTTCCCTTCTTGCTCCCCTTCACTGGAACAAACTCCCCACCGCACATGAAACAATCATCTTCACTAACCAGCCTCTGTTCCTCCCTTATAACCGTCTTTTCTTCTCCCGAACCCAACCTCCTACTGCTACTCCCTGCCCCCGCCCCCCAGCTATGACCAGGCCTAGCCTAACCCCTATCACTTCCCAACCCTTATAACTACCCCATATCACTCCCCCAAACCCATATCACTATCACTATCAATACCCAAACCCTTATTACTACCCCAACCTCTATCACTACTCCTATCGCTACCTCTCCAACTACCCCAACCCCTACAACTACCCCTACCATTAACCTCTCCCACATATTCTCCTGTCACCATACCTACACCGCCACTCTTTATCTCAACCAGTCACCTCACGTACAATGTAATAATAAAGCGCCTTGGAATATGGCACGATATAAATCTTGGTAACATAAGATCATGCCCGAGCAATCACGCGAGTGCTTGTCCACACGGGAGGGAGAGCGCGCGTGCGCGAGCGATCTCGACTGCTCGTCCGCACGGGAGGGAAAGCGCATTAGCGAGCGGCCTCGAGCGAGTGTTCGCGTGCGAGCGATCGAGCAGGAGTGCTCGTACCTGCGCTCGTCCCCCGTCGCCATGTCGTGCACGAGCACGTAGTACTTGAGCGTGTTGGGCGACAGCCACTTGGGCTGCGGATAGTCCCCGCTGTGCTGCACCCGGTGCTGGTCCTGGGACAGCCGCCCAAACATGTCCATGGGGTCGGCGTGAGACGACGACACCACCAGCATGCCTGGGCGCCGGCAGCAAGTCAAGGGGTGGCTGTGGTCATCGTTATGGCATCGTCATTACCACAATCTGGGTTGTTGCGAGTGTCGCATCTTCCGCCGTCCATTGTTGTCGGTGGAGGGCAATGCCCTCCAATTAGAAGCAGCAGCAATGGGTGGCAGGGTGGTGGCACAGTGGTGACACTCGTGACTTGCAGCAATAGCCGCCTGAGTTTGAATCGCTACCCGGGCTCCCTTTATGTGTGGAGTTTTGTATGCTCTCCCCCTGTTCTGCAGTGCCACAACGCAAGCAGCCGTCCTCAAGTGAAGAACAGGTCTGTCGGAAAGACAGCGTCATTCAGACGCGTCATTCAGATGCTGTCATTCAGACGCTGTCATTCCGACAGACCTGTTCTTCACCTGAGGACGGCTGCTTGCGTTGTGGCCGAAACGTCGTGATAATTATCTGATGTTTCATTTTTATTATTTTATTATTTCCCTTCCACGTGACTTTACCGAAAGAACCAAGAAGAAGTTAACAATATTAAAAAAACGGGAGTTATAAGATGCCATCGCTGCGTGGCCGTCGCACGGCGGGGCGGGTGGGAGGATACAGGCCAGGTAGTGACGCAGGAACTCGTGCTCACTCACGGGTAGCACCTGCATGAAGCTCTCGCGGTACGCTTCGTACCAGGGCGTCGTCGCTGTGAACACACGGATCACAAATGCACACACACGCACGTGTACGCAGGGACCACGCGGGCAAACGTCATCGTCGTAAATGAGCAGCGTTTGATCATCAAGATAAGCATCATCATCATGCATGCTTTTTGATATCGTCAAGAAGCATAAACCATCACGCGAACTCCGGTCATCCATCCAGCAGCGGCTTTTGGGTAGCCATCGAACAAAGACGGTCACCGCATGGCACGCTTTAAGATGCGTGGCCATCTGCAATGCTCTTCCGACCGATATTAGGAAGCTACTGAAGCTACTGTATTGCACTTTTAAATCTAGATTTAAAACTCATTTCTTTCCAAATGATTTTTGTTTTTAGGTTGTTGTCCTTCCCCCACACCTCCGATTAGCAGGGTTGGCTACGTTGGTGCAAAATATGTTCAACATACATACATGACGATCTCGCTCAAAAGAAAACAATATGAATCGGAGATAACGTCATGAATATAAAGGCGCAGTTGCAAAAACACGGACTTCAGTCGGGATACAAGGCTCCCAGCTGACCGATTGGCACAATCATCCAGGTGAAAGGTGGAAGGAATTAAAACATGAAAACTACTTGGCGGGCAAAGGGTAGGCAGGCAGCTAAGCAAGTTGATAAACAGGAAGCAATAAACCTCGCCACTTTACGACACTGCCACTGCCCCCCTCGACGAGATACAAATAAATAGTACTTCATGAAAATTCGTCATCAATTTTTGGCCACGAGCGGGAATCACACTCGGGTCGGCAGGATTGTAACGCATCAAGCCAACCAGCTGCGCCACCGCTCCAACAACAACCGTCATTCGCCAATAAGTGGCAGTGACGTTACCACGGTGCTTGTGTCAGGCTACATGCACTTTAAGGCTACATGAAGTGTCGAACGCCTGCTGGTAGGTCACGTGACAGACCCAGGTGCCATGGGTTGACGGACTGAGATGACTGGCACCGCACCCCACACACACAGACAAGACAAAGATCCTCTGTATAGCCTGTACCAGACTGTTGGGGCAAGTGCTGTTAGCGAGCACCTATGAAGGCCGGCACAGCACACGAGGGGGTGGGTGGCCAGCACCACGCCTCCCCAGTGGCGATGTTTACACATCGCACTAGGTACTCATTTGAGGCCGAGTCGACCAAGGGAAGGCTCAGGACTGGTTCAGATAATCGTCACCGGTGTTGGCCGTGAGCAGGAATCGAACTCGGGTCGCCGGGTTCACGCTAACCGCGACACCACCGCTCCCCACACACACAAACACACGAGCACGCATGCACTCGTCTCACCGCTGATGTTGAGGTCATAGTCCCCGGCAGACAGCAGGTTGCCCACGGGCCCGTCGGCGGCGTGGCTCGCCGACACCACGTCGCTCAGCATCTTCCGTGCCGCCGTCGGCGCCGGGGCCCGCGTCTCCAGCCGCGACACGGACACACGCAGGCCGCGCATCGCGTGCAGCTGGTTGTTGGGGTCGCGCAGGTGAACTGCGACACACGGGCACGTGCATATATATGTATATACGCGTGAACGAACGAATAACAACAACAACAGCCACTAAGTGGCGGTGACGTCACCACGGCGTGCCAGGCTACGTGCACATGAAGGGTCGAAGGCTCCCTGGCAGTAGGTAATGGAACAGAGCCCCAGGTACCATGGGTTGACTGACTGAGATGACTGGCAGATGCGCCAACTGTGCTCTACATTCTGCCAACTTGCTGTATTTTAGCCACCCGGTGCTCTGCTCGTTGCTGTGAGCATCGCTCCGCAACCCTCCATTGTAGTTGGAGGGCTAGTGCTGGCAATTATCCAGTAGTGTCTTTCATGAGCCTCCTCCACAGACCTCGATCTTGACACTGCTGGGACCAGTCATTAGGAAGTCCAATCAGCTCCACATCCATTTGTACCGCATCAGCCTATCTCCTGCCCATTTAACCCCCTTTATCTGGCCGGGCAAAGACTACTTGAGAATGCAGCGGATGGACATGCGGGATACGTGACGCAGCCAATAAAGTGTCGTCTGCTGTATGAGCTCGCTGATGGGACTATGTCCAGCTTTTTCAAGGATCTGTGAGCTCCTCAAACAATCCAGTCTGGTCAAATCCAGGATGGATTGTAGACAGTCCAGCATGAATATTTCAAACAGGCGCAGATGTTACCTTAAAACAGCTCGTGTTTTGCTCGTGTTAACTGTGGCAGAAAAGACCTGAAGCTGCAGAAGGAGAAACAGGCCAGGCAGCTTCCACAGATTGTTATGCAGCTGATGAAAATATAGGCTGATTTGGAGTGAGACCTCCACTGCCAAACAGGAGCTGGCCTTAAGCACACGATCCTTGTATGGAAACTTCTCCATTTTCTCAAAAACTGCCCCATCACTCACGCAAAGTTGAGAGGGTGGAGTATTTGAGGGCATACAATACTAACGCAGGTGCTTTGTTTTTATGGGGCTCATAAGGCCCCATCTCTGAGTGGCACGCTCCATGTTCAGCAGCAGCGCCTCCAACTCTTCCCCTGAGTGAGCAGCATTTACCAGATCACCCGCATATATAAATAACATGGATTACCAATAGGGAACCATCCCATGACGATACCTGGTTATCGATCAGCCTCCCATTGTACCTCTACCAGATGGAAATTCCACACACACACACACGTAGAATTTCACATTGTTTTGAGCAGCAGAAGGCATTGTAGAAATATCCATTGATGTGTCAGAAGGTACTTCCATGTTCCCAACATTTACCAATCTGCATCTAACAGAGGTAAAGTATGGCCAAATAATCCTCCGACCCACACAGCATTGGGATGCCCTCAACTGGCAGTAGACTGACAAATGGGCAGAGCATGTACGTGCACTTGTCTTGCGTAAACCCTGCAGCCACTGAAGGGGCTAAATCCTCCGCAATGCTAAATGCATACAATCGATACATCGAAAAATCCATTCCCACCACTGACCCTCACTGATCCTTCCCGCTCAGCAGCGCTCGAATAACTATTTTACAGCACGGGCACTAATCAATGAGAAGCCCCACTCTGCAGCTGCGGAAAGATTTTTCTCCACCGTCCTTTATAGCGTCGAGCACTAAGTGAGCAACCAAGTGGTGGCCCGCACGCGTCACCGAGTGCCGTCAAGTGGCTGCAGAGCCAAGGATTGGGGTCGACTTGCTTCCTTGTCCCGGATAACAGCCACGTCTAATTTTAATTAATAAATAAATCCCCCCCCCACACCCACCCCCCCCCTCTCCAGGTTTAATCCTGACTGCGCTATCGACGGGTCAGGAGACGAAGAATCCATTTGGAACTTTCACAGAGCAGTGCAACCCTCCCGCCGCCCCCCCACCCCCCACCCCTGCATGTTGGAGAGCGGCCCACAGAGGTGGACATCACGGAACTACCTCTCAATTTCCTTTCAAGTGACCTCTGGTCCACACGCCCCCCACTTGCTCTGCCACCGAAAACTATGATCGTCGCACGTCGGTCAAAAGCAAATTTTTTTTTATTCTCCTTCGGGAATTTAATAAAATCAAGTGCGGAAGCAAATTTAATTCGAAAGGGTTTTTTTTTCCGCCCGTGCAGTCATTCGTGGCTGGGCGCCGAGACCATTAACTCACTACTCTTGACAGTACAGTTTCATCACAGGCGCTTCCCAGGAATCAAAGCCAGAAGCTCAGCCTGACCTTCTGAGCCACCAGGCCACCGGCAGCAATGTCCAGTTTTAAAGCAACTGCCTCTGCCACCAATCGCGACTCCCTTTGTACCGACTAAAACAACAAACCAAGCACTATTACACTTCTTCTTGGTTCTTTCGGTAAAGTCACGTAGAAGGGAAATAATAAAATAATAACAATAAAACATAATAAAATAATTCTCACGACGTTTCGCTGTCTTTCCGACAGACATGTTCTTCACCTGAGGACGGCTGCTTGCGTTGTGGCCGAAACGTCGTGAGAATTATTTTATTGTTTATTTTTTTATTTCCCTTCTACGTGACTTTACCGAAAGAACCAAGAAGATGAATCCCTGCAGTCACGAAAGCTTTAAATCGACTATTACACTTGGTGTGAGGACGTCATCTGCAGCAATGAAGAGCAGCATGCAACTGTTAAGCCAATCGAATAAAAAAATAAAGTGCTTATATTGTCAATTTCCAAATTAGCACTCCCGTCGTGACAACGGTGTGTTAAGAGCGCACGTTGTGCTGAATGCGACGCGGTGCGTTAACAGCTGCAACACAAACGCAGACGCGTGCGGCAGAGATGCAATATTAACTACTAAAAAGTGCAGAGGGCAAAGTGCTGTTAGCAAGCATCAACTGGCGCATGAGGGGGTGGTGTGGCCGGAAACCAACGCCCGGCCGCCTTTGTCTCCCCAGTGACGATGTTTACACATCGTACCACGTAGTCACTTGCGGCCGAGCCGATAATGCACACATACGCTTGTACACGCGCGCGCGCGCACACACGTACGTGCTTGCGCTCATAAGACAAGCGGCCCTAACCCTCACCCTCGGACGTGAGGCGGCAGAACGGTCTGAGCAGCTCCGGGAAGCTCAGGTTGTTCTTGCGCGTCACGGCCTCGGCATCTGGGCTACACAGCGTCGCGACGCGCGGCACGAACACATCCTGCAGGAACTCGGAGGCTCCCTGAGCGCACTGCGCCATGGTGCCTCGCTCTCCTGCTCCTCCCGATTGCTCCTCCCTGATCGCTCCTCTTCCTCGTCTTCCTTGGCTTTGTTAGAGATGTCTCCTCGATACGGTTATCCAAGAGCTTGTCTTTGGGGTGCTGGCGACCAAATGTTTGGGCTGAAATTACAGCAAAAAAATACAAACCATTTGTTAGCTTCTCACAAAGTGATGGTAATAAATGTATCCACCCTGGATAGATGATTATGCCGATTGGCAGTGGTGTAGTTGTGCAATTATAAGCGCACTGCACTAAGAACCCAGCAGCGTTTGTTTAACATCAGTGGCAAGTGTTATATTTTTAATTTTTTATAATCAGTCCATATGGGTTGTGTATGATCTTCTGGGTCTCTCTTTTTAAGAAGTGTTGTGTGTGGGGGGAAAAAATGACAAAATATCTGAAGAAAACAGAGAGCCTCACGAACTTGTACTGCCATCTCCTGGCCGCTTCATATCTCATTGCTATGAAATGTTAAGTGAGAAGAAAACAATACATTGCATGAGAGCGGTTTGGTTTTGTTTAACGCACTGCGATACAAACCCAGCAACCCGAGTTCGATTTCCACTCACGACCAATAATAGTGGCGAATATTTGAACCGGTTCTGGACCTCCCCTAGGTCGACTCAGCCTTGAGTACCTGGTGCGGTGTGTAAACAATCAGCACCTGGGATATAAAGGCACTGCGCATTGTGTTGGCCACCTCGACCCCTTGTGTGCCATGCCAGCCTTCATGGGTGCTCCAGCAGTCTGTTAAAGCCTGTATGGTGGAATATTTAGTCTTTTTACGTGATGACGACGCTTAGTGGCAAATGGCAGCTGTTGTTGTTGTTGCTACATGTGCGTTGACTTGGTATGATGATGACATTGTAGGAAGCCAGCAAGAGGAAGTCAAATGCGGGCTCAGCCATTCTCCATCATCCTAAAATTAGTACAACTTTGTGGCCAAACCAAGCGTTTGTCATATGGATTCAATTGCCACTCCCTTACATAAATAGACACGTGCAAAGCCTTTGTCAATTCACTGCTGGATGAGGGCTTCCCCTATGCCACGCTGCTCAAGGGGGTTATTTGATTAAACCCCACCGCACTTAAATATTGCCTTAAAGCTTTCGTGACTGCAGGAATTAATATTCTCGGGTCTCATCTTCTTGGTTCTTTCGGTAAAGTCACGTAGAAGGGAAGTAATAAAATAATAAAAATAAAACATAATAAAACAATTCTCACGACGTTTCGGCCACAACGCAAGCAGCCGTCCTCAGGTGAAAACCAGGTCTGTCGAGGCGACAGCGTCTGAGGACGGCTGCTTGCGTTGTCGCCGAAACGTCGTGAGAATTGTTTTATTATGTTTTATTTTTATTTTATTACTTCCCTTCTACTTGACTTTACCGAAAGAACCAAGAAGATGAATCCCTGCAGTCACGAAAGCTTTAAATCGAAAATTCTCGGGTCTTTCGGTAAAGTCACGTAGATAGGTTCAAAGAAAAGGTGAGGAGCATAGTAGGCACGGGAGCATAGAAGCACAGTACAGTAATACGCTTATGGATTTAGCTTCACTGCCGTCTGCCGTCCACCACGTAGCCCTGCATCATACCTGTCAACCCATACGGTTTACCCAGATTTTTGTATAGGGAAATTGAGTTTTCAGGTTCATCCGGCGTACAGCTGTTTCAATACGTGTTTCTCCCTTGTGATGGGACTTTGTAGAATGAACGTTGAGATGTATAAGGGCACGGGGTGACCAATAAGGTTTGAATTGGTCTGTAATAAGGTGTTGCCAGGTATGCCTGATGCCATGAGTAACTTGTCAATTTCCAAGTCGTGGCTCTGAGATATGAAACAGGGGTGGGTAAAACAAGTACCGTGCTGTGCAAGACGTCAACAGCGGATGACCTCTGCCATCAAAATGTATAATTTCCATCACCTCCTTTGGGCTGTTAAAAGCTTGAGTGGGGAATAAAATCACTTTCTAATTTGACCATCAGCGTTAAAGTACTTTTTTGAGAACCACGTTTAAATGGCCAAAAGACGCACTCGATCTCGACAGACATCTGAAGCTAAGCTGGTTTATCCTGCATAGTTGACACCAGGTCACACTTCAGGCCGCCGCTGGGCTAAACTGTGGGCAGCAGAGGGCAGTGCGAAGACATCGCATTGTTATACTGCACTTCTATTGACCCACCCTCACCAACCGCACTGGCCAACGTGGTTAAAGCACGTGTTGTATTTTTAATGCCATTGTAATTAGACACCGGTGGGGAGTGGGCGATACGGCGTCAGACGTGGAGAGGATTCGCCCGGAATGTGTTTACAGCCAGCCCTACTATCCCACGTCAACACTGGCACCCATCATCCCTTTACAAAGTGTAGAACCATCGTGAAGATTGGCCAGTGCTGGCTTAAGGTGACACGGCATACATGCGAGAGCACTCGAGGTTTTTAATTGACTATATACTTCACCACGCTATACCGTCACCACCACTATTACCAACAACAACAACAACCATTCGCCACTAAGTGGCGGTGACGTCACCACGACGCTTGTGCCAGGCTAGGTGCACCTTGAGGCCACGTGAAGTGTCGAACGCCCGCTGGCAGGAGGTCACGGGGCAGACCCAGCAGGTGCCACGGGTCGACTGACTGAGATGACCGAGATGACTGGCTGATGCACCACCATCATCACACATCAACATCGCAACCACTTACACCGTCCCATCATAACCTCAATGGCTATCGTCATCGCCACAATCATCACGGCCACATTATGCCGGTTTCGCACATCCCGTGCCTGTCACTCTACTGTTGGATGAGGGCCTCTCACGGCGGGGTTGTTTGACAATACTTCAACCAGTGCCATCACAACTATCGTCGCCACATCACCACCACCACAATCAACACGCACAGTCGTCACTCACGACCATCACCGCCAATCCACCCCACTATCAACACCATTATCACCACATCACCATAATCATCACTACCACCACCACAGGGCCTCTACCTCAGCCCCGTAGGCGCGCGCGTTCGCCCGGCTCCACTGCTTGACGACCACGGCCGCGGACAGAGTTCGCCTACCGAGTGAAAGCTGCCTCAGGGAGCTTCTCTTCCCCTCGCAAGCCGACGCCGCCGCTGCTGCTGCTGCCTGGCGCGCCGCTAACGCTTCCTCTGCGTCTCGCAGTGCAACGCGGCCGCCATCACCCCCATGGCCCCGCCCCTCAGCCCACTGTGGCAAAGCCCCGCCCCTCATTGAAGCCCCGCCCCCCCCCCAGATCTCGTTGTCCCTCCCCCCAGATCTCGTGGCACCTTCCCCCAACCTCGTTGCTCCACCCCTCTCTCTCTCTCTCTCTCGTGGCCCCTCCCACTCACTTCGTGGCTCCTCCCCACCCACCAACCTCCTGGCCCCGCCCTTCCCCATTTCATAGCCTCTTCCATCCGGGCAATGCAACGAGGTGGATGAAGCCCCCACCCGACCCCCTCCTGACCACGCCCCGTGGTTATTAGGCCACGCCCGATCGCCATTGGGCTACGCCCCTTTAAGCCCCTGACCCCCCCCTCCGTTCCCAGCAAATATTGCAGCCTAACTCCCACAATGCAACACAAGAAGCCGGGGTCGTTCCTCGTGCTGGTCGCACCTCTGCCCCCCCCCGACATTCCTGACCACGCCTCTTTCATTTAGGTATGACCACGCCTCCTTCATTAACATGACCACGCCTCCCTCATTAACATGACCACGCCTACCTAGCTTTCGTGAGCACGCCAATTATTAAACCCCACCGCACCCGCCAATCCCCATCGTCCAAATCCTGCGCCCCACGTGACGCGAGAGCGGAAGCGGTCGAGTCGGTCACGTGATCACCACATTCGCCCGATCACGTGGTGGCGTGGTCGGCTATCCAGCAGTGGATGGATCGTGGCTGGGTATGATGATGTGGTGACTCAATACAATAGAGGTGGTGATGATTCACGTGTAATAGTTATTACATCCCCCTGATTCATTAAATGAGACTGATCCTCGTGATGGGCCGCAATGCTATGGGTGTATGGAGGGAGCGGTGGCGCAGTGGTTAGCGCACTGCACTCTTAAGCGATTCCACTGCGTGGGCGGGGCTAGTGGGCGTGGTTATGTAAAAGAAGGCGGGGCTGAGACGGGGAGGGAGGGGCATCACCTTGTGTCCTGGTTGAGCCTCCCAGATATTTGGTGGCTCTACAAATATTAGCCACCACGGGCGAATAGACACGAATAAAACATCGATGCCTGTGCTCACGTAATCAATTGTTTACGATTTATTTTTATTTATTTTTATTCAAATCGAATGTTACCCTTCTTAGAACCAGCATTCAACCAGACCGAAAAAAACACATGCTAGAACATGAGACAGAAAAATAGAAAACAAGTATAGATTTTTGACTTAAAACGTCGATTCTTACACACACGATTCCAAGCATCTCTCGCGAGCTTATCGATATCAATCAATGAAATCAATCGATTGCATCAGGCCATTCTCAACAACACCCAGTGTTTCACGATACGATATCAATGTCCGTGATATGACTGTCATCGCGATATCAGACTCCCGTAACTTTACAATTGCATTTAGAATTTCAGTAAATTAGTTTTTTTTCTTTGCTGTCCAGTACTTGAGGGAGAATACTGCCCACTGCGACAAGTTTTCAAACCATTCTAACTTCATAACAAATTCCGTTCATGACATTCAGATATGCATTTATTCAATTAACTCATCAGCGATTGTCATTTCTTTAATATTTTGTCTGATATAAAAATGTTAACGTTCAAAGAAATAAAAATTAGTTTTATAAAACGGACGAAAAGGTTACCGTGGGCCTTTTATTGTGCTATACTAAACTATTTATTTTATTTTACCAGGTGAGGCCCACTGAGCGTTATAGCTCATTTTCAGAAGCAACCTGGCCACAGCTGATAGCTCAACGAAGTGGCTTCTCATCACGTGGAAGTTTATAGCAGCCAAATACTCTAAATGCGTGATGCTGGTAGGAACCTCCTGGTTACACCAGCCCACAGGGGATTATTGTGTCCGTCCGTCGTGCATCAAAAAATGGGAGGGGTGGGGCCTGGTGGAGTGGGGCTGGGTGGAGAGGGGAGGGTGGGGAGGAGCTGGGTGGGGAGGGAGGGAGGGGCTGGGTAGGGAGGGGCTGGGTGGGGTGGGCAGGGGCTGGGTGGGGAGGGTGGGGCTGGGTGGGATGGGGCTGGGTGAGGGGTGGGAGGGGTGGGGCTGGGTGGGGAGGGGCTGGTCACCTCGTGGTGCCCTTATAAAACTCAACGTTTAACCTACTCACGCCGGCTTGTGCCCGCCCTCACAGTCGGGCATATTTGCGGAATACTCCACGCCGCCGTTGACCCTGGCCATTGACCGAGCAACCCAACGTTCCTACCAGCTCCCTCCGCAGGAATGTGTTGTTGAAATGTGGAGGAGAAAATCGGAGCACTCGAAGAATAAAAAAAAAACGCAACCACGGGAAAAGAGTGAACACGCAAATTCCAAATACAGGATGCTTTAAAAAAATGTTAACACTTCTGAGAATTTGAAACAACACCTCAAGAAATGTGCCTCCGGGCTCTGGAGACCACCTGGAGAAGATTCCAGGCAACGTGTTGACAATGATGGCGAACAAGTGGAGAGTCGTTTACTTTTGAAGCTATTAACATACATTTGTTATCATGTTACAGTGTCGGGATCCAAACTCTTGAGCTCTTTCGGTAAAGTCACGTAGGTATGAAAATAATAGATCACGACGTTTCGATCGCAACACAAGCAATCGTCATCAGGTGGGACAACCACAGCAAGAGAACACTGCTGTGGTTGTCCCACCTGATGACGATTGCTTGTGTTGCGATCGAAACGTCGTGATCTATTATTTTTCTACCTACGTGACTTTACCGAAAGAACCAAAGAGTATGTTACAGTGTATTATCCGTTCTTTTCTTCCATTAAAAACGACAGTCCCATGTAAGTGTTCACATTGTTTTGAAGCATCCTGTATACAGGCGTCGGGGTCAGGATCGAACCCACGACCTCCTGTATACCAGGCGAGGTAGTTAACATCTCCTAGCCACCGTGGCGTCCCACTAGGTTGTGGAATCGCAGAAACACTCGTGGTCGCCCATCCAGGTGCTATCCAGGTTCAACCTGCTTACGCTTCCAAAATATGTCTAGATCGGGTGCATATATTATTTTTATTATTCTATGTTGGGTTTATACAAGCCGGCGGTGGTCAGTGAGGGAGGTGACGGAATGAATGGAGGGACAGGGGCTGGGAATGGAGCTGGTGTTGCTGGGGTAGGTAAGGCAGAAAAAGGTGGAATGTGATGTTTTTTGGCCAATACCAGTTACATTTTGCCAGGTTTTTGTTGTTGTTTTTTACGAGTTGAGGAAACAGGCAGAACCCGGAGGAAATCCATGCAGAACAGGGGAAGAGCGAAGACATTTTTAGACGAAACATTATTTCCAGGAATGTTCCGTCTCCATTTCGGGAGTAAACAACAATCCCCCCCAAAAAAATCATCCCACTGTGGTCAATTCAACGAATTTTGTCAAAACAACACTCTGTGGATCCACCGCTACACTCAAGGCACACAACAACGGACAACGTCCACGGATGACGTCTCAATGGAGTTAACGTTGCCCGCACTTTCCAAGCAGGCTGCGTTGAGCTTCATAATAGAAACTGTGCACTGTTCCTTGGGTGTCGGGCTGGAAAAAAACTTGATAACCCACGAATATATATACTAGCTATGAAACCTTTAACACCTGGCACCACCACCAGCATGTAAAGGGGAGTCGAGTCGAGGATTTAATGCACGGGGAGAGTGAGAGTGAGAGAGAGGAGCGGGAGAGGAGAACCCCGCAGTCCAGACGGGAGGGCCAGTCCGTCCAGACGGGAGGACCCGACAAGAGGGCGGTCCAGACGGGAGGGCCAGTCCGTCCAGACGGGAGGACCCGACAAGAGGGCGGTCCAGACGGGAGGGCCAGTCCGTCCAGACGGGAGGACCCGACAAGAGGGCGGTCCAGACGGGAGGGCACGGGGTTCCGCACGGGAGGACTCAGTGGTCTGGCAGAAATGATTTGACGACCCCGACAAGAGGGCGGTCCAGACGGGAGGGCACGGGGTTCCGCACGGGAGGACTCAGTGGTCTGGCAGAAAGGATTCGACGACCCCAACAAGAGGGCGGTCCAGACGGGAGGGCACGGGGTTCCGCACGGGAGGACTCAGTAGTCTGGAAGAAAGGACCTGACGACCCCGACAAGAGGGCGGTCCAGACGGGAGGGCACGGGGTTCCGCACGGGAGGGCACGGCGGTTTATATGGGAGTGCTCGGCGGTCCGGACACCAGCGGGGCCATCCATTCCGCACGGAACTTTCACCTCCTGCTGCCGCGGAACGGCTGCTGCTGCTGCTGCCCGTGCCCGCTGGAGCCAATGGGCGCAAAGTCGTGCTTGCTCCCATCGCCGGCGCCGAGGCAGACTTCGCGGTAATGCACGCAGCAATCCTGGCACGTCACCTTCTGGCACGAGCGGCAGCTGAGGGCGCCATTCGCGTCTCCGCAGAAGCCGCAGTGGATCGTCGCGAGTGACGGTTTTGCCGGCACCGCCGCCGCCACCCCCTGTTGCTGCTGCTGCTGCTGGTGCAGCTGCTGGCTCTTGATGCTGGACTCGGAGCGCCGAAGTTTTGGCGAAGCGCCGTCGTCTGCTCCCTTGCACGCGTGCAATCGCATGCACGACTCGCACAACGGGTCCCGGCAGTAGCAGCACTTCTCCACCGCGGCAACGCGGCACCGGTAGCAAACGTCGAACGTCGCGGCGCCAACGTCGCCGCAGCTCCTGCCGACGCTGCCGGCGCCGGAGTCCGACGAGACGACGGTGTTCGTGGCGCGGCGTTGGTTGCCGCGCATGGACACGCTCTGCTGCTGGTGGTGGTGAGAGGGGGGCGCTGCTTGGCGTGCCACCATCTCGGCCCCTGTCCCCGAAACGTTGGCGCCTGCCTGGAATCGGCCGCGAAAGTCCGCGCGGTCGCTCGGCGAGCTGCTCATGCGCATGAGCGACGGCGTCGGACGGAGAATGGTTTCGTCGCGGTCTGCCGCGCCACCACCACCGCCGCCGTCACCACCGACGTCGTCTTCGTTGTCCTGCGCCAACGCGGCCGCGATGGCGGCGTCGTTGCGCTCCCGCGAAGCGCGATCGGCGCTGCTCAGCACCGCCGGCAGGATCTCCGGCGCTTCCACGGCCAGCCCCGAAAACGACGCCCCGTGGAAACTCGGTTCCCCGCCGCGGCCGCCGACACCGTCGTCGTAACCGTCGTCGGCGGCGGCGGCGCCGGTCGCGGCGGAGGCGGCGGCCGCTTTGCCGGCGTCGCCGTTCGCCGTCTCGGCGGTCGCCGCCGCTCGCGCCAGCGCGGCGACCTGCGCCTCCAGGCCGCCGCGCGTGCCCCGCCGGCGCTCGCGCACCACGTGGCCTAGCGGGAGGCGGAGGGCGCCGGCGCGAGTCGCCATCTCCTCCATGAGCCGGCACTCGGCGGCGGCGAGGAAGAGGTCGAAGGCGACGGCCAGGGCGACGTCGGGCTGGGAGCGGCCGCGACGCTCGTAGGCGACGGCGGCGACGTCGGCGCCGTCGGCGTCGTCGCTCTCCGGCGGGCAGCGGTTGAAGCCAAGCAGGTGGAGGATGCGCTCGGTGTCGTCTTTGCGCAGGACGCCGCGAACCCAGTAGACGAAGGGCCCAGAGAAGGCCTGCGCACGGACAGGTGGACAGCGACGGAGCCGTTAGTTTAGCCGGGGCTCAGGCGCCCACCGCTGCTGCGGAGTGCTCAGCATGAACGGTGTTGTGCGTGCAGTTTGTACATTTACAGGGACTCCTCTAAGTACGAACATTCGACGTAGGAACTTTCATAGATACGAACAAACTTGTGCGTTTGTCCAATCGCCCGTTCGGACCGAGAGTCGTAAGTTCAACCGCCGTGCAATAGATGGCGGTGGTGGCATCTACATGTTTAGACCATGAAGAACCAGTGGCATCTACATCTACGGGAGATTATATAACTTTTAAAGCCATTCCCCGTATTTAGTGTACACGCCGTACAACTTGTTTTGAACCTAACACGTTCATAAGTAGAGTCTCTGTATTTGTTCGTGGAACATGTGGTCCATAAACTCCTTTCTGTCACCACGCATTAAAGTTAAAGCATTAAATGACTATGACTGGTGGTCTCCGAACCCAAGTTTAGGCAGCGTTTTGTACGCGAGTACACACCACTGAATCACAATCAGAATATGTATTGATGCTGCAGGAATCCGGCGGGTTCAGAATGTTACAACAACAAACAGCACAAAATCACGATAGGCGTGCAAAGTATAGGAAAGGTAAGCAAATGACTTTGAAAATAAATGAGTAAAACTACCTTTTTTTTTTCCCGGGCAAAGCCCATTGGCCACAAATGACAGCTCAACGAAGCGGCTCATCACGTGGCAAGTTATCGCAGAAAAATGATTGAAAACAGGACCCTGCGGGGTGGGCTGGTAGGAACGAATAACCAAAGAATATAAACATAATGTATTATTACACTTGTTAAGCCAGGAAAGCCCCACTGAGTCAAAAGGTTTTTGTAGGGTCCTGCCAAGTATTTGCAGTAGGGGGCGATGTTGATACACGGACGGACGGACGGACGGACGGACGATATAATCTATTGGTGGTCTGGTCCACTTCGTTCCTACCAGTATAATCTAAACTAGACTGGGGTCCCCCAACACAAAAACAAAGATCACCCATGTAGCCTCAGCAGCCTGTTGGGGCAAGTGCTGTTAGCGAGCACCCATGAAGGCCGGCACGGCACACGAGGGGGTGGGTGGCCAACACCACGCCCGGCCGCCTTTGTCATCCCCCATTAGCGATGGTTCACACACCGCACCAGGTACTCATTTGAGGCTGAGTCGACCGCGGGGAGGCTCAGGACCGGTTCAGACAATCGTCACAATGTGTTGGCCGCGAGCAGGAATCGAACCCGGGTCTCTTCCGGGTTCGTAGCGCAGCGTAGCGCTAACCGCTACCGCTCCCAGCGCAGCCCCGAATGAAGTCGCGGGCTGGGGATGACATCAGTGAGACACCGCACTTCCCCGAGAGAGGACCACACGTGGCATCTGGATATATTGTGGATGTAAAATTATACAGGGTTCCCTCTGTTTTTTTTTCGCGAGGGATACGCTGCGGGGATGCTCGTGAATATAAAATTCGACCTCAGATAAATGCACAAGCTATTAAGTACGTGGATATGAATGGATAATAATAACTCTAAAGCCATTGATTAAAATATGTAGTGAAGACGAATAAATATTAAAGTATTAAATGTCATTACTTTATCCCATCACATTCTCTCTCATCATTTTATTTCATCACTTTATTTCTCTCTCTCTCTCTCGATGCGGATTGCCAAAAATCGCGGATAGCCAAGTTCATGAAAAACGAAGGGAACACTGGGCATGCGCGTAAAACGATTTATGGGGTTCACCGATTGGACGACCGATAATACTAACCATGAAGCACCGGGGTAACATCGACTGGAGTTGTGTGTTTCGCGGGATCGGGTTGATTTATGTTCGAGTGTTACTGTCAGTGTTTCCCGTGATGCCGTTCTGATCTCTATCTGGCTGTCACTGCCCTGATCTCTATCAGTCTGTCTCTGTCTCTGATCTCTGTCTGTCTGTATCTGCCCTGATCTCTATCTGGTTGTCACTGCCCTGATCTCTATCTGGTTGTCACTGCCCTGATCTCTATCTGGTTGTCTCTGCTCTGATCTATATCTGTCTGTCTTTGCCCTGATCTCTGTCTGTCTGTCTCTGTTCTGATCTCGATCTGGTTGTCTCTGCCCTGATCTCTATCTGGTTGTCTCTGCCCTGATCTCTATCTGGTGTTCACTGCCCTGATCTCTATCTGTCTGTCTCTGCCCTGATCTCTATCTGGTTGTCTCTGCCCTGATCTCTATCTGGTTGTCACTGCCCTGATCTCTATCTGGCTGTCTCTGCTTTGATGTCTATCTGTCTGTCTCTGCTCCAATTTCTACATTGTTGTACTTCGTCACTCATGCAAATCGTGGCATCTCGAGTTCTCACCTGGTTACAATAAACATCGACTTGAGACTCCGCACGAACGCTGGAATGTCATTGCTGCTGCTGCTGTTTTGGTAAAAACCCCGTCGCCGTGACACCAGTTCAGGTTTTAGATTCCATTTTCCTTCCACTTTCACTTAAAAGCACACGACGGTGCCTTTAAAATATGCCCATTTCCCTTTTACAGCCCAGAATCAGCAGTAGAAATCGTTCCCCTCCAGTCTACGGCAAAATGTTAACCGCATCGCTTGGTATACAGAACGTTGTGGATACGATTCAGACCCTGACACCTGCTGTATATTTGGAGTTTGCGTGTCTCTCTCCCCGTGGTGGCATGGGTTTTTCTGCGGGTCCTCCGGTTTTTCCCTCCACATTTAGAATCAACATCGCGCGTTTAGAGTATTTGGCTGCTGTACATTACCACGTGGTGATGATGATAAGCTCACTTGGTTGAGCTATCATTTGTGGCCAGGTCACTTCTGAAAAAGAGCTACATAGCTCGGTGGGACTTGCCTGGCCAAGTAAAAAACAGCTTACGTTGAACTTCTGTCGCACCGTGCGTAGCCAACCGCATGGTAATAGCAGGGGACGAGTTAGTTTACCCATCGGACAACCACCGCCAGTCACGTGACTTCTCCCCAACAAGCGGTTCTCGTTTCATCGACCACGGAGCGACGACGACGACGACGACGACGATAGGCCGAGTCGATCCCCACCACCGCCACCCTCCCCGGCGCAACGAGAAGTCGAACTCGCCGAGACAGCCACCGAGCGGACGGGAAGGGGGCATCGTGGCTGTCGCCTGTTTGGTTTTTCGTCTCGTCCGCTACCGGGACGAGGTTCATGATGCCATGGGTAGGGGGGGGGGGCGGAAGGCCAAGGTGGAGGTAGGGGGGGGGGGGCTAAGTCGTGTGTCGGGTGAAAAGGGGGGGGGAAACACGTCGAGAATTTGCGCGCATGTCGTTAAAATCGTCCCAGGGACCTGTCTATGCGTCTGTCCGTCTGTTAGTCTCTGCGTGTCTGCGTCTCTCCATCCCTGCGTCTCTCAGTCTCTGCGTCTCTCTATCTATGCGTCTCTGTGTCTGTCCATCTGTCCGTCCGTCCGTGCGTGTCTGCATCTCTCCGTCTCTGCGTCTTTCCATTTCTGTATCTCCGTGTCTCTCCGCGGCTCTACGACAAACCTGGAAAGTTTCGCAGCCGCGGCAGAGTGTCCTCTTGTTTAATTCACGTAAGCCGTCTATACGCTGTCTCTCTCAAACGGTTCCCATCACCACCACCACCCCCCCCCGCCCCCCGGGCATCTGAAGGAAGCGTTAATGTTAATCTCCACTATTCCCCCAGTCCCCTGGCTCCTCGGAACGCTTACCCGCCAAAATGACGACGGTGTTTCCTCCTCCTCCGTCGGGACGCCCGCCTGCCCGCATTCGCGCGCGTGCCCGCCCGCGCGTGGCATTTGGACGATTTGAAGCTGCGTCTCGTTTGCCACAAGATCCCGACATTAATTCAATCTCGTAATTCCGGAGGGTGAAAACCTTATTAGATTTGCCGTCTTCCAGTCAAGTGCGTGCGTTTTTGTTGTCGACACCGCTGAATAATATTACTGGGTTTGTTTTTTATTTCCCCAAGCCGGTGTGTACACACACACACACACGCGTGCGTGCGTGCGTGCGCGAATGCGTACGTGAGTAAGTGCACGTATGAGTGCGTGTGTGCACGCTTGTGTGTGAGTGCGCGTGTGAGTGTGTGTGTGGTGGGGTAGCGCTACGCTGCGCTATGAACCCGGCGACACGGGTTCGATTCCCGCTCACAGCCAACGCCAGTGACGATTATCTGAACCGGTCCCGGGCCTCCCCTAGGTCGACTCAGCCTCAAATGAGTACCTGGTGCAGTCTGGTAAACATCATCACTCGGGAGATAAAAACGGCCGAGCGTGGGTCCGGCCACACCACCCCCTTGCGCACTCTCCTGGCCTTAATAGGTGCGCGGCAACCGAAACACCGGCAAGCACACTCCAAATACACGGCGGGGGGCCATCGTAAGTGCCGGGGGATCGGTGCCCCTCGCCCACCCCACGTGACTCACCTTGATCTGCCGAAACTCCTTCTTCCAGGGGTAGAGGAACACGTGGAGGCTCACCGTCTCGAACCAGTCGAGGCAGCGGGCGATGGCGCCCAGCCCCGGCGGGCCCGGCCGGCGCTGCGAGCCCTCGACGACTCCGTAGACGTCCACGCGGCCGAACGTCGAGCCGGAGCCGCCGCCGGAGCCGGAGCCGCCGGCGGCGGCGTGCTCCCGCGAGGCCAGCAGGGCCCGCGCGTCCCGCCGGAGGTCAGCGGCGTCGCCCGGGGGCCGTCGGCCGCGGCCGCCCGGCGCCGAGAGGCGCGCCTCGTGGAAGCGAGCGTAGCTCTGGAAGAGGAGGTCGCGCTGCACCGTCGCTGCGGAGACGGAGCCGGAGCCGGCGGTGCCGCCGCGCGGGGCCATGGCGCGGGTGGTGGCTGCGCGCGGTCGCAAGCGGGGAAGGGGGTGGGCGGTGGAGACGGAATGAGAATTCTAGATTTGAAGCTTTCGTGACTGCAAGGATTCATATTCTTAGGTTGTTTCGGTAAAGTCACGTAGGTAAAAAATTTAATTAATAAAAGTAAAATTAAAATTAAATAAAAAAATAAAAATCACGACGTTTCGGAGGCAACGCAAGATTCCGTCTTCAGGTAGAACCGTCACAGCACGATAGCTGTATCACTTCATATCACTTAATACAGCAATCGTGCTGTGACGGTTCCACCTGAAGACGGAAGCTTGTGTTGCCTCCGAAACGTCGTGATTTTTATTTTATTTTTTATTTTACTTTTATTAATTTTTATTTTTTACCTACGTGACTTTACCGAAAAAACCTAAGCATATGGAATACGAATTTTTTTATTGACACCCGGAGGAATCCGATGGGACCCATGGATCTCTTTTTTGTTTACAGACGTACTTTTACACAGACGCACCTTTGCCACAGGTGTACAGACGTCACTGAGCCGCGCGTGTGTGTGTGGGGGGAAGCGTCGTGAAGTGACGCCGCTTATTGATCTATAAAAAAAATATCACACCAAGTGTTAAACCTTTGTGTTGGTTTCCGCAGGGCTTTGTCTGTTACGCAATAGCTACTGATTATTATTCATATTGTCCTATTTATAAACTGCCATCAGGCACCATGGTGCAGACAAGTGAAGTCTCCAGGCCTGATCATCAACACTCTCTCTCTCTCCTGGCATCTCTAATTACGCGCTATGAAGGAAAGCCTATTTTGTATGTTTCTTTTAAGGACGCAGTGTTGTTGATGAACGTGTTTAAGTACGTATTGTATACTCTTTGGTTCGTTCGCTAAAGTCACGTAGGTAGAAAAATAAAACAATATACAAATAATAATACGTATTGTATGTTGAACTTCATTCGCACCGTACGTAGCCAGCCGTGCTAATCGGAGGTGTGAAGGTGTGATCATTTCCCCCCCCCCACCCCCTAAATCTCATCAGATCTCGGAAGCAAAGCAAGCTGGGGCCTGGCTGAATGGTCGCACTGGGGGATGGGTGACCACCAACTAGGCAGAACGAAACAGATCCGCAGACGACATTCAATCTGCTGACACGGCCTTTCTGCGAGATTTTATCTTCCTCGCCTGGTATGCAAGGAGGTCGTGGGGTTCGATCCCGACCCTGACGCCTGCTGTATATTTGGAGTTTGCGTGTGTCTCTCTCATCATCACGCTGGCTAGGAGATGTTAACTACCTCACCTGGTCTGCAAGAGGTCATGGGTTCAATCCCGACCCTGACGCCTGCTGTATATTTGGAGTTTGTGCGTCACTCTCATCATCATCACGGTGGCGAGATGTTAACTACCTCGCCTGGTATGTAGGAGTTCTTGGGTTCGATCACGATCCTGACGCCTTTGAAACACCCTGTATTTGGAGTTTGCGCGTATTTCTCTCATCATCATCACGGTGGCTAGGAGATGTTAACTACCTCGCCTGGTATACAGGAGGTCGTGGGTTCAATCCTGACCCTGACGCCTGCTGCTGTAAATTTGGATTTTGCGTCTCTCTCTCTCTCCCCGTGGTCGATTTTTCTCCGGGTCCTCCGGTTTTTTCCCCTCCACATTTTAGAATCAACGCCACGCGTTTAGGGTATTTGTATGCAAAACATTTCCACACGATAAACTCCACTTCGTTGGGCTCTAATTTGTGATATGTCGCTTGTGAAAAAGTAGCCACATCGCTCAGTGGGACCTTACCTGGTAAAATGTTTGTTTTCATAGTAGTTAAGAATGAAACAGGAGGATTACTCCACAAATATGACTTGTCGCCTGATGAAGCTCATTGTGATTACTGGCGAAACGTCGTACTCAGATTGTAAATGCCAGAGGTGGGACAAAGTCATTGTTATGCAAGTCCAAGTCGAGTCGCAAGTCATCAAATTCATGACTCGAGTCTGACTCGAGTCCAAGTCACATGACTCGAGTCCACATCTCATAGGTGGGACAAAGTCATTGTTATGCAAGTCCAAGTCGAGTCGCAAGTCATCAAATTCATGACTCGAGTCTGACTCGAGTCCAAGTCACATGACTCGAGTCCACACCTCTGGTAAATGCTGCGTGGGTTTACTCTCCAACACACCGGTAACGAATTGGCACGTTCTGTTTACGTTACAAACCTTACTAATTGGCTGTGTCGGGTGGTGGCGGGTTTAACGACACATTTATAATCACGCGATCTAACCCCCCAAAAAATATATATTCTGTATATTACGGCGTTAGTAGTTCAGTTGAATATCAGCGACGTTGACTGAAGATAACCACACAGCTCTGGACCCATCAGCTGCAAGCTGATGGGATCGGTTGTACTGTAGTCCTGTTGCACCACCGCCTTCACCGGCCCGTGGTGACCAGCGCGGTGAAGTATGACGGAATAAGGGGCCCGTCCATAAATGACGTCACGCGATTTTGGACGATTTTTGATCCCCCCCCCCCTTCGTCACACGACGTCACAAAATGTCAGACCCCCCCCCCTCAAATATGACGTCACAAAGCTCTGCCCCCCCCCACCCAAAAAAAAAATTCTTCAAATCGCTTTAAACTATTGTCATTGTAGTGCGTATTTAATGTGGCGCTGCACTCTGATGTTGTAGGAGAAAACATTTATTACAAAGTCTATCTAATTAAGTAGAACGTGTTGTCTATATTTATTTAAAGTTGCGCATTTTGATGTGACGTCACATTTCTCACCCCCCCCCCCTCGTCACACATCGTCACAAATGTCTGACCCCCCCCCCCCCAGGTACGTGACGTCATTTATGGACGGCCCCAAACGGTGCCGTTGACGACTTTAAACGTGTGCTGTACATCATACCCACGGAGATCGAGGCACAAGACAAAGATCACCCGCATAGCCTCGACGGACTCTTTGTGGCAAGTGCTTTTAGCGAGCAGCACCCAACGAAGGCCGGCACGGGTGGGGGGGGGGTGGCCGGCACGGCACTCCGACCGCCTTTCTCTCCCCCCAGTGGCGATGTGTTACCACACAACCGCGTCTCAGGTACTCGCTCGAGGCCGAGTCGACCTAGGGGAGGCCCAGGACCGGTTCGGACGCTCTCCGCACACAGGAAGAGGACGTGAGACCAAACAGAGCCACCACAACAACGCGCGCACGAACCGACCGTTGAACACAAACGCCAAAAACTCAGCACGTGTCGCTACCTTCCGTGGTGGTGGTGCTTGGTGGTGTTTCGCCGGTGATGATGATGATGATGCTACATCGACGAGGACGACGACGATGATGATGATGGCAGAGCGAGAGGAGTGTTGTGATGTCGCGGAAAACCTTCAACAGACCATTTCCTGGTGCTCAAAAAACGTCGCCCCCCCAGCGCCCCCTCGCGTCACGCAGCGCTGTTACTGCACGTGACTCGTTTAAGGCCGAGTCGATCTAGGGGTAAAAGGCCGTCTCTCGGCTCGTGCTCTTTCGGAGGTAAGGGGCCGTCCATAAATGACGTCACGCACCTAGGGCGGGCGGGGTGTTTGAGAAATGTGACGTCACATCAAAATGCGCAACTTTAAATAAATATCGACAACACGTTCTACTTAATTAAATAGACTTTGTAATAAATGTTTTCTCCTACATCAGAGTGCAGCGCCACATTAAATACGCACTACAATGACAATAGTTTAAAGCGATTTGAAGCGTGTTTTATATTTTTTTTTGGGGGGGGCAGAGCTTTGTGACGTCATATTTGAGGGGGGGTCTGACTTTTTGTGACGCCGTGTGACGAGGGGGGGGGTCAAAAATCGTCATCGGCACACAAAAGAGGTGGGTAGCCAGCACCACGCCTCGTCGCCTTTGTCTCCCCAGTTGCAATGTTCACACACAGCACCAGGTAGTCATTTGAGGTTGAGTCGACCTAGGGGAGGCCCAGAACCGGTTTCAGATAATCGTGACTGCTGTTTGGCCGTGAGCGGGATTCGAACTCGGGTCCCCGGGTTCGTTGCGCAGCGGCGCGCTAACCGCTGCACCACCGCTCCTCCACACAAAGACATAGACCCCCCCCGTATAGCCTTAACAGACTGTCGGAGCAAGTGCTGTTAGCGGGCGCCAATGAGGGCTGGCACGGCACACGAGGGCGTGGGTGGCCAGCACCACACCCGGCCGCCTTTGTCTCCCTGTTGGCGATGTTTGAGGCTGAGTCGACCTAGGGGAGGCCCAGAACCGAATGAGATATTCGCCTCTGCCGTTGGCCGTGAGCGGGGTTCGTAGCACAGCAGTGCGCTAACCGTTGCACTACCGTTCCTCCACACAAAGACAAAGATCCCTACCCCTCCGTATAGCCTCGAACGGGCTATTGGGGCAAGTGCTGTCCACATGGACACAATGCCACACACACACACGAAACGCAATTTAAATTTGCGATTAAACCTCTGATGTGTTTGTGGGGTTCTTCTTCGCTCACGTGACCACACAGAGAGATTTCACGGACTCTCTGATTTACGTGAACTCACACCGCTTGTGATGATAGACACAAGCGGGCCTAATTAAACCGTGACACCCCCATCCCCACCCCACCCCGAGTTAATTATACCAAGGAAAACATGATAAAAGTAGCAGGAATATATATATAAAATATAATTATTCTTCAAAACATCCCATTTGCATATATTGATATGCATTAATTGGGCTGTGTGTATATGAATAATGACATTTGTTGTGGTGTTGCCAAGACACATTTAAACACATTCCCTCCACCTCTCTGCTTCTGCATTAAACAAAAACAACCTCATACGGTAGTAACACATTCTGGTCCTTTCGTCAATCCACTGCTGGATGAAGGCCTCTCCTCACCCTGCGTCGGCCAATGGGGTCGATCGACCATACTTCACTACGCTGGTCAGTGTGCATTAGAAAAAGGGGAGGGGGAGGGGAGAGAAATTAGTTCTAGGGTCAGTTCAGATATCACTCGCTGGGCATGTGTGGCCAGGGCTGGGAATTGAACTCAGGTAGCCGGGCCCGACCTCGCCCGAACTCGCCCGAACTCATCTGACCTCACGTGACCTCACCCGAACTCACGTGACCTCACCCAAAGTCACGTGACCTCACCCTATCTACGATGTGGTTTAAATTACAATCAGTGCTGCTGGCATGCCCGGTGCCCGTTCGTAGCTTGTAAAAATATTTTTAAAAAAAATTTAAACCAGGAAACTCTACGCAGGATTCGTGTTCTCGGTGCTCATCCGAGAGCCGCAGCCAATTCGTGCAATTGCCAATGTGTGTGGGGGGGGGGGGGGGGCGTGGGGGGGGGGGGTGAATATGGGGAGCGGTGGTGCAAGGTTTGGCACGTTATATTGTGAAGATAGCCCGAATCCAACTTACAAAAATAAATCTCAATGAAAGCTGCCAGATTGACCTTGCTATCACACATACGTGTAACCGAGAGATAAAATGCCACGGGGAAAATCAATGGCAGCATCTGCCACCTTAGGGGGGTACCGATGAGTCGTTTTGAGCCAAATGTCTCATCAGGGGAGGATGGGGGGACAACTCCCAAGAGATGTCGATTTAAAGCTTTCGTGACTGCAGGGATCCATCTTCTTGGTTCTTTCGGTAAAGTCACGTAGAAGGGAAATAACAAAATAATAAAAATGAAACATAATAAAATAATTCAATTTCGATTTAAAGCTTTCGTGACTGCAGGCAATAACAGGTCTGTCGGGAAGACAGCGTCTTCACCTGAGGACGGCTGCTTGCGTTGTGGCCGAAACGTCGTGAGAATTATTTTATTATGTTTTATTTTTATCATTTTATTATTTCCTTTCTACGTGACTTGACCGAAAGAACCAAGAAGATGAACTCCCAAGAGGCTAATGCGTAGTACCCAGCGGGTCCCAGCAGATGGAGTCTATGCAACATCCAACTCAACCCTCGACCACCCCCCAACCCCATCCACTCCCCAAACAATCCTCCTGACCTCCAATCCATTCCGCGTTAAAAGGAAAAAAAATGTCCCTGACTTTAGCAGCTCTGATCCTACCCTTCGCTAATTCCTAATCCATAATCTCGTTAGGCCGCTGTATTATCGCAATTAGAAAGCGGCCACCACTCCTCTGTTTGCTCGCCTCTTGTTTCGGAGATTTAAACGGTCGCTAAGTGGCTTAATAGAAGACGAATATCCACAACCCCCACCACTCCGTAGGGCCTTAAGCGACTTTTGGGGGCAAGTGCTGTAAGCGAGGACCTATTGAAGCCGGCATCACGGCACACGAGAGGGTGAGTGGCCAAGCACTCACGCCCGACCGCCTTTGTCTCCCCAGTTGGCGATGTTTATTACACACAGCACCGGGTACTCATTTTACGCTGAGTCAACCTAGGGGAGGCCCAGTGCCGGCTCAGGCAACCGTCGCCGGTGTTAGTGGCCGTGAGCCGGAGTCGAACTCGGGTGGCCGGGTTCATTGCGCAGCAGCGTGCTAACCGTTGCACCACCGCTCTCCCACACACAGGACTATAGGAGCAAGTGCTGTTAGCGAGCGCCAATGCAGGCCGGCACGGCACACGAGGGCGTGGGTGGCCAGCACCACACCCGGCCGCCTTTGTCTCCCTGGTGGTGATGTTTGAGGCTGAGTCTACCAAGAGGAGGCCCCCGTGTAGCCCTAAGAGGCCTGTGGGGGTGCAAGTGCCTTTAGCGAGTACTGTAGCCCGTGCACTTTCATCTCCGTTTCCTGCCCCCCATCCACCCACGTTTTATCGCCCCCCTACCCACCCTCCCCCAATGTAGCGCGATGCTTATCAACGTCAACTCCTCGATTGGACGAGGATCTTCTACCGCAGATTCACGCACGGGCACTGAGACGATGCCAGAGGGGTCCGAATCCTGGAATCACAAGTCTGCCTGCGCGAACGTGCACACGTGAGCTCGCGGGTCAGCTCGCTACTGATGGCGTGTGGTTCTATCCCACTCCTTCCTTCCTTCTCCCCCCCTCTCTCTCCGTTATCTCTCTTCTCTCCTCCTCCTCCTTCTCTCTCTAGTTTTTACGATCAGAGGAAACAAGAAGTTGCTCGGTGTAGTCGGCACTTTGCTTCGTTCATCATTTTTGTTTTTTTATGCTTTGCTTTATGTAAACCCCCCATTTTTAAATGAAATATGTCACGCTCTGCTCTCCTTACTCCTTCCCTCTCTCTTTACCCCCTCTCTCTACCCCCTCTCTCTACCCCCTCTCTCTACCCCCCTCTCTCTCTCGCTACACCCTCTCTCCCTATTCCATGTCTATGTTCTCCCTCTCTCTCCCTTCTCTATCTCCCTTCTCTCTCCATTCTCTCTCTCCCTTCTCTGTCTCTGTTCAGCTCCGAGGGCAAAACTCTTCTCCTGGAAGCCGACCACTGACCCGCCCCCTCCCCCCATACTGGACAGCTGTGGAAAAAAAAGAGCTTCATAGCTCATCGGATTCCTCAAGCGTAAATCAATATTCTCATTCTGCCTGATGGAGGACGTAGCGCTATTTACGTTGGCGATCGGTGGCTCGCTCCTCCCCGCGTGTAATGTCCGCATCGGTTTTCTTGCGATAGCCTTTCAGTGCGTCTTTACACACTTATATGGGCCGTATAGTATGTTTTTTTATATATATATTGTTTTAAAATGTGGATTTGCCACACGCAGCGTGGGTGTGGACGTTTGTCAATGCGCTTGGTGGCATCAATGTGTTCGGGAGCTCGATGCCAATGTCGGAGTCTGCTGCTGCTGCTGTTGGTGGTGGCCACGATGAGAGGGCTTCAGCAGACAGACAGACAGAGAGAGAGTTCGTGTCGTGTCGCTGTTCCTCCTCCTCCGTTGAAGGAGCCCAGATCGCAGTGGCTTTACCGTGCGGTCCATGGTCTGGGTCGCATGGCCACACTCGCACTACTGTGGCTTGCCTGGAATGCCTCTCTAGGTTTACGATCCCGACTCTGACGCTTGTATCTACCTGGCAACCCCTTATCAGTGCCTACCTTATTACAGCTCAATTCAGACCGTATTGGTCACAAGGGAGAAACACAAACAAATAGAAATGTTTCTTTTGCCTATATTGAAACGGCTGTACGCCGTATGGACCTGAAAACTCAATTCCCTTGTACAGGAATACGGGTAAACCATATGAATTGCTGTATTATTGAATATTTTAAGTTCGTATGTTCTTGCTGTGGCCGCGTGGATTTTTCTCCGGTTTTCCCCTCCACATTTAGAAACACGCGTTTAGAGTATTTGGCTGCTATACATTTCCACGCGATGATAAGCCACTTCGATGGGCTATCATTTGTGGCCAGGTGGCTTCTGAAAAAGAGCTAAATAGCTCGGTGAGCCTTACCTGATACATCGAGGTGTATCTATGGGTTGCTATGCATCTCGGTTAGCCTCTGTGAATCTCTACATATTTATCTTCATGGTTCTGTACGGGTCTTTAAGAGTCTGAATGGTATTTATCTGCGTCTCTGTCGGTTGACTGTATGGCCCACGATTTGGGTTTGCATGGCCACAATGCCGCTAATGTTGCTTGGAGGAGGGGTGACGATACCCACGACCTGACCCAAAAATAAAGCAACTACGAATCGTAATCTTATTATATATTTGAAGTGAAATCGCTACACGCAACGTGTGTGCGTGCGTGTGTATCAGACGCAGACGTGGGGAGCGGTCGTGTAGCGGTTAGCGCTACGCTGCCCTACGAAACCCGGCGACTCGAGTTGGATTCCCGCTCACGGCCACCAACACCGGTGACCCGGTCCTGGACCTCCCCCTAGGTCGACTCAGCCTCAAATGAGTACACCTGCTGCCGATGCGTAAATGATCACCACTTGGGAGACAAAGGCGGCCGGGGGGCTTTGGCCACCCACAACCCATTGGCCCTTCAAAGGTGCTCACGAACGGCAATTGCCCCCCCCCCCCCCCCCGAAATAAAATAAAAAGTTCCGTTAAGGCGACCTTTGTCTTTGCCTTGTTTGTCAAACGCAAAGCAAAATCACGGCCCATTTACCGCTAAGTAGCCTTCTGCGGTGTCCGGCCTACGGAGAAAGAAAAAAAAAATCCACGACCGCGATTTGTAAAAAAAAAAGCGGCAGCAGCAGCAGCGACCAAATTAGATGCCGTGGCGACGGCAATTAACGCCTAAATGGCAGAGCCATGCCGCGTGATCGAGTTAATTGCTCGTCGGCGATTCTCGGCTGTTGCGCATCATCGCCTCCTGCTCCTGCTCCTCGCGAACCTCGCGGTCGCCGTGGCAGACGGAGGAGTCGCGCTTGGTCGATGACTCGCTGGAGACAGAGAGAGAGAGAGGGGAGAGAGAGATGGAGAGAGAGACTTTTAAACAACTTTTATTGCCGCCAGCAGCAAAAGCACTGGAGGCGATTTCAATATGAAATACACAGTCACCAGCAAACAAATGAAAATAAACGCTACAAATCCACGCGATGTGGCGCTAAATGCACCGCGTACAATACAAAAGAAAGTCACGTGGTGGTGGTGGTGGTGCTCATCGTGCACGCCACGGTGACGAGCGAGCGCTTCAGAAGGTGAACACCACGAGGGTGCCGTCCACGCTGGTACAGAGAGGGGCTTTTCCGGCTCCCCAGCGTTCGAAGAAGACGCGCACATCACCGACATGTGTGTGGTACGCGTGCTCCAGCCGGAGCCGCACCTTGAGCAGGCCTCTGAACACTGGAAGCACAGAGCAGCCGTCAGTGTCACCTTGCAGCATCTTTTTTCTCGTCTTGTACACCGCCATCTTCGCCTGAGCACAGGCGAAGTTGCCGAGGTCATGGCGCTTGTTAGCCAGGTAAGGCACCACCCCATATACGAAGCTGCTGTTGTAGAAGGGCACCCTCAGTTTCCTGAAGATGTCCCATAAAAGGTGGAACATTGGTTTGAGCCGCTGGCAGCGTAAGTACTGGTGGGGCAGATCCTCCCTGGCACCGCAGGAAATGCACAAGTCTGTTACCCCCTGGCGAGATTCGGCTGAGCCACACGGCCGATGGCAACGTGCAGTGTGCCAGCCTCCACTGGAGGTCACCGCAGCGTTTGGCTACGGGGGAGACTTGTACATGTGTTTCCACTGAGGGGCGGCCGCAATGAGGGGAGAGAAATGGTCTCTCCGTTTTGTGTCCGGTAGGTCGGCCAGGTCCCGGGAATGCAGCGCCTTGACACAGCACGTGTAGAGCGCCTTGACACAGCACGTGTAGAGCGCCTTGACACAGCACGTGTAGAGCGCCTTGACACAGCACGTGTAGAGCGCCTTGACACAGCACGTATAGAGCGCCTTGACACAGCACGTGTAGAGCGCCTTGACACAGCACGTGTAGAGCGCCTTGACACAGCACGTGTAGAGCGCCTTGACACAGCACGTGTAGAGCGCCTTGACACAGCACGTGTAGAGCGCCTTGACACAGCACGTGTAGAGCGCCTTGACACAGCACGTATAGAGCGCCTTGACACAGCACGTGTAGAGCGCCTTGACACAGCACGTGTAGAGCGCCTTGACACAGCCACATGTAGAGCACCTTGACACAGCACGTGTAGAGCGCCTTGACACAGCACGTGTAGAGCGCCTTGACACAGCACGTGTAGAGCGCCTTGACACAGCACGTGTAGAGCGCCATGACACAGCACGTGTAGAGCGCCTTGACACAGCACGTGTAGAGCGCCATGACACAGCACGTGTAGAGCGCCTTGACACAGCACGTGTAGAGCGCCTTGCCACAGCCACGTGTAGAGCGCCTTGACACAGCCACGTGTAGAGCGCCTTGACACAGCACGTGTAGAGCGCCTTGACACAGCACGTGTAGAGCGCCTTGACACAGCACGTGTAGAGCGCCTTGACACAGCACGTGTAGAGCGCCTTGACACAGCACGTGTAGAGCGCCTTGACACAGCACGTGTAGAGCGCCTTGACACAGCACGTGTAGAGCGCCTTGACACAGCACGTGTAGAGCGCCTTGCCACAGCCACGTGTAGAGCGCCTTGACACAGCCACGTGTAGAGCGCCTTGACACAGCCACGTGTAGAGCGCCTTGACACAGCCACGTGTAGAGCGCCTTGACACAGCCACGTGTAGAGCGCCTTGACACAGCACGTGTAGAGCGCCTTGACACAGCACGTGTAGAGCGCCTTGACACAGCACGTGTAAAGCGCCTTGACACAGCCACGTGTAGAGCGCCTTGACACAGCCACGTGTAGAGCGCCTTGACACAGCCACGTGTAGAGCGCTGTGTTTGGGGCGCTCTTCAGGGGCACGTTCTTGCAGCCTTGGAGCTTCAGTAGCTTGCCGGAATCGCTGTGGCCGGGGGGCTGCGCGCAGGAGAAGCACAACTCCGGGAAGGAGGAGGAGGGGGGGGGGCGCCACCATCCCCGGTGCCTCCAGCTTCAGGTGCAGCTCCTTCATGGCGCGGAGCACGTCCCGCAAGCAGCTTCTCCCCGGCGAGCGTGGAGTGGAGTCCCGCGATGCTGGCGATCTCAGCTGTGACCTTCCACTTGAGCTGGTGGGCCTGCACGAGGTGGAAGACTGTCCGCAGCGCTGCTGATGTGAAGCGTAGAGCCAGGGTCGGAGAGAGAGAGAGTGCGGAGACTGAGAGAGAGAGAGACGGAGAGAGACAGACAGCCGGCCACTGCGTCGCGACGTGAACCCCCTCCAATTACGCCGCGTGGCCTCCGCCGACTGATCCGTGCTAAAGGTGGAAGACGGTGGAGAGAGAGAGAGACGGAGATAGAGAGAGAGATAGAGAGAGAGGTTATCGGGACGAGCCCCCGACGCTTGTTGTGCGTGACGAGGAGACTTTTTGTTGGCAGGAGGTTACAAATGGGGGGGGGGGGGGGGTCGCTCGAGTATTCTCCAACAGCGCTTGCCACAACAGTCTGTTACGGCCATACGGGGGGGGGGGGGGGTAGGGATCTTTGTATTTTGGGGAGCGGTAGAGTGCAGCGGATAGCGCGCTGGCTACGAACTCGTCTCGTCCGCTTACGACCACCGACACCAGGTGACGGTTTATCTGAACCTATAACCGGGCCTCTCCTAGGTCGACTCGGCCTCAAATACGTAGCTGGTGCGGTGTGTAGTAAACGTCGCCACCGGGGGAGACGAAACCTCGGGGGCCGCAATCGCCCCACTGCGGCTTTGCGTCTTTACATCCACATCCGTGAAGGAGATGCTCAGCATCATGCCTGCTGATGATGTTGTGACGATGGTTCCACCAGCGAGTGTGCTCGAGGAGGATGATTGTGAAAAGCCAGGAGGTGCGGCGATGTTTTGGTATCGGGTTCGGCGTTTTGTTCTACAGATTGCCAATCATCAGCATCCTTTAATGTGCTTAGAAGTTAGTTAGTTGTTTGCCCGGGTAAGAACTCAAGATGTCAGGATTTCCCCCGCACCTCCGATTGGCACGGGTGGCTACGTACGGTGCGAAAGAAGTTCAACGTGAATGCAGTTACATGCCGTCGCGATGTGCACATCACAAAGGCAAACGCGAAAGCAAATAATAATAATAAAACATTCAAATGTATAATGCGGCATTCCATCCGAGGACCCTAATGCACAATGCATGAATAACAGGAAACAAAAACACGGAACCAGGGCCCAACCGAGCAAACTGGAAAGTGAAAGCCACTTTAAAGAGACGGGCTTTCCAAAGCAGACTTTAATATATCTGCCGAAAAAGACGGTACGCAAATATAAAAAATATATATATATACGTGCATATAAATCGTACCGCAAACAATGAAGCGAATTTAAATGAGATCAAAAAGAACTGTGTCACGTGAGAAATCGAATAACGATATTGCACTAACATAAATCAATGTTAAATAATAAATACCATCTTGCTGCAGTCGGCTCGGGCCAGATTGTCTTTAGGCTCAGCATGGAATAATTACGAAATTAAGTTACAGGAACATGAAACAGATCTGTGTGTGGCACACCATTCTTCATGCTTCCACATATATCCATGACATGTCTGGGGAGCCGTGGTGCAATGGTTAGGGCACCGCGCTACGAACTTGGCGACCCCGGGTTCGATTCCCGCTCACGGCAAACACCAGTGACGATTATCTGAACCGATCCTGGGCCTGCCCTAGGTCGACTCGGCCTTAAATGAGTACCTGCTACGGTGTGTAAAAACATCGCCACCCCCCCCCTCGTGTGCCGTGCCGCCTTCATAGGTGCTACTCGCTAACAGCACTCGCCCCAACAGTCTGTTAAGGCTACACGTGGGTGTGGGGGTTGTTGGTGGTGTGTGTTCACGTGCAGTGGACTAACGCAATGTGAATGTAGCTGGGAGCGCCGTTCAAGGTTCTGGGTCACATTTCACGATGACTATGATTAAGTTACAAAGGGGCTGAAATCACCCCTGGAACACACAATAATATTTCACTGTGATTATGATTATCTGGCCTCTTACACGACTAGCAGACGGGCTCAGAGGGCTGTGCAAGGCTACCCACGCACAGAAATAATAATAATAATTCATGAGCTGTATTCGTTATGGGTCTTTTTTTTTACAAAACATCAGGCTTAACGAACTCAGTGGGGGGAAATGGTTGCTGTGTTTCAGCTGACTGCGCGATTTAAAATGTGAGCACTTGGTCGCCATCGCGAAATAGATTTTTCGTTTACAAGAAAAAGAGCTGGACACTGATGTATGCAGGATTCGCAGCTTTTGGTGCTCATTACAGAGCCCCAGTCACGTGTGTCAATCTAATAATAATAATATGCATTTAAATGTTTTAGAGAGCCGCCTTCACTCAAGGCGCTCGACGTAGTTAACAAAAAAAAAACCTGTGACAGAATATCGCGGAAAGATTTAGGTGGCAGGGCCTCGGACAGATTGAGGAATGAGTGACGGCGATTAGAGGGGTACCTTTGGGGGATCACGAAGGGGTAGGGGAGGGACGCGATGGAGTGGAGGGGTCGAGCCGAGGGAAGAGGCAGAGAATGGGCGAGAGGGAAGAGGCGATGCTTTGATAGCGGAGTTGATTTTGTCGTAACGAGGTGAGAATTCAAGAGACCAGGATAGAAGTATCATGTGCAAGAGCGACCTGTGGCATTAGTGTGCTGTCAGTAAGGGGCGGGGGGGGGGGGTGCGAGGGAGGAGGGCGATGATTGCTGCTGTGTAGGCATCCCGATTTGAGTAAATTTGCGGTGTCACTTTTTAGAATTTGGTAAATTTGGGACCGTGACCCCGGCACCACGCGAATGGCGCCGCTCTTGGGAATGATGCCACGGGGAACTTTGACGTCCACCGGGAGTGAAGAGGAGGCAGAGGTCGCAGCCGGGTACCCGATACCCGTACCCTACCCGATACCCGGCTACCCGTACCCGGCCGGGTACGGGTACCCGTTTGCGACCCTGGTGCGGCCGGGTACGGGTACGGGTAGGCCGTGAGTCACTGGTGAGTCACCGTTTGTCACTCATTTCCCAACGTCTTGTCTCTTCTCACAATACAAGTTCCTAGAATCAACCCACCCGCGCCTGCAACATGGCTCATCCCAGAGGTCGCAATCGGGTACCCGTACCCTACCCGATACCCGGCCGGGTACGGGTAGCCGGGTATCGGGTACGGGTACCCGTTTGCGACCCTGGTGCGGCCGGGTACGGGTAGACCGTGAGTCACTGGTGAGTAACTGTTTGTCACTCATTTCCCAACGTCTTGTCTCTTCTCACAATTCAAGTTCCTACAATCAACCCACCTGCGCCTGCAACATGGCTTCATCCCAGAGGTCACAATCAGGTACCCGATACCCGTACCCTACCCGTACCCGGCCGGGTACGAGTAGGGTACGGGTACGGCCGGGTACGGGTACCCGTTTGCGACCCTGGTTCGGCCGGGTACGGGTAAGGAATCAAAACCCGTTCGCTCAGCACAGAGTGCGCGGCTCTTTCACGTTTCACGGCCGTCACGTTTTGACTGAAGCGCACGCGTGCCCCCCCCCCCCCCCGTGTGCCCCCCCCCCCCGTGTCTTCTCACGTGTCTTCTTACACACGTGCAGAGGGCTACGTGTGACGTCTCTTACTCGTGGGCAGAACTATCACGGTTGGCCACGCACGGTGCGAAAGACTTTTCGATTTAAAGCTTTCGTGACTGCAGGGATTCATCTTATTGGTTCTTTCGGTAAAGTCACGTAGAAGGGAAGTAATAAAATAATAAAAATAAAACATAATAAAATAATTAAATTTCGATTTAAAGCTTTCGTGACTGCAGGGATTCATCTTATTGGTTCTTTCGGTAAAGGAACATAGAAGGGAAATAATAAAATAATAAAAATAAAACATAATAAAATAATTCTCACGACGTTTCGGCCACAACGCAAGCAGCCGTACGTACAGAGGGAGCACGTGGTGCGTTATCCAATCGCTGACGGCCGCCGGTGGTGACCGTGGCGGTGGGAGTCACGTGACTCGTGTGTTGGGGAGCTGTTAGAAGTGGGGGGGGGGGGTTACCCCCCTTCCACCATCCCTCCCCCCTCACTTCTGGTGGGGGAGGGGTGGGGTGAGGGGTGTACTCCCACCCCCCAGTACCTTCAACCTTACGCGCCCCCCCCCCCGGTCACCGCCTGCCCCCCCCCCCATACACTGTGATAGCCATCAGCTACTGCAGCGCGCTAAATGTGGCGACATTATGCGTGGAGCAGGCAGCGTGTGTGCTGAGCTCTCTAACTCTCTGTCTTAATTATCTCTTCACTGTGTGAGTGGTGGAGTGGAGGGTGACTGTGTGAGTGGTGGAGTGGGGGTGACTGTGTGAGTGTTGGAGTGGGGGGTGACTGTGTGAGTGGTGGAGTGGGGGGTGACTGTGTGAGTGGTGGAGTGGGGGGTGACTGTGTGAGTGGTGGAGTGGGGTGGGGGTGACTGTGTGAGTGGTGGAGTGGGGGGTGACTGTGTGAGTGGTGGAGTGGGGGGTGACTATGTGAGTGGTGGAGTGGGAAGGGTGACTATGTGAGTGGTGGAGTGGGGGGGGTGACTGTTTGAGTGGTGGAGTGGGGGGTGACTATGTGAGTGGTGGAGTGGGTGACTATGTGAGTGGTGGAGTGGGGGATGACTATATGAGTGGTGGAGTGGGGGGTGACTGTGTGAGTGGTGGAGTGGGGGGTGACTATGCGAGTGGTTGAGTGGGTGGTGACTATGTGAGTGGTGGAGTGCGGGGTGACTGTGGGAGTGGTGGAGTGGGGGGTGACTGTGTGAGTGGTGGAGTGGGGGGTGACTATGTGAGTGGTGGAGTGGGGGGTGACTATGTGAGTGGTGGAGTGGGAAGGGTGACTATGTGAGTGGTGGAGTGGGGGTGACTGTGTGAGTGGTGGAGTGGGGGGTGACTGTGTGTGTGGTGGAGTGGAGGGTGACTGTGTGAGTGGTGGAGTGGGGGGGTGACTGTGTGAGTGGTGGAGTGGGGGGTGACTGTGTGAGTGGTGGAGTGGGTGACTATGTGAGTGGTGGAGTGGAGTGGGTGACTATATGAGTGGTAAAGGGGTGACTATGTGAGTGGTGGAGTGGGGGGGGGTGACTGTGTGAGTGGTGGAGTGGGGGGTGACTGTGTGAGTGGTGGAGTGGGAAGGGTGACGATGTGAGTGGGGGGTGACTGTGTGAGTGGTGGAGTGGGGGGTGACTGTGAGTGGTGGAGTGGGGGGGGGTGACTGTGTGAGTGGTGGAGTGGGAAGGGTGACTATGTGAGTGGTGGAGTGGGGGGGGGGTGACTGTGTGAGTGGTGAAGTGGAGTGGGTGACTATGTGAGTGGTAAAGGGGTGGTTTCACTACGTGAGTGGTTTACAGGAATCACCGAGCGAGTCGAGCCTTACGCATCGCGAGGTCACGGCACACACACAGAGACAGAGAGAGAGCGTGCCCGTGTTTGTATTATTAGGCATTGTGATGTATTGCTGTAGCGTTTTGCGTTCCCCTTCATTTTAAACGCGCCGCGTCGCGCTAACAGAGCCAGCACCGCTTTATTTACGTTTAAAATGTGAAAAAACCTCACAAAGATAAAGGCGCGGCCCTGCATCTGCTCGCTCACGCCACTGCTACTGGAAGATATGTGTGTATGTTCAACTTCTTTCGCACCGTACGTAGCCAACCGTGCTAATCGGAGGTAACAGGGGAGGGACAACAAACTAAACACAATAAAAGCAGTTTCTAGAGAAATTAGTTTGTCAATCTCGATCAGGGGTGGGGAATCTTTTTTCTGCCAAGGGCCATTTGGATATTTATAACATCATTCGCGTGCCATACAAAATTATCAACTTAAAAATTTTGCCCGTTATATTTGGTCAAACATTTAATTAACTCACCCCTAATGCGATGGGCTGGAACTGCTTCTCTCTGGCGAGGCGTGTGATGTTAGCTGGTATTGATGATGTTGCTGCTACTCGCAACTGCTTTTCCAAGTTTGCTCCTAGATTTATTGAATTTCGAGTCCCGCCTGCGGTTGCCTTGGCAGGGCCACACCAAATAATGTTGGGGGCCTCATACGGCCCGCGGGCCGGACGTTCCCCACCCCTGATCTAGATGATTTAAAACGTGCATAGCTCCCAGTCGCTTCCTAATATCCAAAGGAAGAGCGTTCCAGACGGCCGCAGAAGCGCATCCGAAAGCGTCGCGCGATGCGGTGACCGCCGCCTTTGTTCAATGGCCTCCAACTACTGCAGGGAAGCCCTGGGGGAGCCGGCTGATGATGTAGATGCGGAGTTGGGGGTCAACTCGAGGGTTCCAGTCACGTGTCGCATCGCAGTGCTCAGCTGGGACATCGCCAAGTCGAGCTGTGGCATCGCCAAGTCGAGCTGTGGCTACTTGGGTCATACCGGTGCACAGTACTTGGCTGCGGAGTAGACAAAGGGGCCACCGCCGTCGATGTCCGTGGCACTGGCGGGTGTGCTCCCCCGAGCTTGTGCTTGCCAATTTCTTGGACCAGGTTGACCCTGGGTTTTTCGTCTTGCCAGCGAGCTGTTCGTCAGGGGGTCGTGCAAGGTGAGCGTACGGTCCCAGCTTCACTCGCAGGCAGGTCCGGCCGGGGTCGTGTCGCAACGGCGTTTGCCGCAGAAGGTCACTTTCAGAGTGTGCTTGGTGCTCAAAACGTGAATATTCAATGCTGCTGCTGCTGTTGTTGTTTTTCGGGGGATTTGGCTTGAGCCTCCATTTCCGGAAATATTCATCCCACGGTGTTTAGGTCTTTGGGTCTTTGTGGCCAATGATATCCAATATCTGAACTGGTCCTGCCTGCGTCACAGAGCCCCCACCACCCCCCACCTCTACCCCCCACATATAGACAAAGATCCCCCATGTAGCCTGAACAGACTGTAGGGGCAAGTGCTGTTAGTGAGCACCTATGAAGGCCCGCACGGCACACGAGGGGGTGAGTGGTCAACACCACGCCCGGCCGCCTTTGTCTCCCCAGTGGCGATGTTTACACACCGCACCAGGTACTCATTTGAGGCTGAGTCGACCTAGGGGAGGCCTGGGACCGGTTCACATGATCGTCACTGATGTTGGCCGTGAGCGGGAATCGAATTCGGGTCGCTAGGTTCGTATCGCAGCGCGCTAACCCCGCTGCACCACTGCTCCCCACATAGGCACATAGACACGCACAAAAGCACGCAGGCGCACGCAACGAACAGCTGAAGCATCCGGTAAACCACGTGACTTCTGTGTAGCAACACCCCCTCCCCCACTGCCCGCCCACTGTTAAAAAACAGACGCTTCTGCGTGCGTCAGCGCCGAGGCCCTTCACGACACAACGCCACACAACGTGCGTCCTCTCTATCTTCATCCAGGTGTGAGCCGTGCGGCCAGATCATTCCGTTTAACGTACAGAATCGACTTTGCAGATTCTTCCTCAACTTCTGCTCACGTCTAAGGCATTGGGAGGAGTCGCCTCCTCGCCATCTCGCCGATCTGCTTCAGTTTTCACTGGTAGGAACATCCTGGTTACACCAGCCCACAGGGGATCATTGTGTCCGTCGTGCAGGGATGGGGCTGGGTGGGGAGGGAGGGGCTGGGTGGGGAGGGGAGGATGGGGAGGGGCTGGGTGGGGTGGGTGGGGCTGGGTGGGGAGGGGAGGGTGGGGAGGGGCTGGGTGGGGAGGGGCTGGGTGGGGGGTGGGAGGGGTGGGGGTGAGTGGGGAGGGGCTGGTCACCCCGTGGTGCCCTTATAAAACTCAACGTTTAACCTACTCACGCCGGCTTGTGCCCGCCCTCAACAGTCGGGCATGTTTGCGGAATACACCACGCCCCCGTTGACCCTGGCCATTTACCGAGCAACCTAACGTTCCTACCAGCTCCCACCGCAGGAATGTGTTTGTTTCTGCTATTCCACTGCGAAAACTTAGATCCGCTTATTCCTACTCAGTTATGATGTCTAATAAACACCGGATTGTGTTCGATCTTGAGAGAATTCTGCAGCCACCGTCCCCGATTGTGGAATTCCCTCTCTCCTCGCTCCATTAGGGAATCTGAGTCTGGTCTGTTACACGTTTTAAATCGCGTCTTAAAACTCAGCTGGTTGTTTTTTTTACAACAGGCTTTCTCTGTAACTTCAGCTTCGCGTAAAGCGCTTTGCGTTGTTGTATAAAATTGAGAGTATGCTGGCGAACTACCCGCAGATGCTTATAGACAAGGACACGTTTCGACATCCCGCGTCTCATCAGCAGTGTCACCCTTTCCTTGAACCGAGGCTGATTCCTGCTGTGCGTGTATACAGCAGATGACACTCGAACCCACCTCACCCTATCCCATCCCCCACAGCCCCCCCCACCTCCTCGTCTCTCCCCCACGCCCCAATCCCACACTGCTCCAGATTTATCACGGGCAGCGCGTGATTGATTGACAGGTGGGATGGACACACTCGCGTGGTGTGACCGATGCGATTCAGTATCTCATTCCGGCAGCCTAATCAGCGCATCTTCTCCATCTACATCGCAGCGAGGCATGGCAGAGACACTCCGTCGCTTACTAACGCACACACACGCGCACGGAAATACACTCGCAGAGACACGCACTCAGTCACACGTTCACACATGTTCACGCCCACACGCACGCAAACAAAGACACAGACCCCCCGCGTAGCCTTAACAGACTGTAGGGGCAAGTGCTGTTAGCGGCAACTACGCACCGCGCAAGGTGTCGGTGTTGACCGTGAGCGGGAATCGAACCCGGGTCGCCGGCTTCATAGCGCAGCGCGCTAACCGCTGCGCCACCGCTCCCCACGCACACACACACAGACACACACACACGCACGCACACGCACGCACACACGCATCTTCTTTACCTGCAATACATCGCAGCGATGCAAAGGCGAGACTCACAGGGACACCACTCACTCGGTCACACATTCGCACTCGATAGCAAATACAAACAGATCCCCCGTGTAGCCTTAACAGACGTTTTGGGGCAAGTGCTGTTAGCGAGCAGCACCTACGAAGGCCGGAACGACACACGAGGGGGTGGGTGGCCACCAACACGCGCAGCCGCCTTTGTCTCCCCAGTGCCGATGTTCATTACAGAGCGGCATTGTTAATTACACATCCCACGTGTTAAGATATCCACCACTGATGAAGGGCGTGAGAGAGAATAGAATCGCCGGGTTCAGACATTCAACGACACGCAAAGACAAAGACCCCCCGTATAGCCTTAACAGACTGTAGGGGCAAGTGCTGTTAGCGAGCACCTATAAAGGCCGGCAACAGTACATGAGGGGGTTGGGTGGCCAGCACCACGCCCGACCGCATTTGTCTCCCTAGTAGCGGTGTTTACACATTGCAACAGATATTAATTTGAGGCTGAGCCGACCTAGGGAAGTCCCAGGACCGGTTCAGATAATTGTCACTGGTGTTGGCCGTGAGCGGGAATCGAACCCGGGTCGCCGGGTTCATAGCGCAGCGCGCTAAACACTACACGACCGCTCCCCACTGCACACACACACACTACGTCACGTGATCCCGTACACTCGATCATGCATGCACACAGATTGTAGACTCCGTAACATTCACTCACACATTCGCATGTACACCATGACAAATACACACGTACACAACCATTCATGCATAAAGATACATCCATAGAGACACACATTCGCATGTACACAATCACACACACAGAACCATTCATGCATAAAGATACATCCATAGAGACACACATTCGCATGTACACAATCACACACACAGAACCATTCATGCATAAAGATACATCCATAGAGACACACATTCGCATGTACACAATCACACACACAGAACCATTCATGCATAAAGATACATCCATAGAGACACACATTCGCATGTACACAATCACACACAGAACCATTCATGCATACAGATACATAGAGACACTCACACAATCACGCACAATCATTCATACGTACACTCTAAAGTAATTACTCACACAACCACACGGACGTACAACCAACGCCACTTGTGGCGGTGACGTCACCAAGGCGATTGTGCCAGGCTAGGTGCACTTTGAGTCGAAGGCTCGCTGGCAGGACGTCACGGGATATACCCAGCTGCCATGAGTTGACTGACTGAGACGACTGTCAGATGCACCACCTGTGCTCCCCACTATGCCAACTCGCTGCGTTTTAGTCACCGTGAACCTCTCCGCTCGTTGTTGTGAGCGTCGCTCCTCCGCCCTCCCGTTGTTGCTGGAGAGCGACTGCCTCCAATTTCCCAGTAGCCTCGAAGTGCACCTAGCCTGGCACTGCCCACTAGCGTCCTTCAAGGGCTTCCTCCACAGAGGACAATCTGGACACCCCTGGCCCCAATCATCACCTCCACACCGCATTGCCCCACTCTGCTCTCAAGCGCATTGGTGCTGCCTGCCTTCAACAGCCCGCACTGACCAACAGCGTGGTGAAGTATGGTCAGACAGCCGAGCATGACCCGTACGGCTTGGGGAGGCCCTCATCCAGCAGTGGATCTACACGAGGCTCCGTACTCCGCGTGCCACGCCGCGCTGCGCTCTCCTCTCCGAGGCGAGGGGGGAGATGTCGGGGGGCCCCCACCCCCCCGTGCGTGCGCCTCGCATCCCGCGGTGCCGGGGCGAGGGGGCAGCAAATGCGCCCTTCACGGCATCGCTCCGACCCACCCCCTCGCTCCCAGCCACTACTCCCTTTCCTCCCACTCCCTTCCACACACACACAGCCCGCCAGCCCTCTCTCTCCCTCCCTCCGTCCCACTCCTTCGCTTCGACCCACCCACCCCTCCCTCCCTTACCCACTCCCCTCCCTCCCCTCCCTTACGTGTAAGTCGTACCCACCATCTCCTCCCTTCGACCCCTCCCTCCCTTAAACCCTAACTCTCTTCTCCCTCCCTCCTCCTCCTCCCCCTTCCTCCCTCCCCCAAACCCTCCGCCTCCTCCCTTCCAGCCGCCTCCCTCCCTCTGACCCACCCCTCCCTCCCTCTCCTCCCTACCTCAATCCTTCACCCCTCCCTCTTCTTCCTCTCCTCCCTCCTCAAGCCTCCCTCAACCTCCTCCCTCCAACCTTCATCCTTCCCTCTCTTCCCTCCTCCAAACCCTCAAACCCTCCACTCCCTCCCCAAACGAGCTCCCACCTCGCCCCCTCCCTGCTCCCCTCCCTCTCCCGGTCTCCTCCACCCAGTCACACTCCCTCCCTCCTCCATCTCCCAGCCCTGGAGTCGTCCCTAGGGTCCTCATCGCAAACACACGGAAGGGTCACAGTGTCACAGATAAGGCATAGTCTCAGACGTATAATCATCATCATCAGCAACGGCGCCATCAGCCACAGCAGTAATAGGAGCATGATCACCATCACCACGTCATCGTCAGGATTCATCATCATCATCATCAGCAGCAGCAGCAGCAACGGAATTATCAGTCAGTATCATCATCAACAAACATCTAAATCATCAGTAAGAGCAGCAACATCAGTAGTTATCCTCATCAGCAGCAGTAGTAACGTTAACTAATATATTCATTTTTCAAAGGGTAAAAAAACCCAAGGCGAATGTCAGCAATTCGTTCTAGCGAACATGAATATGAAAATATCATCAAAACTTTTGGCGGATGTCCTCAACAGTTTATTCCTTGGGCATGTATCCCAATTAAATAATTAAACTCAAGAATTTTCATCCTGACTCCGATAACAATACTTCTATAACAATACGTATCGGGCAAGGTCTTTCTTCATAGCAGCTAAATGAAATACAATGTTTTTTCACGTGCCACGCATAATGGGGCATCTCCCAAAAAAACGTAATCTGCAATATCTATTATGTTTATATATAACACGTTCATTTATTGTTCTCCATGTCAAGGCCACGCGCAGTGGTTACTGTCGCATGGAACTTGGCAAATGGGACCAGTCTCAAGGTGCCGAATTCTCACCTCTCTTTAAACAACACTTCGGAGAATATCGCGATCCGCCGAAAATAAGAATAATACAAAATAAATAAACGCGAATAAAAAAAAGAAAAAAAATTGAAACCTAACAAAATCTGTCGAAGCTGTCAACACGTGACCACCCGCACTCACATCCACACGCAAAGATAGACCCCTCCCGTAAATATATTCTTGACAGACTGTCGGGGCAAGTGCTGTTAGCGAGCACCTATGAAGGCCGGCACGGCACACGAGGGGGTGGGTGGCCAGCACCACACCCAGCCGCCTTTGTCTCCCCAGTGGCGATGTTTACACACTGCGCCATGATACTCATTTCAGGCAGAGTCGACCTATGGGAGGCCCAGGACCGGTTCAGACAATCGTCACTGGTGTTGGCCGTGAGCGGGAATCGAACCCGGGTCGCCGGGTTCATAGCGCAGCGCGCTATGAACCTACACACCAGCACACTCTCTCAAACACACAAACACACTCTCTCACACACTCCCTCTCACACATACACACACTCTCGCTCTTACACACACACACTATCACACATACACACTCTCTCACACGTACACACTCTCTCACACACACACACCCACTCTCTCACACATTCACACTCTCTCACACATACACACACACACTCTCGTAAACACTCTCTCTCGCACACACACTCTCTCAAACATACACACACACACTCTCTCACACACACAGTCTCACACACACTCTCACACACACTCGCACGCTCGCCACTCCACGCACACACTTTCTCTCTCACACATACACACTCTCTCTCAGACATACATACATACATACACACACTCTCACACACACTCGCACGCTCGCCACTCCACGCACACACTCTCTCACACATATACACTCTCTCTCTCACACACACTCTCTCACACATACACACTCTCTCTCACACGTACATACACACTCTCTCTCACACGTACATACACACACTCTCACACACACTCGCACGCTCGCCATTCCACGCACACGTAACGCATTCAGCCCGGCGTGAGGAATCACATTTCGCGCGCCACGCTCCAATCTCATCATCGCATTACGCGCTCCGCACCCTAAACGCGCTCATTTTCTCCCGCGCGTGTTAATTGACGACATTAACTCGGCAGGGCAAGTGGCTGCTCTGCCACGGATTCCCTCCGCTCCACAACCACCACCCACCCACCCACCTAACCTCAACACCACCCACCCACCCAACCTCACACCACCACCACCACCACCCACCTAACCTCAACACCACCACCACCACCACCCACCCACCCATTGAACCTCAACACCACCACCACCCACCCACCTAACCTCAACACCACCACCACCACCCACCCACTGAACCTCAACACCACCACCATCACCACCACCCACCTAACCTCAACACCACCACCACCACCACCCACCCAACCTCAACACCACCATCGTCAGCAGCGCTATGTAATCCTGAATGTGCGCATCCTCATCGGATCTCGGACGCTAAACAGGCCTGAGTCCGGTTTAAGACTGAAGAACAGCCACGGATTCTTGAATCCATCTGTGCCAAAACCAAGATCAAGACGTCATCGTGACCAAAGCAGCTATCGCACACTAAATTCACTCGCTCACGTGCACAGGATGGTCAGGTGATGGTTGCCACCTATCCGGATTTGGCCCGTGCAGTCCTGGATTGACGTCTGTGTTCGAGTGGCAGCTGTAATTTAATCGTACGGAGATCTGACACGGATTGGATTTGTGTAGATAGGAGAGGTGGCAACGGTGTGGCAAGGAGATAGCAGGGATTTTCCACAACATCCCAAATTTGACACAATATATTTATTTTTCAGAAGCGACCTGGCCACAAATGATAGCTCAACGAAGTGGCTTATCGCGTGGAAAATGGTAGCAGCCAAATACTATAAACTCGTGACGAAAATTCTAAACGTGGGGGGGGGGGGGAAACCTGAGGAAAATCCACGAGGATACGGAGAGAGAGAGAGAGAGGGGGGCATGCAAACTCCAAATATACAGCAGCAGGCGTCAGGGTCGGGATCGAAACCACGACCTCCTGCAGACCCGGCGAGGCAGTTAACATCTCGCCACTGCGGCGCCCCTACGCGACAAGTCATGCCTTGATAATCGTTCCAATATGAACAATACCGCAGTGCTACTATTATTTTTTACAATTATTTAATTTACTATTCTTTTCATTTTTACTATTCTTTATATTTTTACAACCATTGTTTTATATTATTTTATTTTTACTACAATTTTATTTACTGTTTTTTTTTCTCCCCCCCCCTTCATAACTATAGGGGGCAGGCAAACGCCGCGCAATTGCGCAGTCAAGTCTTAAAACTAGCAATTCATGCGTGCAGGACAATACAGCCGTGTAATTGGTTACCCCTAATACCCCCACCCCCACACTACTATCCCCCACCCTCGCCCCACCCCTCACCAACTCCCACGCACCTCCACCCGTTCGTTCCTTCCGAAGCGACCCCCCCCCTTCACTTACCCCCCCCCACCCTTGCCCCCCCCACCCCCCCCCTCACCACCCCCCTCGCACTCCACCCGTTCGTTCCTTCCCCCCCCCCCACACCGCGCCCGGGTCCCACCCCAGACTCCATAAAAAAACACCAGCAAGCAATTAAAGCAGAGCCATTGCTACACGAGGCACTGAGTCGTGAAAGCAGTGGTGATGGGATTGGGAATGGGGATGGGAGGAGGGGCTGGGTGATGTCTTCAAGATAGTGGTGGCGGGTGGTGGTGGCGGTGGTGGCGGTGGTGGTGGCGGTGGTGGTGGCAGTGGGTGGCGGCGGTGGTGGCGGTAGTCGTGGTGGTGGCCCTGGTGGTGGTGGTGGTGGCGGTGGTGGTGGTGGCGGTGATGGTGGTTGTGGTGGCGGCGGTGGCAGTGGCGGTGGTGGCCGTGGTGGTGGCAGGCGTTAGAAGCACAATCAAAGTAAGCAAAAGTCAATGGGCCCAAGTAGCTCAAGATTGGGGGAATGTAGTAGAGAGGGGGGAGGGTTATGAAAAAATATAAATAATATGAAAAAATAAACGATGGTCGTGTCAAATATCAGTTCGGAATAATTTAAAATTCTCATGAACATGACAAGATAATTGACATTAAGAGCCAATTAGAGGCGTCGCTCTCATCTCTGTCTGCGCTGATCTGATCTGCAAGGGTCCGCTCTCTCTTCTCTCATCTCCTGTCCGCGTCTCTCTCTCTCTCATTGTCGCCTCTCTTCTCTCTGTCGACACAAAGACAAAGCTCCCCCCTATAGCCTGGAACAGCGCAGCGCGCAAACCACTGCGCCACCGCTCCCCACAAAAAAACCTCACACAAATACAAATATGTCCCGTGTAGCCTCTAATAGGCTATTCGGGCAAGTGCTGTTCGTGAGCACCTATGAAGGCCGGCACGGCACACGAGTGGGTGGGTGGCCAGCGCAAAGCCCGACCGCCTTTGTATCTCTACAGTGGCGATGTTTTCCGCACACTGCACCTGGTACTACTTTGAGGTTGAGTCAGCCTAGGGGAGTCCCGGCACAGGTTCAGATTTTCGCGGCTGCTATTGGTTGTGAGCGGGAATTGAACTAACCACCTGCGCCACCGCTCTTTAACGTTCACCCACACACTTAAAAACTCGCTCACACGGCCACAATCGATATCACTCACACTTCAAGCTCTCGTTCACAACCCTCACACCACAACTTCTTTGTCTCTCACGCAGCAACAACAACCGCCGTTTACCACTAAGCGTCGGTGAAGTCAACAGGGCGCTTGTACCAGGCTATGTGCGCCTTGAGGCCACGTGAAGTGTCGAAGGTTTCCCGGCAGGAGGTTACACGACAGGCCCAGGTGCCGCGGGTTGGCCGACCTGAGATGACCGGCAGAGGCATCACCTGTGCCACAGTGCTGCGTTAACTCGTTGCGTTTTATATACGCCCGGCGCTCCGCTCGTTGTTGTGAGCGTCGCTCCTCCGCCGTTTGCTGGAGGGCGACTTGCCTCCAACTTCCCAGTGTGCGTCCTTGATGAGCCTCCTCCACAGAGGCCGATATTGACAGCTCTCTCTCTCTCTCACACACACACACATTCCACAAACCCTTTTCTGGCACTCTCTCTCAATCTTGCAATTTAATTTGACATTCATCCCTGCCTGTTTACACATTTAATACACGAGTCGCTCTAATTTCTGCATAATGTTTGTGTCACTTAAATTGTGTAATTGTGCTCTTGCCAGTCGGCACGTAGTCTGCTCGAGCCGACTCGCCATACCGGAATTTGTTATTCGACAATTGATTTACGTCCGTGCAATATTATTTGAGATTTTCTCGTGCGTTTGGCGCGGTTGTTTTTGCACTAATTGCCGTTCGCTTCATTGCTACACTTTGTTTATTTTATTTGAGTACTGCACTCACTTGATTACACAAAATAAACTTCTCTTGACTCAACACAAAGACAAAAACCCCCCCGTATAGGCTTACCAGGCTGCTGGAGCAAGTGCTGCTAGTGACCACCTATGAAGGCCGGAACGCCACACGAGGTGGTGGGTGGTCAGCATCACGCCCGACCGCCTTTGTCTCCCCAGTGCCGATTTTTACTATACACCGCTCCAGGTACTCATTGAGTCTCAGTACCTGGAGCCAATGAACAGTTGAAATATTTGCCACTGTTATCAGTCGTGAACTGGAATCGAACTCAGATAAACAACAACAACCGCCGTCTCCACCGCCATTATCTATCCACTAAAGTGGCGGTGACATAACCACGGTTCAAGTTCAAATGTATTTATTAGGCATAGCCCTGTGAGCCATGCGGCTCTTAAGTCGGGTGCAACCACAACAAATAAATATGAACACAGAACATCTTAAAGCGACGACGCGTAACAGAAACATCCTGGAATAAACCAGCAAATATAAAAAAAACGGTGCTTGTGCCAGGCTAGGTGTACCTAGAGGCCGACAGGTTCATATGCGGAAGGCTCGCTGCTGGCAGGCGTGTCACAGGAGAGATCAGGGGTGCCATGGGTTTGACTGCGATGACTGGCAGATGCACCGCCTCTTCTCCCCACTGTGTCACAATAATGTCACTCACATCTCTCTAACTCTCTCTTTCTCTTTCATTTTCTCTCTCTCACGCTCTCACGCTCTCATGGGCGACACGGTGGCGAGATGTTAACTACCTCGCTTGGTACACAGGAGGTCGTGGGTTCGTTCCCAACCGTGACGCCTGCTGTATATTTTGAGTTTTCCCGTCTCTCTCTCTCTCTCGCCCCGTGGTCGTGTGGATTGTTCATCGGGTAATCCAGAATTTACACATTTAAAATCAACTTATTGCTTGCGAGCGGGAATCGAGCTCGGGTCGCCGGGTTCGTAGCGCAGAGCGCTAATAACCAACTGCGATATCGCTCTACCGTCCACCCACTCACACTCGCATTATAGAACAGGGGGAGAACATACAAACTGCACTGGCACACTCCCCAGCAGTTTACACACCGCACCAGGTACTCATTTGAGGCTGAGTCGACCGAGGGGAGGCCCAGGACCGGTTTAAATAATCGTCACTGGTGTTGGCCGTGAGCGGGAATCGAACCCGGGTCGCCAGGTTCGTAGCGCAGCGCGCTAACCGCCGCACCACCGCTCCCCACACATACACACAAAGGCACAAAGACAAAGATCCCCCGTATAGGCTGAACAGACGTTTGGGGCAAGTGCTGTTAGCGAGCACCTATGAGGCACACGAGGGGATGGGTGGCCAGCACCACACACAAAGATAAAGATTCCCCATATAGTCTTAACAAACTATAGGGGCAAGTGCTGTTAGCGGAGCACCTATGAAGGCCGGAACGGTACACGAGGGGATGGGTGGCCAGCACCACATACACACACACACTCTCTCACACACACCCGCCTACTCCACTCCACTCACTCACACACTCAAACTCACTCTGCAGAACAGACAACCTCCACCCAGGCAAGGCACCCGAGTCGGGAATCAAACCCGGGACGGAGAGAGAGGGAGGGCACTTTCTTGCTTGCGAGGCGCGACTGCCATCACGCTGCGCTGACGCCGCCTCAGCGAATCAAGTGATCGTGGATAATTGGAAGCGCCATCATCCTCGAGCCGGAGAGTGTTACACGAAACCACGTCGCTGCTTATCGCGAGTGGGCAGCGTGCGGACAAGAGTGACGGACTGGAAATGTTATTTTTATGTTAGACATAACTTTCTCCAAAGTGATACGGAGCGGACGTCAATGGATTTCATTTCGGGATATTTGTTTTTATCTTTTGTTTGTGTGGATTATATTATTATTGTTGTTGATGTTTCTAGATTTGAAGCTTTCGTGGCTGCAAGGATACATACTCTTAGGTTTTTTCAGAATAAATAATTATTTTATTTTGTTATTTTTTTTTATAGCCTACGTGACCTTACCGAAAAAACCTAAGAGTCTTGTTATTGTTGTTGTTGGGTTTTTTTTTTGGGGGGGGGGGGGGGCAAATTCAACGCGCGATGGTTTCGAGGGAGCGCTCCGGGCAACAAGAAGCGGGGGCCGCGGATTTTGTTTGCTGCGCAAGAGGCAGCCTCCCTGCTGCTGCTGCTGATGATGAGACTGAATAGGGGAAAGCCGGTTCACACGCAGGGAGGGAGAGGGGGGAGGGTGGAACGCCATCAAAGGCATCTTGCTGGCTCTGCCTGAGTCTGCAACAGGTCAGATGCACCCGACGAAGGGATCGAATAATTTTGGACTTTCGCGGCGACAATATTAGTAGAACACACAAACTCCACTCACTCTGTGGAACATGGGGTAGAACACACAAACGCCACTCACTCTGTGGAACATGGTTGAGCACACACACTCCACTTCACTCTGCAGAACATGGGTAGAACACACATACTCCACTCACTCTGTGGAACATGGGTAGAACACACAAACGCCACTCACTCTGCGGAACGATGGGTAGAACACACACACTCCACTCACTCTGTAGGAACATGGTAGAGCACACACACTCCACTCACTCTGCAGAACATGGGTAGAACACACAAACTCCACTCACTCTGTGGAACATGGGTAGAGCACACACACTCACTCACTCTGGCAGAACATGGGTAAGAACACACACCACACCACTCACTCTGTGGAACAGGGGTAGAACACACAAACTCCACTCACTCTGCAGAACATGGGTAGAACACACAAACGCCACTCACTCTGCGGAACATGGGTAGAACACACACACTCCACTCACTCTGTGGAACATGGGTAGAGCACACACACTCCACTCACTCTGCAGAACATGGGTAGAACACACAAACTCCACTCACTCTGTGGAACATGGGTAGAGCACACACACTCCACTCACTCTGCAGAACATGGGTAGAACACACACACACCACTCACTCTGTGGAACAGGGGTAGAACACACAAACTCCACTCACTCTGCAGAACATGGGTAGAACACACAAACTCCACTCACTCTGCAGAACATGGGTAGAACACACACACTCCACTCACTCTGCAGAACATGGGTAGAGCACACACACTCCACTCACTCTGCAGAACATGGGTAAAACATACACACTCCACTCACTCTGCGGAACATGGGTTGAGCACACACACTCCACTAACTCACTCGGCAGAGAGTGAGTGAGTCAGTGCACCCGAGTCAGGAATCGAGCTCAAGCTCTTTTTGGTCTGCGAGGAACGAGCGGTAACCAACACCCGCCATGAAGTCGACCCGCGCCTCCGCGAGCCCGACGACACAAAGGCACGCCAGCGAGAGAGATCACTCGTTAATCGATGAGTCTGCTAATTGCACGCTCATTAACGCCACGCTGTCACAACGGCGTCTGTTGTTGTTGTTGTTGTTTCAATGCCTCTGATTGCGAACGCGATGGCAGCAGTCGTCGTCGTCATCATCTCGTGCGCTCGGCCAGCAGAAAAGACAAAACATAGGCAAAGGTCCCCCCCCCCCCCCCCCCCCCCCCCCCGTGTAGCCTTCACAGATGGTTGGGGCAAGTGCTGTTAAGCGAGTAATCACCTTAAGACAACAAAGACAAATATCCCCCGTGTAGCTTTAACAGACGGTAGGTTCAAGTGCTGTTAGCGAGCACCTATAAAGGCCTCCACGGCACACGAGGGGTTGGGTGGCCAGCACCACGCCCGGCCGCCTTTGTCTCCCCATTGACGATGTTTTACCCACCATCCCCAGGTACTCATTTGAGGCCGAGTCGCCCTAGGGGAGACCCCACGACCGGTTCAGACAATCGTCACACAGTTGTTGGCCGTGAGCGGGAATCGAACTCGTGTCGCCGGGTTCGTAGCTCAGCAGCGCGCTAACCGCTACACTACCGCTCCCCACAGCACCTTCAGAATAAACACGCACAGGCAGGCGGGCGGTTAATCGTGGCTATGCCGCCTGTAACCCAACAACCGCGGAGGCAGCAGACAGAGGTTGGTGGATCACCACGCAGATGTCGTGAAAACTCCCTTGGCCCGTGGAACGTCGAGGAGGCGTCCATACCCCTGGCTCGCCACGAGAAGGCTCGAGCGGACATAGAGCGATGGGTTACAAAGCCACTCGCTGTTGGACTCTCGCACACGGCCGACCCGCAGCTCGCCGTGGAACCAACTCCGACAGCGGCGGAAGAGGAATACAACTCCAGCGCGTTCAAACAAACACGCGGTGACACGCGCGCGCGTGGATTAAATGTAACGCCCGGAGCTTTGCCGTGTAAACTGCCCCACCACCACCACCACCACCCCCCCCCCCCCCCCGGCAAATGCCGTCAGCACGCGCAGAACCACACACGCGCACGCAACGACGGAATGAAGGAGGTTAATCCATAGTAGAGGTTGTTTTGTGGTTAGATCGCGTAAATATATATAAATGTGTCATTCAACCCGCCACCACCCGACACAGCCAACTTGTAAGGGTTGTCACGTAAACAGAACGTGGCCAATTCGTCACTAGTGCAGCACTAGCGTGTAGTGTATAGTGTAGTGTATAGTGTAGTGTATAGTGTAGTGTATAGTAGTGTAGTCTACTGTGTTGCGTATAGTGTGGTGTACTAGTACAGCACTAACCGGTGTGTTGGAGAGCCAAGCTGCACAACATTAACAATCTGAGTACGACACGTTTCGCCAGGAATTACAACCAGCTTCATCAGGCGACAGCCAGATTTGTGGACAAGTCCACCTGTTTCGTTCCTTATATAAAGGCGAAGATGTGGTGACCACGCTTCTGCGCTCTTGCGCAAAGTACGTGGGGGGGGGGGGGGTTAATGAGTCAACGTGCATTCTGCATGTGCATTCACTTAAGTCGTGGGTTTGTTTCCTGCGTGGTGATGGTGGTGGTGGTGGAGCGGTGAGCGCGCTGCGCTACGAACCCGGCGACCCAAGTTGAGATCCCGGCTGGCGCGCCACCAACCTATGGACACTGGTGACGACGGTTTTCACCTGAACCCGTCTTGGGCGCCTCCGCTAGGTCGACTCAGCCTCAAATGCGACAGACCGTTTCGGGTCAAGCGCTGTTCGCGAGTGGCGGGCCTGTGACGGGCCGGGCAGGGAGGACGGAGAGAGGGGGTGGGTGGCCAGCACCACGCCCGGAGGCCGCCTTCTCCTCGCCGGCGGCGATGATTTGTCACTACGACGCGGCCAGGCACTCAGTTGAGGCCGAGTCGACCTAGGGGAGGCCCAGGACCGGTTTAGATAATTGAACTCGTGTCGCCGGGTTCGTAGCGCAGCGGGCTAACGGCTGCGCCATACACAAACACACATATAAATAAATATATATAAAATAAATATAGTTTAAACAACGGTATTATTAATAGTTAAAGGGTGGTCTCATGGAATAGCAAAAGTGATCATTATATACCGCCAGTAATAAAACCCGCGAGGAGGAATTCTGTCCCTGGAGTAATTGGGTTTGCGTGATAAGCATCGCTGTGCGTTACACACACAACAACAACAACAACACAGATAAAGATCCCCCGTGTAGCCTTTGACAGACTTATAAGCCAAGTGCTGTGAGAGGCGAGCACCTATGAAGGCCGCAACGGCGCGACCTATGCTCGGCCGCCTTTGTCTCCCCCCGTGCTAATGTTTGATATATAAAAAAGACAAAGATCACCCGTATAGCCTGAACAGACTGTTGGGACAACGGCACACGAGGGAGTGGGTGGCCAGCACCACGCCCGGCCGCCTTTGTCTCCCTAGTGGCGATGTTTACTACACACTGCACCGGGCACTCATTTGAGGCTGAGTGAACCTAGGGGAGGCCCAGGACCGGTTCAGGTAATCCTCACCGGTGTTGGTGGCCGTGAGCGTGAATCGAACTCGGGTCGCCGGGTTCGTATCGCATTCCGCTAACCACTGCGCCACCGCTCCCCCACGACAGATACAAAGATCCCCCCTCCCCCGTATAGCCTTCACAGACCGTTGAGGCAAGTGCTGCTAACGAGTAGCACCTACGAAGTCCAAAACGGCACACCGAGAGGCCCGGTGGTGGTATCCAGCACCACGCCCCGACAAAACCACACGCGCAGATACAACACAACACGCGCACACACGCGCGCGCGCGCGCAAATCCCAGGCGCGTGCACGCTCACGCAGGCGCGTGCACGCTCACGCAGGCGCGTGCACGCTCACGCAGGCGCGTGCACGCTCACGCAGGCGCGTGCACGCTCACGCAGGCGCGTGCACGCTCACGCAGGCGCGTGCACGCTCACGCAGGCGCGTGCACGCGGTCCGTGTAAATCAGCCCCAACCCCCTCGCCCCGCACGCGCGCGCCTTTCCAATTAATGAACACGCGATGCCGGCGATCGCGACGATCCATGGGGAAGACGCGGCGTGTAACTCACGGCGCTCGGGGACTTTAACGAAGTTATAATTTTTGGTCCGGTGCCGCACTCGATGCTTTAATTAGGGGAGTTATGATGTTTCCCTCCCCCACCCACACACCTCACCAACCAACAACCCCACCGCCACCTCCCCTCCTCCTCCTCACCCTCCTCCACCCCCACCCGTGAGATGATCCCCACGTTTACATCCAAATCAGCTGCGATGTGTCGGCGTCTCTCCCGGGAAGGTGAATGTTCTGTGCTCGCGTGGCTTGTATGCGGCTCCTCTCAACTCAACTTTGCTTCGCAACGACGGGAGGCTGGGGGGGGGAGCTTAGAGTTGGTGTGGCCAGAACCGCCCCCCCTCGCCCGGCCGCCTTTGTCTCTCCACAAGTACCACTTCGCAGGTCGCGGCGCCAACGACTTGCTAGTGCGAGAAGCCGGGCTTTGTTTGGGTGTGATCACCCCTGCGAAACGTCGGGCAACATTTTTTGCTTTGGGGTTTGTATTTTTTGGAATTCCTCCGGGGGCTTTGCTGTTGTTGTAGTTGTTGTTGCTGACGGCACCACATTTGGCCATCGCGTGACAACAACAACAATTTCATCTTCTTGGTTCTTTCGGTAAAGTCACGTAGAAGGGAAGTAATAAAAAAATAAAAATAAAACATAATACAATACAATTCTGACGACGTTTCGGCCACAACGCAAGCAGCCGTCCTCAGGTGAAGAACAGGTCTGTCGGAAAGACAGCGTCTGAATGTTTTATTTTTATTATTTTAGGGTTAGCAACTTGGAGGAGGTTGTGATGGGTGGGACGCGTGGTGGAGGAGGATAGGGTTAGCATCTTGGAAGAGGTTGTGATGGGTGGGACGCGTGGTGTGATGGGTGGAGGAGGATCAGGAGAAGGGCACGTGATTGGGACAGAGATTGGAGTGATAGCCATGTGAAGAGAACTTCAAGCCAGATGGCGGTGGCGGCGGTGGTGGTGGTGATGCCGAGACTGCGAGTGATCCTCGGGGAGGTTGTGCGTGAACCGCGAGAGACCCTGCAAAATCTGTCAGAAGGAAGGGCGAGTTAGAGAGAGAGAGAGAAAGAAATTAGAGAGACAACTTGTTGACTGGACGCCGTAGGTCGTTGACAGGCTGCGATATCACAGAGTCGGCGAGACTCACTCAGCTCAAACCCTCCTCCAAACTTTTCTCAAATCTACTCCCCGCCCGCCCGCGCCTTCCCTCCCGCCCACCCCCCCGAGCTCGTATGGATGACATCTCGGCGGCGCGAAACTAGGCCAAGGACACGGAACAAAGGGATATCTGCCACGCTCGTTACGAGGGCGAGGCGGCCGATAGCCACTGGGGCAGTTAGACAAGAGACAATGAGAGCGCGAGAGAGAGAGCCAGAGTGAGAGAGAGAGAGGGAGATGATTTTGGAGGCTCCCTTCTTTCGATGGCTCGTTATCGGTCCCCAACACGCGGCCGTGTGAATTCGGAGCTTCGCGCGAAGCGGGCTCACATTAGTGCTGTCAATCCCGTCTCAAATGTCTCTCCTGCTCCAATGCGACAGAGCCACCGAGCGGGAGAGACTTTTATAAGTTTATTCACCAGCGGCAAAATGCCCTGGAATTTCGCAATATTCAAGCCTTAATGGCCACACCAAAAAGCACAGCTCACCATCCCACCGCCGCCCCGCGACACGCAACGCCGGCACTACAATCCCCACGCACCGGCCGCGCAACAGCATCCGACGCGCTGTGTCATTTCGAGTTTTGGCACCTCTTTGCTTGGCAGGGCCCCCCCGCTTATTCCACACTTCCTCCCCTGATGGTTCGAGGTCACAGTCATCGGTAACATCACCACCGCTAGACAACGCGGCCCGTGCGCCACGCCACCGCGCGAGCCACACCGCCACATGCACATTCATCCACGTCACATGTGCCACACCGCTGCGCACGCACCACCACCCCGCGAGATTTCCGCGACACGTGGGTCACACCACCGCATGCACCATACTGCGACGCGCACGTCACGCCACAGGTACGCGTGCCACAACGCCCTGCGCCACACCGCGGCACGTGCGCCGCACCGCCTGGTGCGACCCACCGCCGCGCACGTGCGCACATTTTTGGTCCGCCGCGTGCGCCACACCTCAGCACATGTGCCGCGCCGCCAAGTGCGTCACACCGCTGAGTGAGTTCCGCACCACCGCGCGCGCTACACCATGCCACGTGCGTCACGCCGCCTCACTCCGCGTGACACACCGCGGCGCGTGTCCCGCGCCGCCAAGCGCGCCACACCGCCGCGCACACACCACATTATTCAGACCGCCGCGTGCGCCACACCTCAGCACATGTGCCGCACTGCCAGGCGCGTGCGCTGCACGGCCGGACTGTCACGCGCTCCGCTCCACCACGCGCGCTGTACCGCCGCATACGTCCTGCCCGCGTCGCCGCGTCTAACGCCCATTTCGACTCGATCATTAAAAAGTGAAGGTCAGTTCACCATTCGTGTTGGTGCAGAGGGCCTGACCGGCCCCCCACCGCTCCTGGAACACGGCGTGCGCATCTCCAACCTGGGAAAAGTACGCGTGCTCCAGCCGGAGCCTCGCTTTCAGCAGACCTTTCAGCGTTGCCTCCGCTGAACAACTATCGTCCGTGTCACCTCGCAGTTTCTTTTTTCGCGTTTTGTATACTGCCATCTTGGCTTGCGCGCAGACAAAGTTTGCCAGGATGTGGCGCTTGTCCGCCCGGTACGGTACCCCGCATATAAAGACGCTCTTGTAGAAGGGCACCCCCAATTTCTTAAACACGGCTCCCAGGAGTCTGAACAGCGGGTCCAGCCGCGAGCACCCCACGTACTGGTGGGCGAGGTCCTCCCTCGCGCCACAGAACACGCACAGGTCTGATGCCCCCGGGGTGACCTTGCTGATCCACGCCGCCGAGGGCAGCGTCCAATGCGCCAGCCTCCACTGGAGGTCCCCGCTGCGCTTTGCCACGGGGGCCTTGTAGAGCTGTTTCCACTGGGGGGTGGTGTCGATCAAGGGAGAGAAGAACTCCCTCCACTTCGTGTCCGGTAGGTTTTCCAGCTCTCGACACCGCAGTGTTTTGACGCAGCAGTCGTACAGCACCCGCTTGGAGGCACCCTTGAGGGCCACGTCTCTGCAGTTCGCGAGCTTGAGCAACCTCCCTGCCTCACAGCGCCCGGGGGGCTGGATGCAGGAGACGCGCAACTCCTGGAAAGCGGGGGGAGGGGAGGGGGGGGGGGAGGAGGAGGGCGGCGGCCGTGCGGCACCGCTGTCTCCTGGCGTTTCTAGCTGCAAACGCAGCTTCCGCATCGCCGCGATCGCCTCTCGCAACAACTTTTCTCCGGCCATCATGGAGCGGAGCCCAGCGGCGCCGCTCACCTCAGCTGCGTTCTTCCATTTGGAGCGGCCGTCCTGGCTCTTCACAAGATCCCTAACCGTTCGCACTCCTGCCGAGGCGAAACGGAGGGCCAGCGTTCCCTCCTCCTTGATTCCATCGAGGAGGCTATTGTGGAACAGGGGTTCGGTCATGAAGCCGTTAAGGCCGTGGTGCGGGCTCGCCCTGCTCCATTCCAGGCTCCGCCACGCCTCCAACAGGCTCTGGTAATAGCCCGGCAGTCCGGTGCAATCGACTAGGGACAGGTCCATAAGGAAGAGCTCCCTCCCATATCCCAGCCGCCCGCCCGCATTTCTCAGCAGGGCGAGGGCCAGCGACGTCCGGGGCAGCTCTTCTTGCTCATATAGCAAGTTTCTCACGGCCTGGAGCCTGAAGCTCATCACTCGAGCGGTGACGTCTACCAGGCCCTGGCCGCCCTCACCCACCGGCAGGCAGAGGACCCCTGGCCTCATCCAGTGCTTGCCGTTCCAGACAAAGTGGGCAAGCGACCTGTTCGCCCTCGTGAGTAACCAGCCCGGGGGTTGGAGGGCCTTGGCTCTGTGCCACAGCACCGAGGCTGCCAGGTTATTCCCTATGAGCACTCTCCCCCTGAAGGACATTTGTGGGGCAAGATGTGCCCACGCTCTCAGTTTAGCATCAAATACGTCGCTCATCTCGGTCCAGTTTTTGTGAACGACTTGGGGCTTCCCTAGGTACACTCCGAGATACTTCACGCCCTCACCCTGCCAGGTGACTCCGCCTGGGAGGAGCACGGAACTCACTGCACCTTGTGACCCCATCCATAACGCCTCACACTTCCGCCAGTTGACTTTGGCGCAGGAGGCCTTTTCATAGACCTCCACCGCCCGGCAGAGTGCAGCGACGTCCTGCGCGTCGTTGATCACGGCGCATACGTCGTCCGCATATGCGGAGAGCTTTATGACTGCATTCTCCGGCCCCGGGACCACGAACCCGGACAAGGTGTTTCTCAGGCGTCGCAAGAGCGGCTCAAGGGACAGGGTGTAGAGGAGCCCCGAGAGAGGGCACCCCTGCCTGACTCCTCTTGTCATGGGAACAGGGCAGCCCAGCCTTTGATTGATTTTTATGAGGCTGGATATGCCCGTATATAGGAGGTGCACGTGTGCCGTGAAGTTCTGGCCGAACCCTAAGGAGAGGAGCAGTCTTCTCAGGTACTCGTGGCTTACCCTGTCGAACGCCTTCTCCTGGTCCATGAATAGGAGACCTGCATCCATGTCGTGCATATCGGCGAGGGAGATCACATCCCTGACCGTGCCGATGTTGTCATAGATGCAGCGGCCGGGGATGCAATACGCCTGCTCGGGTTGCACGAGCTGACCCACCACCTCTTTGAGGCGGTTTGCCAGCGCCTTGGCGAATATTTTATAGTCGGCGCACAGGAGGGAGACGGGCCGCCAGTTTTCTATGCGACGCAGGTCCCCCTTCTTAGGCAACAGGGTGACCACCGCCCTCCTGCAGCTCTGCGGGAGTTCCCCGTCCCGCAGGCTCTCCTCCAGCAGCCCCAGCAGGCAAGGGCCGAGTACATCCCAGAAGGTCTCGTAGAACTCAACTGGCAGCCCATCGATCCCTGGGGATTTGCCAGCTGCCAGACCTTTCATGGCAGTGTGCAGTTCCTCCAGGGTGACAGGGCTTTCCAGTTTGTCTCTCTCCGCGTCCCCCAGAGTAGGGCCCGCAGCTAGTAGTTCTTCAACTGCCTCGTCCTGTACGTGCTCAGCCTTGAACAGGTGTGAATAGAAGTCCTTCGCGATCCTAGCAATTTCCCCCTCGGCAGTTGCTGTCTTCCCCTCTGGGGTAAGCAACCCTGAAATGTTGTTCTCATTGCTCGAGGGTCTATTGCCTAGCCTAAAGAAATACTTTGAGGGAGAGTCCGTCTGTGCCAGGTGTTGCACCTTTTTGTGCACAAACGAACTATGTGCCTGTTGGTCCGTGACGGCCCTAAAAAGTCGCCGCTTCTCCAGCAGCACCTCGCCCTCGTTGTTGTGCGCGTCCTGGGCCGAGCCCATCTCAGCCTCGAGCAGCAGCAGCTCGCTCGCCAGGTGTTTCACCGTCTCCTCCTTGGCGGCGGCGTGCTGGCTCGAAAGCTGTAGACAGAGGGCCCTAATTTGCGCTTTAGTGTGTTCCCACCATCTCTGACCAGAGCTGAAACTGCTCCTAGTTGCTGCCCAGTGTGACCAACAGGCCCTGAATGCCTCCGTGAAATTTTCGTCCTCAAGCAGCTGCACGTCGAGTTTCCAGTAGGGGCAGCGACGCCTCTCCCTGGGGACTCGCAGCAGTGCTGAGACCAGGTGGTGGTCAGAGAAACCGGATGGGGTGATGTTGCTGCCCCCGAGCCGGTTAGCGCTGTCCGCACTGATGTACAGCCGGTCCAGCCTGGCGAGGCTCATCCTCCCCTGCAGGCCCGCGCGGCACCAAGTGTATTGCCTCTGGCCTGGGTGTTGCAGTCGCCACGTGTCGAGCAAACCCAGTTGCTGCACCATGTCGGCTAATGGCCGTGCGGATTCCGGGTGGGGCTCAGCACTATTGCGGTCGAGAGCCGGGTCGAGGGTGCAGTTCATATCTCCCCCCACGACCGTGAGCACCCCGTCCGCACTGCCTGCCTCCAAGGCATTCCGCAGTGTGCCGGAGAAAAAGCGTTTCCTCTCACTGGTCTTACTCGGCGCATAAACGTTGAAACACCGTAGCCTCGTGTTGTTTAACACGAAGTCTACAGATATCAGATGGCCTTTTTGGATCTCTCTGAAGGCCACGCCTTCCGGGAGAAACTTTGGACTAAACACAATTGCAACACCAGCGCGGTTGTCTTCTCCGTGACTGAAAAAGGTCTGACTGCCCAAGAGGTGCTGGCGCTGGGCCTGCAGAGTTGCGTCAAGGTGCGTTTCTTGCAGAAACGTCACATCCGCTTTCTGCTCGCTAATGAAGCTGCAGATGCGGTGCCACCTCTGATCGCTTCGAGCTCCGTTGCAGTTTAAACTCGCGATCCTTACACCTGAGGAAGCCATGGCTTTAGGCGTCGGCTTCAGCAACAGCATCAGCGGGGGGGCACTCCGGTTGGGACATGCTCCCCTTTCTTGCTTTCTGCATGAAACCCCTCAGCCGATTGCCTTCCTGCGGGGTGCATTTGTGCTTTTCCATGTCGCTGATGATTGTCTGCGCGACCTTCAAGAAGGCCTGCGCATCGGGGAAATAATCTCCGATGTCGACCCCCCGCTTCTTGTAACTAGTTCGGAGGAATTCGACAATCTTGCCGGGTGTGTACTCTCGTTTCTTCTTAACATGTGAGTAGCTCCCCTCACTCAAGTTGTCTTTTATCTCTAACTCCGACCCTCCGTCGTCTGAGTCTCCCGGCACGCTTGTGTGAGGCTCGGTGGTTACCTCTTCCAACGCACCGTGCCGATCGGAGGTGTCTTCCAACTCGGGCCGGCTCCCCTCTGCGGCCTCTGCCTCCCTCACCTGGTCGGGTGAGGAGGTGAGCTGGTCGTCACCCCCGAGCGCCGTGTCATCGGCAGGCTCATCGGTGGCTTCCAGCACCCCCCCCCCTTCCGGGGCAGCTGAGTCCGGGTCTGGTGGTCGCCCCTCTGCCTCGGCATCAACCGGCCGGTGGGCCTCGTCAATGACGATCACCTCACCCTGTGGCTCGGCCTCACCGCCGCGCCCTGCTGTTGCGTTCGGGCGGTTGTCCCGTTCGTCACTGTCGCTGTTGTCTTTCTCGGCGGCGGCGGCGGCCACGCGTTTTGGAAAGGTGCCACCGCGCCCCCCCCCCGCATTGCCTCCTCTCGCCTTCCGCTTTCTCGACTCAACGGCGGTGAAACCCTTTTCCCCGCCGTCAGTCATTGGCTGCGCGTGACCATCAGCAGAGTCGGTGGGGGTCTGCTGCTGCTGCCGCGGTGGCGGCGCCTGCTGCTGCTGCTGCAGCGGCGGCGACGCCTGCTGCTGCTGCTGCAGCGGCGGCGACGCCTGCTGCTGCTTCTGCTGCTCCCGCACTTCTGCTGCTGCTGTCTGCGCAGGCGGAGCTGCTTTTCCCCTTTCCTGTTTGTTTGCCGTGCAGTGTTTTCGGGTGTGTCCGACACCACCACACCCGTAGCACTTTGGCGCGGCCGTGGAGGCATACACGGTATAGACGTGACCATCAATGGTGTACTTGAAGTTCACATCCAATTCCGTGTTGCCTTCCTTTAAGATCATAAACGTTTGACGCTGCAGCGACAAAACGTGTGCTAGCTTTGGGTCTTTCGACCTCAAAGGCAGCATAATTATATTCGAGATCACTGTGCCGAAGCGCTGTAGATCTCGGCGCAGTTCGGTGCCCTTGAGAAATGGCGGCGCACCTGAGAGCATCACCCTGATGGCGGGCGACGAGAGCGGGGTGCACTGCACAAACAGCCCTTCCCCGACGTCGAGCCCCGTCTCTACCAGGCGCGCCACCATACTCTCCTGGGTCACGTACACCACCACACCTCGATCTTGCCTTTGGGCGGTGAGGATGCCCGCATGGCCCACACACGTGGCCACAGCAGCAGCGACGATGTCGGCTGTGATCTCGGGCGGTGGATAGCAGATTAAACCGTTCCTTCGCGAAAGACACTCGAGCCTTGGATATTGCGCCATGGTGGAAAGGCAGCAGTAACCGCAGGTCTTAGCGAGAAAGGGAAACGAAAAGAACGATGACTCTCCCTTTCAGGCCAGGCACAGGCTCTCACCTGAGCCCAGGCCTCTGTCCGCTCACCTGGTGGAGCAGGAGCGACCACTAGGTGTGGCCTCTCCGCACGGGGGCGAGAGAGAGAGAGAGAGAGAGAGAGAGATTTTGATTTTTGAATGTCTTTATTCCGGCACCCTCTGCCCAGTGCAGTGGCACCCATGTGCGCGATATAAACCAACCACAAAAACCACACCGCACAACCACAAAAAACGTCGCGCCCGCTTCAGTGTCCAGGCACTATTCGCACCGGTCACCCCTGAGGGGGGGGGGGGGGTTCTGGGGGGGGGCGGAGGGGGGGCATCCGGTCAGGGGGGGGGAGGGAGTCAAACACAAACAGGACCGCGCCGTCATCGACCGTACACAGGGCGTCCCGCGCCCTACCCCACCGCGGGAGGAACTCCCCCTCGGCCGCCGACAGCCTGTGGTGGGCGAATTCTAGCCGCACGCGCGCCTTTATCAGGGCCTGCGCCACCTGCAGCACCCCCGCGCCGCCGACCTTTCCTTCCAGCGCGCGTTTCCTCGTCGTGTACGTTGCGAGCTTCGCTTGCGCGCACACAAAGTTCGCCACGTCCCTGACGGGGCTCGCCACGCCGGTCACCCCATGTATGTACGCGCTCTCTCGGGCCGGCACGTCCAGCCTCCGGAGCACCGCCTTCACGAAGGCCAAGAGTGGCGCCAGCCTCGCGCACTGGAGGTACGCGTGAACCACATCCTCCCGCACCCCACAGAACGCACACGTGTCCGGGGTCCCCGGCACGGCGCGGCTGACCCACACGGCCGTTGGCAGCGTGCGGTGCACCAGCCGCCACTGAAGGTCACCGCAACGCTTGGTGGTGGGAGGGCGGTACAAGTTTTTCCACTGGGGCCCCGCAGTGTCCAGCGCGCCAAAGTGTTCCCTCCACCCCGTGTCCGGCTGGCTCACCAGCTCCGCGCTCAGCACCGCCTTCAGACAGGCGTCGTACAGCCGCGTTTTTTGCGCGCCTTCGAGCGGCACCCCGGTGCACCCCGCCATGCGCAGCAGCGTCCCGCCCTCCACGTGGCCGTCGGGGGCGCGGACCGAAAAGGCCAGCGGAGGGAACGGGGGGGTGTCCTCCTCCCCGACCTCCGCCAGCCGGACGCCCAGCGCCTGCATCGCCCGCAGGGCCTCCCTCAGCACCTTCGCGCCCGCCAGGACCGTGCGGCGTCCGGCCGCTCCGGAAATTTCGAGGGCCGTCCGCCACGCGTCCCGTCCGGGCGCCAGCAGGTCACCGACCCGTCCGATGCTGCATTCGGCAAAGCGCCTGGCCAGGGCATGCTCACCCCGCAAGCCAGGCAGGACTGCATTGGCGAACAAGGGCTCCCCCACGAAGTGGGCCGCCCTGTATCCGCCGCCGACCCGCGCCCAATCCAGCGTCGACCACGCGTCCATCATGCCGCGGTAGACCGCGGGCAGCGAGGCTCGGTCCACGATGGCCTGGTCCGTCAGGAACAGCTCCCGGGCGTACCCCAGACGCCCGGCGCGCCGCAGCAGGCCGAGGGCCAGGGGCCGCCCGGGCCGTCCCTCCCCCCCGTACAACAGTCGCTGCGCTTGTTGGATCCTGAAGGTCCGGATTCGCGCCGCTACGTGCACGAGGCCCTGTCCCCCCTCCGCCACCGGCAGACACAGGACCCCTGGCCTCTGCCAGTGGTGACCGTGCCACACGAAGGCGGTGAAGCGCTTCTGTATCCGCGCCACTAGCCCCGCCGGAGGTTCCAGCGCTTTGGCTTTGTGCCAGAGGAGTGCCGCGGCCAAATTGTTGACTACAAGTACCCTCCCCCGGTACGCCATTCCCGGGGCGAACCGGGCCCACGCCGCCAGCGTCGCGTCAATTTTTCCCTCTACCTCTACCCAATTTTGTTCCACCTCGACCGGGCTTCCCAGATGTACCCCGAGGTAGCGGGCTCCCCCCGCGCCCCAGGCGACGCCTCCCGGGAGCGCCAGTGAGCCCACCACCCCGCCCGGTCTCAGCGCTATCGCTTTGCTCTTTTCCCAATTTACGCTGGCGGCGGAGGCCCTCTCGTAGAGACGGACCGCGCCTCGGACCGCCTCCATGTCTTGCGCGCCCGTCACCACGACGCACACATCGTCAGCGTACGCCGAGAGCGTGATCGGCGCGTCGCCCGCACCCGGGAACTGAAACCCCCCCAGCGTACCCCGCAGCCGCCGCAGGAGAGGCTCTATACACAAGGTGTACAGAATACCGGACAGAGGACACCCCTGCCGGACCCCTCCCCCGAGGGCCAAGGGGGCGCCAAGCCTGCCATTTATTTTAGTGAGGCTACTCACCTCCGTATACAGGAGGCGCACCTGCGCCCTGAAGGTTGGCCCTACCCCGTATGCCTCCAACGCCCTGTACATATACGCGTGTGAGACACGGTCGAAGGCCTTCGCCTGATCTAAAAACAAGAGGCCTGCATCAACGCTGTGGGCGGCGGCGAGGTCCATGATGTCCCGCACCACCCCGACGTTGTCATGTATAGCTCTCCCCGGGACGCAGTACGACTGGTCCGGGTGCACGAGGCTCCCCGCCACGGTCTTCAGGCGGTTCGCCAGGGCTTTAGCCAAAATCTTACAGTCCGTGCATAGCACGGACACCGGCCTCCAGTTGTCTAAGCGGCGCAGGTCACCCTTTTTTGGGAGCAGGGTCACCACCGCGCGCCTGCTGCTCTGCGGCAGCACCCCCGACCGGAGGCTCTCGCGCAGTACGTCGGCGAGCGCCGGTCCGAGCTCGCTCCAGAAAGTCGTGTAAAACTCGGTAGGAAGGCCGTCTATGCCGGGGGTCTTCCCCGCGGCGAGACTCCTCACCGCGGCCTCCAGCTCCGTCATGGTGACCTGTTCGTCGAGCAGTTTGGCGTCAGGTGGAGCCAACCTGGGGACGCCCTCCAGGAGTTCCGCCACCGCCTCCTCGTCAATTTTCTTCTCAGCAAAAAGCCGTCCGTAATACCCATTGACGAGGCGCACGATTCCCTCCCCGTCACACTGGGTCTCTCCGTCCGGCCCCGTCAGGCTGGTGATGTCGGCCCGCTGGGCCCGCGTGGCCCCCTGCCTGAAGAAGGCTTTCGTCGGCGCGTCCATACTGTACAGGTGGGTCATCTTCCGGCCCACAAACCCCCTGTATGCGTCGTTGTCCGAGACGGCCCTCAGGAGCCGCTGTTGTTCCCGCAGCTCCCTGCAGCCCTCGGCGGCGGGGTGGTGGCCCAGTGCCTCCTCCACCGCCAGCACCCGGGCCCGGAGAACCTCCTCCTCCTCGCGCCGGGCCGCGACGTGTTGGCCCATGTAGGCCCTCGCCAACACCCCCACCTGGGCCTTCCCATTGTCCCACCACTGCTGGAGGGTGGCGAAACGGCCCCGTCTCTCCTCCCACACCTTCCAAAAGGCCCGGAAGGCCGCCCGAAATCCACCATCGTCCAGCAGGTTCACGTTCAGTTTCCAATACGGCCGCCCTTGCCCACCGTGAGGGAGATGCAGGCGCACGTACACCATGTGGTGGTCGGAGAAACCGGGGGGAACCACCCCGCTCTCACCGAGCAGGCTGGCCCCCCCGGCCGTGACGTACACCCGATCTAGCCTGGCCAGGCTCGGCCGCCCCCCCGCACCGCACCTGGTCCATGTGTACTGCTGCCGGCCCGGGTTTTGGAGCCGCCACGCGTCGAGTAGTCCGTGGTCGGCCACGACGGCCGCCCACTCTCTTGCAGATTCGGGGTGTGGTTCTGGCCCAGTTCGGTCGAGGGAGGGTTGGAGCGTGCAATTAAAATCGCCCCCCACGATCGTGACCGCCCCCTCGACGCCGTCGGTCTCCGCCACCACCCGCCGTAGTTCGCCCTTGAAAAACACGGCCCTGTCCCTCGACTTGCTGGGCGCGTACACATTTATCACGCGGGCCTTGGTGCCGGCGAGCACCATGTCCGCCACGACGAGGTGGCCGGCCACTACCTCCCGAAAAGTCAGGGCGTCCGGGGCGAAGGTCCGGGAGCACACCACCGCGACCCCCGCCGCCCCGTTCACCCCGTTGCTAAAGAAAAAGGAGCGCCCGTGCAGCAGCTGCTGGCGGCTCGGCTGTAGCGCGGCGTCTAGGTGGGTTTCTTGTATTAAAGCCACGTCGACCGCCTGATCGTCGAGGAGCCTGCACAGCCGGCGCCACCGGTCCTCGCTGCGCAGACCGTTACAATTTATGGTCGCGACAACTAATTGTGGCCCCATTGCGGCGTTCAGGGGAGGTCCACGCGCCCTGTCGCCTTTGAGGCCTCCTTTGAGGCCGCCTTCCCCTTCCCGCGCAGCCTCGTCATCATTCCTTTAATACGGTAGCGTTCCCTCGGAGTGCAGCCGTACTCTGCCGGCCGCCGGCAGATCTCCTGCGCCGTGGAGAGGAACGCGTCCGCGTCCGGGAAAGCCTTTTTGGAAAACACCCTCTTGCCATAGTTGTCTCTAAAGAAGGCAAGGATGGTCTGCGCGGGCATTTTCCTATCCGGCTCCACCAGGCCGCAGCTCCACTCGCTCCCGCAGACGCTGCCTCCGTCGCCCTCACACACGGTGTAGGCGTCGTCGTCGTCTACGTCATTGTCGCCGCCGCCTCCTCCCGGGGCGCCGCAGTCTTCATTGTCGCCGCCGCCCGCCCCGGCGTCCGCGCGCCCGTCGCGGTCACCCCCGGGGTCAGCGTCCGCTGCCCACCACCGTGGGCCCAGGGCGCCGCTCGGACCGGGGCGACTCTCGTCGTCCGGCTCGACGGGCGCTCCCTCGGCCGCCGTCGTCGCCGGCTGCAGCGCACCTCCGTCGCCGCTGCGGGTGTCCGCCTCTGGGGGGGGGGTGGGGGGGGTGGGGGGGGGGTGGTGGGGGGGGGGGTGGGGGGGTGGGGGGTGGGGGGGGTGGGGGGGGGCGGTGGGGGGGGGGTGGGGGGGGTGGGGGGGGTGGGGCGGGGGGGTGGGGGGTGGGGGTGGGGGGGGGGTGATGGGGGGGGGTGGGGTGGGGGGGTGGGGAGTGGGGGGGTTGGGGTGGGGGGTGGGGGGTGGGGTTGTTCCATGGTCCATCTCTTCCCCCCGTGCCGCGATCTCAGCGCTCTCGGGCTGCCCCGCCGCGTCTCCATCGATGCCGGCCGTGCGCTTTGGGGGGGCGCCTTCGTGCTCCCCCTCCGCGTGCCCGTTCTTCGCCTTCCTCTTGGCCCTTTGTTTCTTTCGGCTCCCTTCAACCGTGACGAAGCCGGCGGAGTCGTCCCCCGGCGCCTGCGCGTCGCCGCCTGGTTCCGCTCCCGGCGGGTCGTGGCTGATGATCTGCCGCTCCCGCCGGTCCTGCCGCTCGTCCTGCTGCGGCTGCTGTTGCTGCTGCTGCGTCGGCTGCCGCTGCTGCGGCTGCTGCTGCTGCTGCTCCTGTTGCTGCTCCTGCTGCGGCTGCTGCTGCTGCTGTTCCGGTTGCTGCGGCTGCTGCTGCTGCTGTTGTTTCTGCTGCTGCTGCTGCTGCTGCTGCTGTTCCGGTTGCTGCTGCTGCGGCTGCTGCTGCTGCTGTTGTTTCTGCTGCTGTGGCTGCTGCTGCTGTTGCTGCTGCTGCTGCTGGTTCTGTTGCTGCGTCTGTTGCTGGTGCTGCGCCTCTGGCCGCCCCCACTGTCCCGGCGTCGTCGCGGCAGGTGGCGCGGCCACCCCGCTCACCTTGCTCGGGCAGTTTCTGCGGGCATGGCCCGATTTGCCACACCCGTAGCACCGGAGTCCAACCGATGAGGCATACACCGTGTACGTGCATTTGTTTATGGTGTATTTTAGTGTAACGTCAAGCTCCTCGGCCCCATTTTTCAGGACCATGAAAACTTGCCGCTGCAGTGCCTTGACGTGCGTGAGTGCAGTGTTGGTCGTTCGCATGGGCAATGTCGTGATACTCGACACGGCCGTGCCGAAACGCTGCAGGTCGTTGCGCAGCTCGGCGTTGGAGAGGTACGGCGGCGTGCCGGAAAGCAGCACGCGGACCGCGGGTGAGGCAAGCGGGGCGCATTGTACATACAGCTCCCCGACCGTGAGCCCCTTCTCGACGACGCGCGCCACCATCTCCTCCTCCGCCACGTACACGGTGACACCGCGGTTTTGGCGCTGGACGGCCCTGACGTTGGCGGGGCCGACGCACGCGGCCACCGCGACGGCGACAGCTTCGGCGGTTACCTCCGGCGGAGGAAACGCCACGAGGCCGTTCCTCCGCGTGAGGCTCATCATCCTCGCGTCCTCCTCCTCCGCGCGCTGGCGCTGCGCCATGATGGCGGCGGCAGAACACCTGTGCGCTGTGTCGTTGGGGTGTTTGCTGCTGATGCTGTTTTCGTTGTCGTTGTTGTTTTTGTCAAAATAATCGTAGAA